>NC_091495.1:16185979-16515979 GCF_947461875.1 Haliaeetus albicilla
TAACAAAGTTTGGCACGTAAAGAGAACAGTAAGGCACCCACAGTTAGAATACTAATTATTTTGCTCATGGCATGAAGACACCCTTATGATTATTATGCATTCCACCTTGAAATACTAACATCAATAATAGCCATCTGGAATTTTTCTCCCAAATTAATTATAACAGATCAGAAATTACATTTCTGAGATTTTTTTAAAAAAAACAATCATAATTACAAATACGATATTTATTTTCTTACCTAGATTAGCATCTGCAGAAGCCTGAAGAATTCTAATCATGTAGCTCAGACTGTCAGGGCTACATTTGAGCAATTTTGGTAAATAGTAATCTATTATATAAGTAGTTTGGTCATGGTTCCCTTCACACAGTATTACTAGAAGAGGAGAAACCCAGATGTCATGCCACTGGTCAATCCAGGTGCTTTCTTGAAAACTCAAAGTAAAATGGGCTTTATGATTGGTAAACATGGTTTCCAAAAGATCACTAGCATAGGGTGCAAGAGACTGATCATTCATCACGTCCAAAATTTGTACTGGAATTGTTCTGTCCAACTGTAGTATATTTTCAGTGCCCACACACTCCACAAGACAGCCAAGAGAAGCATATTTCCCTTTTACATGCCACTCCAAGCTTAGCAAATGCTTTATTAGCCTTGCAAAGAATGGGTCTGATTTTTCATTGGATCCAGTAATGGTCATTCGGTGTATCTGAAGAAGATTCTTGAATATTAATTTGGTTTGGTGTCTAACAGCATCCAGAGGATGTTCCCAGTGTGTATAAATGTATTCCAGCAGCTTCCCAATTACGTCCGAGTTCCCATTAAGTTTGATTTTTAGACTTGGGGACCCTGAAACAAGGGCAGCCTGCGCTGAATTAGTCCAAATAGCAAGGATTCTAGACAAAGACGTTGCCATACTGGATTCTTTTAACCTGTTAAAAAGAAGACACAAAAAGAAAGTTCATTATTTCCATTTGTCAATTTTTTCAAAAGATTTTTTTTTTATTTCAAAATAATTATTCATCACATTAGTTTATCTCACACTAAAACAGGTAAGGAGAGACTAACCATTCATTGACAAAAAGGAACCAACACAAAAAGGAGGTGATGAATTTGATGTTGCAAAGTGTATGCTTAGTTACCTGACACGCTGTTAACTGGTCACAGCTAAAACCCCTAAATATGGGGAAAAGAAACCTGACAAACCACTACACTTGCTATTTTAAAAACAAAAATAAAAATTAATATCCACATGCTAATATGTGAGCAGCACTATGTTACTGCATGCTTCTTGAAAATAGAAGGAAAATTTTTCATTGCCATATAAAACCATAAAAACCGAGTACCATATGTGCAAAAACAACACCACAAAACTGACCTCCAAGGCAGGAACAAAGGTGGAACTGGATACATGTTTTAATCCCCTATCCAAGAGTGCTGGTAGTCCGTTAGATGCAAGCAGTCAATGCTTGCAGCCAGAAAAAAAATTAAACTCATCTTACTTCCAAGTATTCCACTCACTGGCACACTTTGTTTTCTTCTGTACTTTTAAAAGCACAGGAGGCAATGTCCTGAAACTAAAGTTTATCTGTCTACATAACAACTGATTCTGCTATACCTTACCATCAGGTAGTTGGTAAACTAATCCCACTTATGTTGGAAAAACAAAATTTCATTTCAGCATGCAAAAGAAAATTGTAACTTAAAACTGTCTACACAATATCAAGACATAGTTTTCTGAATATATTAAAGAGATGACACAATCTGTGGGAGAAACTAGTATCATTACACTGAAAACATCAAAGGGATACTCCACCAGAATCATGAGCCACGCAAAAATACAAGTAAAAAGATCAACACCCTCCTCCCAAACATGAAACAATACAAATCAAAAAACAGGCTTACTCTGAACTCAAAGACAACAAGACTGATGCAATATCCAATAGCAGTTTCTCTCCATTTTCACCCATGCTGCCATTCTTCCATTCCAGCATAGCCAGTGCTCCATGGCAAAGAAAGAGAAGGACTGAGTCAGGGCATTCTTCCATACACAGAGTCCCACAGTTACTCACAAACCACGCTGGCACATCTGTGTGTTTTATTGACCCAAGAAGCAAGTCACTGACCTATAATAGCAAAGTAACACCCATTACAGGATCTCAGCACAGAGGAAAAGCTATTTTATGCATAACTGAGAATCTCAGAAGATCTGAAGAGATTTCTTGTACATTGTTGTTCTCAAATTCAAAACCCTACTCTTATTTCATACAGCAAGGAGAGAATAAAGGATTTGCACTCCAATTAAAGACTGATACAGAGGTTGGCAAGTCCTGCTATCCGTACCAGCAAAGCCTCTGAACACCACCCGTAGCACTGATTAACGACACTGACATTTCACAGTCTTAGGGAAGAAATACACTTACCAAGGAAGGTAATTCTTCAGCTGGCTCATACATAGTTTTAGTGAACAGAATAACGGCCAGTCCTGAGGTAGTCTGAACAGTTTGCAGGAGTGCTGCTATACGGCAGAGAAAGAATTTTACATTAGAGTGCAGAAAACATTGCGTGCTACAACTACGTATCAAAATTATAAAGATGGCATTGAATTTTCCTAGACTACTTGTATATCACAAATCTGTAGTGTCCCCCTGGATAGCAAGTATTTAACAAATTTATACTCTAGTGTAATAGAAAACTATTAACACCTTTTAACAGATAGAAAATATAGAACTGCCCAGTAAGACAAGGAGGACTGTGGCAAAGCCTATTGACATTTATATTAAGTTCTTATACAGATATTTTTGTACAGTAGAAGTAAACACAATTAGTTGTAGTGCACCAACAAATAGTTCTGACAGCATAATTCATACAGATATATAAATATTTGGTAGGCACAGACATTTGGTGAGTCTCAAAAGTATTTGTATTACTTCCTAAATTATTAGTAATAGCATTTACCTGCTTTTTTATAGCAGGAAAAGTTAAGCTGTACACTCCAAAATTACGATCTACAAATCATTGCTTGCCAAAAGACCTACTACTGCTCCCACTCCCATTTATCTCAGCAGTTCAATCCATTCAAGCTAAACTAAGTTTTTATACATATAGGTTGTGTTTACTACAAAGACAAGACTGGCTTAATAAAAATATTTGGTTTTGAATCTTACTCTACTTACCATCCATTAGGAAGTTTGTGGAGCTTTTCAGTAAACTACACATACTTTGCCAAACAAAAGACTCGTGGTGTTTCCAAAGACTTCCCTGGATATTTTCTTGTAATTTCTGTACAAGCATCATTGAAACTTTAATGGCTATCAGTAAATCATGCATCAACTGAGTCTGAACAACATGATTTCCATGATTCTTTCTGTGGGGGGTGGGGGGGGAAGACAAGACATGCCCACAAAAAGGAAATTAAACCATTCTTCACCATCACCAGAAAACTACATCCTGCCAACTTCAGATAGAATTAAAGGTAAAAACTGATTTATTGTTTGAGGTGAACAGATATGTAACTATAGGAAAACAAGAAGCAGACTTAAGGGCAGTGTTTCAAAATGAAATTAACAAACATAATGACAAATTCTGCTACAGTTTCTGCAGGTTCCCGTCACAAACTTTCACTCATTTCATTCTGCCTGAGCAGAGCTGAACTTTTCCAGAAACCTTCCAAAAAGACCAACAGAACACAGTGCTGCTTCTTTCTCATTTTTCAAGCAGTCCCTCCACGCGCAAAGCATATTTCTATGATTTGACTTTCTTCTATCATGAAGACAGACAACACCTAAACTTTTATGTACAATACACTCCATTAAGCACCCTTCTCCTCTGGGTACATGATGAGAGACCACAGTGAAAAAGATTCACTTCATGCAATGCTGGAAAATGTTAAGATACTAAATGATGACTCCTGTGACAGACTTAACAGAGTATCAATACTGATTTAAACACAAATGGAAAGAGGAAGACTATCACTCTACCTGAATTTTAATAATTTTCTCTATTAATTACAGTGTTCAGTCACAATTCAGGTACAAAACCACAACTCAAAGGCCTCCCTCAAAAGTAGTAGCTCTAACACAGTATCAGTGCCTTAAATGTTACCACCTTTAATTTTATTTCTTTCCTTTCTTATTTTATAACATCATATGGCCACAAAAGAAGAGAAACGCATCAGCAGCTTTTTTTAATCTAAAATATGTATCATTGTAAAATTAAATTCCCATCTTTCTTCAATGTATGGCTATCAAAGTCATATTCCAAACCAGACCAGATTATCTGACGAGAGTGAAATAAAAATGGATAAAATACAGCTCATATTGAATTCACTTGCCTGTTTTCCTCCTGTATGTCAAGTAACGACTTCTGCAGAAACTGAAAAACTAGTGAAAATAATTACAGTATGAATTTATTTAAAAGATGAATTGAACAAAAAAATTCTAGCAAAGCAATCACACATACACATCATACCCAGACACAATGAACAGTTACCCATATAGTGGTGTTTCTTCCACTCCATAAACAAACTGACATTTCAGTGCAGACCCAAAGAAGCGATACTAAAGCAAAATCTCAAGCTGGTTTGCAACAACCTGGTACAAAACAAGAGTTTCCAAACCACTTGGCCTAATCCTGTTCTGGTTCCTCAATGACAAGCTGAAACTACCAAGAGCTAAAGACAGAGCAGCAATAAAAGGCCCACAGGAAGGTGTGAACATTACCTGCATGCTGAGGGCACAGTACGTCAAGTCATCCCATATTACCAGTAGATCAGACTTCTGTAAAATTATTGCCAAACAAAATTCTTGCTGTAGCAGGCCTGGGCTTGCTATAGTCAAGACTGGCTGTTAACAGCTCAGTGTTACCACATCCAGCTTCATCATGAGGCACAGGACAGAGAATACTTCACGTAAAGTAGCACCAACTCCCCCAGCCCTCTAAGAATCGCTCACTGGTACCTTTTCAGATTTATATCTAGGGCTGCTCAATAAAGCAAGATTGACCCCTGGAAATTAAAGGTACAAATCAAGGGAAAGTCTCTCACAAAAAAGTACCATGCGAGGGTACTAGTTATTAAAAATTAACCAGAAGGAAATCAGATCTGATAGATCTTTATGCCTACCTCAAGTTACTTCTTCGGATACAACCCTCCCCCCCCCAATAAGCTACAGTGAAACTTATTCTACTATAAATATGAACTTTACCTTCTTCAAACAGGTTCTTAACACTTGCTCTACCTAGAGGAAAGAAAACAAATTTTAACTACTGAATACTAGCCAATACTATCTATTTTACATAGATAAAGTGTAAATATTACTATTAGGTGCCGCACCAAGATGCAAATCGATGTTGAGCAAGCTAAAACAGAAGACAAAATATTCAATGTCATCGTACCTAAGCTGAAGTCCTCCATACAGGAAGCAAGGTTGTCCAGTACTTTTCTGTACAAATATACGTCTGTGGTTTTCAGTTCCTCCCTAAGGCAGCATACAAAGCTTTGTACAGCTAACGTCATAAATCGTTCAGGAAGACCATTTAGTGAACTGCAACAGTAAGAAACAGCACAATCAGTTAGCTCATACTGAGGTGTTAAATATCCACTTGACCAACGTCAATGTCAGCTAAAACTCCAATAATAGATAGATGTTGCTTCCCGCATGAAAACATATTCTCTTTTAAAATAAACATGCACGTTCTAATTTTGCAGCTAGAAAACCTGTCATAGGAGCATAAAGCTCTGGTATGCAACCACATACAGGATGGAAGCCCTGCATCTCTCAGTGGGACAACAAATGTTTTCAGACATAGAAATGAAGACAGCTAAGCATTGGATCTTAAAAATGTTAAGGCTGTAATAAGTTCACTAAAGAAATACAGTAGTAATTTTGCAACAGAAAAACTTAATTGCAATAAAAATAGGCATAAGAAACCACAGTTTAGTTATGATTCCTCTGAACAGCCTTCTCCTGACATTGTCAGATTTTGTTTTTTTTAACAGAAGTATTTTAAATTTCTACTCTAATATTGGATTTTAAAGTTCAAAGTGCTAATTACATGCTATGTTGTCTTTCCAGTAATGAAACAGGTCAAAAATGATACTTCACTTTAAAGTTATTTATCTAATGATACATTGTATTATTTATAATTAAGATTTTTAACTAAGCAAGAAAGAAAAACAGTACATATTCATATATTAGTAACCCAAATTTTCAGTAATTAAAGTGCAGCAATTTGTGGTGCACAAGAAATAACTGACTTCTAGGTAAGGAAAGCATTTAAAAAAAATAAAGGCTTAGTATTCAATTTTTTACCTTGCTAATACCTTTTTCAAGGGATTCTTCGCACCCAGTGAAAAATATGTCTCTCCCAAAATATCCAAACAAGCTTTAACCATGGGATCACATGCAGAGTTTTGGCCCATCTTCTCCACCAGTGGCATTATCTATAATCACCAGAACACATGATCAACAAAAACTCTGGACATACCCCCATCATTAACAGAGGCAGAATTCCCTCTCATCCAAGTATATGGTGCAAAACTATCCTCTACCATATCCCATTGAGTTTCAGGTGTTGAATAATGTTCCAAGAACACCTCTAATACCAAAAATACATACATACAAAATAGGAAACTTGGTATCACTTGCCTTCCATCATTTACAGTAACTGTAGCCCTTACTGATTTAAGTAGTAGAACTACATTTCTACCTAATGCATGCGCAGCAGTAACAACTGTTTTCCACCTTTTTCCAGGAATGCTTAAAACATTATAAAGTTTATTTTAGACTTGTATTTCCCATTAACAGTGCACATGACACACTGTCAGTTACCAAAACCCACACTAACAACAGTGAAGTCTTACTTTTTTAATACACTGGATCTGCTGGATACCATTGTTCAGCTGTGCACAGTGCAGAAGCAGAGATGCCAGGTTTTGCTCTTCAGCCTTTGAAAACCCTACATTTGGAAGAAGAGTCTCTTCTTAGAAAGGAATTACAATAAGCAGTATAAACAATACATGATTTATAAGAAAACACTGCTTAATTCTTAGGGTTTTTACCTGTTCCAGTAAACCTACCGGTGCCACAATCCCTTAAGCCACCTTACAATACCTGAACACCTTTTTTTTTTTCCTAACAAATTAAAAATATACAAGTTTCACTGTAACATAATAGTAGACCTCATCTTCAGTATGAAGACCAGTTTCACAAAATCACAGCATGGCTGAAGTTGGAAGGGACCTCCAGAGGTCATCTGGTCCAACTCATCTGCTCAAGTAGGGTTACCTGGAGCAGCCTACCCAGGACCATGGCCAGACGGCTTTTGAACACCTCCAAGGATGGAGACTCCCCAACTTCCCTGGGAAACCTGTGCCAGTGCTTAGTCACCCTCACATTAAGAAAGTGTTTCCTGATGTTCAGAGGGAAGCTCTGTGTTTCAATTGGTGCCCATGCCTCCCATCCCATCACTGTTCAACACGGAAAAAAGCCTGGCTCTGTCTTCTTTACACCCTCCCTTCAGGTATTTTTTACACATTGATAAGACCCCCCTGAGCCTTCTCTTCACCAGCTGAAGAGTCCCAGCCCTCTCAGCCTTTCCTCGTAGGAGGGATGCTCCAAGCCCTTCATTATCTTAGTGGCCCTTTGCCGGACTCTCTCCTGTATGTCTGTATCTCTCTTGTACTGGGGAGGCCAGAACTGGCTGCAGCACTCCAGGCGTGGCCTCACCAGTGCTGACTAGAACATAAGGAGCACCTCACAGTAACTTTAGTATATAAATCTTGCATTTGGTTTTTGTTGGGCTTTGGTTTTTGTTGGGCTTTTTTAAGTAAAGACCACTGGAAATTTAACATATCAAAAAAACCCCAAAAACCGAACACAAAAAACACCACAAAATGAAAGAGCATTTGAACAGTATCTTTAAATCAAGTTAACTACAGAAAATACAAAGACTGGGAAAAAACACTCAAGATGACCTCCAGACATCCCTTCCAACCTCAATCATTCTCTGATTCTTTGAAATTCAGCGTTATCCCACATATTAAGGCTAGTACTTCAGGTAGCACTGAATTACAGGCCTGCAAGTGGGATCACAAGTAGGACCTTCCACCACCTTCACACCAATGATAAAACAAAACAAAGAGCTTTCAAACCAAAGACACAATGCTCCAAAGGATTCTTTTAACTCTGCCAAGGTAAGAAGTCATTGTCATTACAAAATGAAAACAAACCACAAAAGAGCAAACACACCTAAAACCCACAAAACAAAACCACCAGAAATAAAACTTAACAAGAAAATAAAGAAAAGATTAATTTCAGCAGCTACACAAACACATTCTACTAACAGAATAAGAAATTACGCATTAGTTCAGAAAAAAACACCCCACTTACTCTGAAGTTTTTCAAGCTGCTGCTGATCAAGAAAGAATGCATCTACCTGAATTTCCTTCTTCTTCAGAACCATTTTAGCTGATTAAGAAATACCTGCTCAAAACCAAAACAAAACAAAACCAGGTCATGTTGTTTTAAAAGCATAATTACAAACACTTCCTATGTTAATGGTCTTCTCACTGTCCTGAAATAATGCTTATTGCATTATCGGTGCACTTTTTCTGTGCCCCACAAGATTAACAGCTCTCTTCAATTTTATCAACTTCAACTATTTCAAGCATTTTGTCCAAAATTCACCCAGACTTCATGGCACAAAATGGAAGTCATAGAAAATAGAATTTGCAGGATGAATGAAAAACTGTCTCACTTGGAGTTTTTACTGCACTTGTTATGTAGTCTGTGGCACGCCCCTGGAGCACAGTTTGAAAATATTATGCAGAAGCATGGGAGTAACACCACAAAACTTCTGTTGCTCTGTTTTACTCTTCAAAACTCATTCGATTTGTATTAATGTGAAGTTAGAACTGTGTAGCAAAGCAGTTTTGTTTAAAACATATCCACCAGTTCTGCGCTTGCTATAATGAATGTTACGCACAGCAAGTTGTTTCTTCTTTAAGGTAATAGCAATTTAATGTGCGCCACAGTTTCACTGACTTACAGGCTTGTTACCACAGAACAGCTGAGGTTGGAAGGGACCTCTGGAGGTCATCTGGTCCCACCCTCTGCTCAAGGAGGGCCACCTGGAGCCTGCTACCCCAGACCATGTCCAGGTGGCTTTCGAACCTTCCAAGGAGGGAGACTCCACAGCCCCTCTGGACAACCTGTGCCAGCGCTCGGGCACCCTCACGCCACATCTGGTGCTTCCTGATGTTCAGAGGGACCCTCCTGTGTTTCAGTCTCTGCCCCCAGCCTCCTATCCTGGCACAGGGCACCACTGGAAAAGAGCCTGGCTCCATCTTCTTCGCACCCTCCCTCCACATGTTTATATACACTGATAGGATCCCCCGATCTATTACCTAGTCCCAGTCGATAGCGATCAGAAAGCGCAACTCTTCCATTTTCTTCTAAAAAACAGGTAGCCTCAGCCTTTCCCCCCAGGCAGCAGGCACCACGCGACGGCACTGACCAGCGGGGCCGGCGCCCAGGCGGGGTAACCAACACGACAGCCCTGACAACCGCGGGGCGGCCTTAGGAAGACAAGAGCCCGACTTACGGCGCCTCAGAGGAACGCGCAGCCGGGCCCCGCTGCCGTGCGGGGCCATCCCGCTCTCTCTCACCGACCGAGACGGTCCCAACGACCCCGCGCCCCACAGCAGCTCCCAGGCGCGCTGCCGGGCCCCCGGGCCGGGCCGCGGCCCCCGGGGCCTCCCCCCGCCTCGGCGGCCTGGCGGCGGGCGGCAGCGCGGGCCCGGTGCGCAGCGAGGCCTGGGGGGCGGCGGCACCGGCACCCGCCGCGGGAAGCGGCAGGGCTGCGGCCGGCCGCGGCGCCGCCGCCACGGAGGCCGCGGCGCGGCGGAGGGCAGTAGCAGAGGGGAAGGGAACACGCCGGGAGGCCCCTGCGCGCCCTACCCGAGGGGACACTCACCCACGGGCGCCGCTCCCCTTCCCGGTCTCCGCCGCCCCGCCCGCACCACGTGCCGCCGGGAGAGCGCCGCAGCCGCCCGCCGCCAACCAGGGCGCGGGGGCCGCCCCCGGGGCGCGCCCCGCCCCCGGCCCGGCCCGGCCCGGCCCGGCCCGGCCCCCCGCGGCCGGCCCCGGCGCCGCCTCATGCCGGGGCGGGCCGGGCTGGCGCCCCCGGGCAGCCGGAGCAGGTGCCCGGCGGCTCCCGGCGAGGCTCCTGCCGCGCTGCGGCAGCCGGCGCTGTTCGGCGCTTCGCCGCGCCGCGGGACGGCTCCCGCTGCCGGCCGCAGCAGCGTCCTCAGCGGCGGTGGCCGCAGCGGGTAGCCGCGCTTCTCGGGAAAATACTTAACCGGAAGATAAACCAACGTGAGAGTCGCCGGCCTTTGTAACAGAGTGCCTTTTAAAATGCACTCTTAACTTTGGGGAAGACTGGTGGTAACTGGTGTATCTCCTGATGGCAGTAGCCTGTGTTTCTCTCCGGGTAGTTACACTCCCTCCTCAGCTCCCCAGTTTCCTCGGCAGTTCTAAGCGGATGCTGCGTCTGTCGGAGCCTCATTCGTCATGCGCCCCTGCTGTACACAGCGGCCGGTAGGCGTCCCTCCAGAGCCGACTATCTCGGAGCCAGAGGAAGCAAACCCCAGTGAAGCATCCAGCGCAAATCAAGCTCCTCTAGTCACGAATCCTTTTCTCCAAGGAGCAGAAAGAGGCCTGAATAAACACTTTGCAAAAATCCAACAAACTTCATTTGAAAAGCGCCCTTCGTTTGCTTCCTCTTAACCATCTCTTCATCCTTTACAATTTGTCAGCACTTCCACATTTTCTTAAACTAAAATGATGAACAAAACCCAGGGGTTTTTTATATATATAAGCATTTCATTTTTAGCCAGAGCAGATTTTTTTTTTTTTTTAAGTTTTCAACACCTATGTCATGTGCCTTTCACAATCCTTCCGGGTCCCATATGAATATAAGGTAAGTAACAAGTATTTAAAGTGCAAGCAATGGACTATCAAATGGGGATCGTCTTTCCCGAGTCTGTGAGTTGTATCTAGCAAAAGGGAAATCTTGCACTCATTGTGAAAATGGTTATTGCAAAAGTGGTTACTGTAAAATGCCAGCTCAACATCGCAGTCATGCTTCGATAAAGATTTAAGATACAGCAACGTTTTGGTAAGGAAAAGGGGGAAAACATAACAAAACCCATTCCTTGCCACTTGACTTTCACCCAACAGTCATTTTCCTAGCAACCTAAAGCAGCTAGAGTCCATGAGAGGCTGTTCAGGCCTTTCAGGAATCTTCTGGATCCCCCTTGAACACTGAATACCTTCTGACATAGTAATGGCCAAAGGAACTGAGAAAAGGTTTAACCATATCCGTACACATAGAAAATAATTTGAGTTTTTCTCCATTGGTTGGTTGATTTTCCCTCTGCGTTCAGCCTTTTCTAGGAAACTGACACCATTATTTGGCACTATGCGTTGCAGTGACCTACTTAAAATGCTGGACTACCTCCAGCTGGAAGAGTGATTGTATGCTCATATGTGATTTAACCTTCCAGCCAAATCAGACAACATATCCTCATTTAGTGTAAGCAAAGTCTGCAACAAGCTAGGCCCAGTCTCCAGTTCCTTGAGCTCAATTCAATACCTGCACATCTTACATTCAGTGCAATCCTCTTCCTACAGGCTCCCCAATATCAAGGGAACTCTTTTCAGTGTTCCAGCTCTATCTATTCCAGCTCATTTTCTGTAACGCTAGGGATAACTTTCCAGCAACTTTCTGCTTTCCAAAAGAGCTTTACTCTCCCCAACTTTTTGCGGTTAGAGGAAGCATCAATGCCAGGGAACTGTCAGGTAACACATGAAGAATCCACGCTTCGTAGTGCAATGTAAAAGCAAAGAGGCATCTCAAGAAATGAAACAATAGCATGCAAGACCTACACACTTCAACTGCTCTGTTCTCCAAGAGCACCAAGTTTCCAGTATTCAAACTTGTTTAGAACTAGCTCACATACCACCTCTACAAAGCTCACCAGGCATGGGTTATTAGGGTTAAGTACCTTGAAAAGGTAAGTCACTCTGTTTTCATAATTTCCGTTCTGCTGGTAAGGAGCAACAGACCCTTGAATTACTGGTGTCATGGCTCCGCTGTGCTCTGCTGTGTGCCAGAGATCTTGCAGAGACCAAAAAAGCAATCACGGTGTTAGAAATTGCTAGAGAGAGAATAAAAAACAAACTAGAAAGCATCACTATGTCACTGTATAAATACACCTACGCCCTGAACACTGTGTGCAGTGTTCATCCCTACACAAAAAGAATATAGTAGGACTGACAGAGGTGTGAGGCAGGGTAAGAAGGATGGCCAAAGGTAGAGAGGGGCTTCTCTGTGAAACTGTTAGAGTAGGTAACTTCACTCTCAAAGAGAAACTACTGAAATGGAATAAGACAGAAATTTCTAAAATAATTTTTCACCATCTCGACAAAAATTAAGGAGCATCAAATAAAAGAAGCAGATGGCACATCCAAAACTAAATGAATTATTTAAACCATGGGGTTCATCATCCTAAGACATTTTGGATCTTGAAAATTACATTTGTTCAAAAGCAGCTGGACTAACTCATGGAAGAAAAAAAAAGCAAAACAGCAAAAGTTTCAAAACACAAAACTTCTGGCTCACAAAGTCCCTGAACCACAAAGCAACTGGAGATCGGGACAGTATTCTGGGGTAATGACACTTAACTTCCCCAGGCACTGGCTGAGGACAACTGTCAAGTGACTGGCAACCAGGCTAGATGGCTCCCTGCTCTGACTGGGTACAGCCATTTCTACTGTGAAGTCTCAGCATGTTTCTGTAATTCATCATAAGTTTTTTTCTAAGCACTGGATTTATGTTCACAGACTTCACAGTTTTGTCAAATCAACATCCACCAGTGAAAATCCCTCTCAAAGGAAATATTCTAACCCACGCTGTTGGAAACTTTAAAGTTTAAGCTGTAAATTCTAGTCTTATTGAGCTATGCCTATATCCAGTAAGTAGAATATTTTATATTTTAAGTTTCTTTCAGAGGAGATGATCTTATCATTTGGAAACTCTCAGAAATTGATAATTTAGAGCAATATAGAATTTTACCACTCTGTGGCACCAAACATTTAAAAAGGTTCTGCTTTTAAAGGGAAGCCATAGACCTTCTCATAAGCCATATTTTTATGTAGAAAATGCCTTTATTAGTAACTGAAGTAACCATGGATTCTTCCATTCAAAGGTACCAAAGCACAAATACTAGAGGCTATTTAGATAAGATGCCATTCTTCTATCACTGAAAGACAAGCCATAGCCTTGAAAGAGCAACAGTTTAAGACGTCATGGTAATAACATGAATTGAACAGAAATGATCTTTCTCCCTTTCCCTCCTCCACTTAAATAAAACCTTTAAAGCTGTTTTTTGTCATGAAAGATCAAGATACTTTTTAATTAATTTGAACAGCACCTGAAGATGATCTATTTATTTATATCACAGTTTTGTAATTGCAACTAGTATAAACAGTATCATGGGAACTTTTTCTCTATTGCAAGTCTCAAATACATACATCATCCTTTCAAAGAATCCACATAGAAACGAACTGAGAGAAGACATTGTATAATCTAAGATTTTGGAATCACAAGATGTTTTCTGGAATATATTTTCCAATTGTAGACACACATACCAATCTGAAATACCTAAACTTACATGGTTCCATGTTTATCTATGTGAGAGGACCAGAAAAAGCTCCATTGATGGGGGCGAGGTTCTGATCCAGCATGTCAGAATCGCATTCTACATATTCATAAACCCAAAATTTTACATTCCAGTTGCAGGTTTGATAACCACTTGATCAACTCTGAAATGGAACTAGTGGCATTTTTTGGATTAGCTTCCACACCCTGGAGTGGATATTTCGCAATACAGTGTTCATAATACTTCAAAACAAATGAGGTTATTGTTTAGTAAGACAACCAGAAACTTAGAACTTACTTTCTTGCATTGAAGTCAATTATGAACAGTAAAAACCACACAACACACACATCTTCAGCCCACATCTAGAGGCTAGTATTTAGAGTCCACATTAGAGAGGCAAGTATTTCACGGTGTTTTGCTTTTGCTTTACTTCTGTAGTGAGCCAGCTAACAGATGATCATTCCAAGGTGCAAATACCTGGTCTTGCAGTTTGCTTCTACAACGTACTGTGCACCACTTTTTTGCATTTTCTGCACATATTTGCAAGACTCCACCTCGGATTTATTACTGTATGTAATAAATCCTTGTATGTAATTTCCATCAGTGACAACAGCAAGGAGAAACAACTCTCTTCCTGAGACCATGCTTCTGTGTACAAGTAGTTTTCTGTGACAGGAAGATCTATGGCTTTCTCCCTTGCATTCTAATTACAAAATAAAGTTGTATTTTGTTCTATGCCTCCCAGTTGTTCTACTGGTAATTTTATTCCCTTCAGTAACTGAACACAGATTCTAGCCACCTCTACAGACTTTACAGATAAGGGTAGTTGAGAGAAAATCCTGAATATCCCTATTTCTTCCTCCGGAGTATTTTTTCATGCCTCTTTACGCACGACTATCGAGAGCTGCATGACTGCAGAGCATTTTTATTATCTGAGGCCAAAGAAAATGTCAATCCACAAAACAAACTCTCAAAGAAATGCTCATGTAGTGAACAGGCTTTGCTCTCCCTCTTGCGGTCTAAGCACGTAATTCATGTAGGCTTCGCTTTTCCTTAGCTCAGAGCACTCTAAATTCAAACGCTCTCTGCACTCTTGGGTGTATCTAGAGAGAACGTGTCACTATTCAAGGAAACGGCATGGCCAAAGTTTTCATCAAACACCAATGCTAAATCATTTTGTATACCATTTGTTAGGAACCAAATTATTTTTATTCTTTTGGCTACATCTTTTAATCTAAAAAATTTTTTTTCAGTGGATTTGTTTTTAATGTAGCTTGAACACTCTAGACAGAAGGTATGGGGTAGAAAACAATTCACTTCTTGCTATACCAGCAATCAAGTTTTTAATAAGCTTTTCGGCGACGAGTGTTTAAAAAACACGAGGCCCTTCAGAAAGCACCAGCAAAAGAAGCAGTTTCAGTGAAGTTGTTCCAATACTTTAAGGTCACTGCAAGTGGAAAATTGGAGGCTGTGCTGAACTGAATAGGAAAAAATGAAATTGTGTGTATAACCAGTTGAGGAATATTTGAGCTTTTAAGACCTTTTTTATTTTTCAAATTAAAAAACCCTGCACTTTTACTGACTCACAATTGTGAAAGAGCAGTTTAGACAAGACGACTGCACACCTACGCTAGAAATAAGCACCAGAAAAATGGTGGTGTGGTTCGTTTATGCGCCACAAGAATCTGTAAAACGTTTTGCCTCCCTAAATCATAATCCAAACAAAATACAATCCCTAAATCTCAGTCCAAATCGACATGTACATGAGGAAGACCCCTGTACGTGCCAGACAAGCAACATACTGATTACTTTTTCCAAATACTTTTTAATACTTGCGGCAGTCTTTTAGAAGAGACCGAGATGGCTGGTTACCGGAGACGTACTCACAGGTCTTTTCAGCCGGAGGGGACACAGAGCCTGCTGCCAACATGACTCACCAGCACTTGCACCTGCTGCTTCACACCCCCCAGTACTAAAATGCAAAGTGTGTTGTTACCTATTGGACACAGCAACTCTGCAAAACGCATTCATCCCACAGTATCCCCACCACTGCCCCCGTGACCGCACGGTTCCAACCCTCTGGTTTACACTTGACAAATGACCTTCCACAAAAGGTGAAATTTAAACTGCAGTAAGCTCCAATGTTGGGGGCGACAAGCTTCAGCACAAGCGGATGCTTCCTCCTAGCTAGTCTCCCCTTCAGAAACTGACGCAAGGTCAATTCCTGCTTCACAAACGAACTTAAAAAACTGGGACGGGGGGGGGGGGGGGGTGGCGAGGCAGGCCGTCCCTTCCGACGAGCGGAGCGGAGGGAGGCCAAGCTTGGGCTGCGGCCGATCCCGCGCAGCACCCACGCGGATCCCCGCCAGGCTCCCGCCAGGCTCCCGCCAGCCTTCCCCGCACAGACCGGGGCCGTGCCGCGGTTCGGGAGGGCGGCCCGGCGGCTCCGGCCAGCCGCCCTCCGCCCGGGCCCTCCCGCCCCGGCACCCCGTCGGGGCCAGAGCACGCGGGTGAGGCGGCGGCCCGCAACCAGCGGCCGCCTGAGGAAGCAGCGGCGGGACAAGGGCCCCGGCATCCCACCCCGCTGGCAGGACCTCGAAGCCGGGCCCCGCGGCGCCGAGCGCCCCCGCCCCGCCAGCCGCCGCCGCCGCCGAGCAGCGCAGGCCCCGCCCGGCCGCCCCGCCCGGCCGCCCCGCCCGGACGCGGCCCCCCGCTCCTCAGTGGCCGTCGCGGCCGTCGCTCAGGCGCCCGCGCCGCTCGCCGCGGGGATGGTGGGGCGGGCGCCGAGGGGCGCGGGCAGCCGCGGCCCCGCAGCGCCCACAGCCCGGACGGCGCCCGGCGCGGCAGCGCGACGAGCCACGGCCGGCCAGGTTTGACCTCCCTTTCCTTGCCCCTTTCTTTCCCTCCCTTTGCGAGCGGGGCCGCGCCGGGCGGGCGGCAGCGCCCGGGCCGGCCCCCGGGCCGGCGCCCGGCTCTTCCCCGGCGGGGCGCGGCGGGACTAGCCGGCCCGGTGCCCCCGGGTGGCTACGTCGGGCGTCGCATGGCGTCACGCGGCGCCGTCACGGTGGAGGGTGACGTTCTCTTAGGTCACCGCGGTGTCGGTGAGTGCAGTACTCGGGGGTGCGTCAGGCGGTGTCCCCGCAGCGGAAGGCTGACGAGCTTGAGGTCGCTTCAGGGTCCCTAAGGTCCAGGCTCCTCTCGTCCGGTTGGCAGTGCCATTGCCACTATCCCCGCTATCCCCCCCCCCCCCCCCGAAACAAGAGCGAGAAGAACACAACTTCCAAACAAACATGCAAAATCAAGATATTTTTAAAAAATCTACACCGCCGGCTTTCAGAATGTCACGTAAAAGTTAAACATTTGTACCTAACGAGATGTCGCACCGCAACCTTTAAAATCGCTGTCATCGGGAAAAGGGACGTAAAATGATCGTCTGTGCTTTAATGTCGTTTGCTGCACGCATTTGAGAGTGCTCTGCAGATGAGCCATGGGTTGTGCCATCTCCCTGGGAAGCCGCGCAGGCAGTGGCTCCGTAACGAGCTGGGAGGCGGCAGCCTGGCCCCTGAAGTCAGGAAGGTTTGCCGGGGTCTGCGCCCGGTGCTGGAGTGGGGGAGCCCTGGCCGATGTGTTGCTTCATGGGAACAACCTCGTCAACAGCTGGGAAGCAGCAGAAAAACCATTTGTAAATCAGATTTTGAAGGAAGTTCTTAATAGTTTAGGTTACAGTTT
The DNA here is from genome assembly GCF_947461875.1 of Haliaeetus albicilla. Lineage (NCBI taxonomy): Eukaryota > Metazoa > Chordata > Aves > Accipitriformes > Accipitridae > Haliaeetus > Haliaeetus albicilla. The sequence goes on from NC_091495.1 coordinate 16,203,431, forward strand.
GAGCACAGAATTATGCAAAATGAGTCAAATGGAAAATAAAGTTACCAGTGTTTCAACATGAGTAAGGGCCCTGCCAGCAACAAACCTGAGAATGATTTCCTTGATTCCCAAACAGGTCCGCTTTGTGCCTCATCATTTCCTTTCTCCAGTCCAACATTTATCGATCCAAAACTATTTGAAAGTGCCGAGTTTGGGTGAAAAGGGTGGAAGAAAGGGGCCTGAAATTCGAGAGGTATGGTCCAAATGCATTTGGGCTGGTGAACATTTTAGGATGGTGTAGGGAGCCCACCATGTACTGTGCAAACCCACTCCTGTTGAAAGAGAAGAACTTACCAAGCTTTCTCCAACAGAGAAAGGACATACAGAACATACAGACAGAATATAAAGTGTTTAGTTAAACACAGCGTTTTGTTAAAAGCAGAGGAAAACACTGACACTGCGATCAGGAACATGTAAATTTTTAACGTGTTTCAAAAAGCTACAACATTGTTCCCTCCTTCCCCCTTGAAATGTATTTTGAAAATTTCCAAGCAGACAGCAAAGAAAAGGAAATTATATCAATCCCTTTGGGGAGAATGTGACATTCTGACTTCTTGAAGCCTATAAAGAAGTTTATAAACTTAAAAAATGAAAAAGACGAATTTAATCTTTCCAGACTTGTCAAACTTGTCTCAGTTAATTTTTGATGGCATAATTAGAACTTACCACTTTAATGTGTGCTTTTTGAGTTTACTTTTCAAAAGATCTTATTTTTAAAGACTTAGGGAAAACGGAGGGCTTTACGGTGGGAACTGGAGCAGGAAGAAGGGGAGGACTCTGTGTAGGTTTGAGTGCTGATTCAGAGTACTCTATTAAGCCAAGAGAGATGAACTCATTTTTTTCCTCCCTTGGGGAATCAAACAAGAAACAGGAAGTCATTGATTCAAAGTAAGATCATTCACTCTGCAATTGTAAACAGTGTATTATGTGCCTGTAAATATTTCCAGAACCCATTGGCTTGTTGGAAAATATGAAGCAAATTATTATAATCTCTAACAAACAACCCACAATAAAAAGCATTCTTTTCAAACTTTTTATCTGTAATGTTTATACAGTAGAATATTAATTAGCTTGGATGTTGAGAAACTACTTGGCTGGACACATTGTTCGCTGCCAGAAATCCATCTACTCATATGTTTTGTCTGTTGAAAGACAAACATTTTTAACTCCACCCTGTAATACTGTGCCCTACCAAAAAGCAAAAATTCTTTCACTACTTGATCTGTTTGTGTTTTCACTACCACAAACACTGAAATATCCTACTGTTAACCAGATGTTGGCTGAGTTCATCTCTTGTCTTACGTAGCTGTAATAAGTCAAAAAGGAAAAACATTGTAAAAAAACCTAAATAGACAGTCTAATAGGAAATTCCCATTCCTTGTTACTTAGGAGAGCAGAATCCAGGCTGTCTGTCCAAATCAATCTGCAGGTGAAACTTCTGCTTCCTCTGTAAAGCAGGAGAAGCTGCTGCTTGGAAGTGCCACCTTCCTCCCTTGAACGTGGGGACTCTGCACAAGGAGAGAGGAGCGAGGATTAGGGACAGGACAATGGTGAGCAACCTGGTTCCCTGACAGTCCAGGGATTAAAAGATGGAGGGAAATGGTAAAAGACATCAGTCACCCAGAAGGCTTGCAGTCGAAATGATTGTATGCCTAAAGTTTATAATTTGGGTTTTGTAGGATCGGCTCAGGAAGCTATTTTAATAACGTGCTTAAATCCTAGCAATTCCGTGGGGATTCCTGAGTGGGGGGTTCCTGAATAGGGGTGGTTGTAACCTCAGGCTTAACAGCTGGAATCATAGCATGCAGGACCGAGAGGAAGAGAGAGTCAAGAATGGAGCAGTTACCTTCAGACAAGTGATTGTGGTGATCCTCTTCTTCTAACTTAAGATATGGAATGAAAGGAATAAAAAATCAGGGTATGTGAAAGGAAGGAAAGTTTTGAGACAGAGTTTTTCACCTGCTTAGCTATGATGAGCTTGAACGTAATTTGAGACATTGAAAATTTAGAAGAGAATTAGAAAATATTAATGTATTGAAGAAAATGTGAGGACTTTTTGGAATACTACTCATGACTTTGGTCTCTTTTGTGATGCTTTGCCTTTTCCTTTTTTCTTCCTGGTGTCAGGAACAGTGGAAAAGATGAACTGTAGGTCGTTCCCCTCTAGGTGATGAGAGCTTGGGGAAAGAGGGGAACTGGGGCTGCCTCCTCTGACAGTGGGAGGAAAGGGAGTGCTTGAACCTGGGCTTTTGAAGGACTGGAGTAGTCATGGGGAGGGGGGGCTCCCAAAGATGTTGCTTATTAATCCATGCTAAGTGGATCAGGAATTGCATTATAGAGATCTATGTTATGCATGATTTTCCTGTGCCAGCCTCTTTCATCACACTGAAAATGGTTGCTACTTGCCTTTCCTTGTCAGTGTCTCATTGTCCATGACAAAGGTGACAAACATAGAGCATAACCTTATGACTGGTAATTTTTTGTTTGTTGTGATCTTCCAGCTGCCTTCCCCTGAATGGTGTTTTTGTGGCTGTTTGTTATTTCAGAGATAAATTGAATACTTAGGGGGAAGTCAAGCTTTATTTTCAAAGCCAAACCTACATGCTCGGAGCCTTGCAAAGGCCAGGGCCTTTGCTTGCAAGGGAGCTTCTTGGACTGAATGGTTACATTCAGCTATCCACTTCATCTTTATTAAGCTGTCTACAAATAGTTGGAATACAACAGAGCCCAGTCCTTCTGCTTACACACAAACGATTTTCTTGGCTTCTCAGACTCAAACCATGATGAGCCAGCTCTCATCCTGCATAATTTTTCCAGCAGTGCTTGTCCAAAAGGGCACTGAGATCAATTTACAGAAGGCATGAGCAGTTAAATGTAGAAAAAAGCACAGATCTGAACCTGAAACACGCATGAACCAGGATGTCCTGCGATCTGCAACAGCTCATGTAAAGGGGTTGTTTTTCATGTGGGGGATCCATTAGGGACCATTTACTCACCTGCCTTTACATTTGGAACCATAATCTCCCCCTTGCATCTCATTGAGGATATTAAATTTTAAAGGCAATTTGATTAAGCATAAGAATTTTAAAACACTTTATGAAGAGTCATCTGCCAAACATTAAACTTGCATAAAACCAAATGTGCTACTAACTCATAGGTAGTTACATCTATATAAGGTATTTTCTTAGCAAAAGCTCAGTTCTCTACAAGCCTCTTCTATGTAAGAAAGGACATATACAGTAACTGAAGATTAAAATGTGTGATGTGTCTCTGCTTATCAAGGAAAACATATTGCAGCCCCAAAATAATTGAAGAAATTAAAATATGATAAACCTAGATATTACCAACACAGATTTCAGAAAGCTCCCAGTTATAAGGGCCTTTGTAGACTAATGTACTTTTACTAAGTTTTATGAAGCTGTACATGTACCAAGTTTGGGGGCATTCTTGAGATTTATATAAAATAAGTTAGTATGTATATTAATAAAAAGTCAGACTTTAAATACAGACTCAATTTGACATGGGGATTTTTTTTTCCCTTTCTTTTTCCAGCATAAATATGGCTGAGCTTTCAGAGCCAGAAGGTACTGTAAACTGGAAGGAAAGATGTTTAACTCTGGAGTCACAGTTAGTGAAATTTCGTCTCCAGGCAAGCAAGATCAGAGAATTGTTAGCAGAAAAGGTAGGTCTCATGGTATGAATTTTAATGCTGTATAAATGATTTTATTTGATGATGGGGGCTGATCACATGTCACGGTTTGAGATTACAAGTGCTGGGATTTTTTCAGGAGGAAAAAAAAAGCATTTTAAAACAAAATATATGGAAAACAGGTATCTTTTAATGTTGTGAAAGAATTTCACACATAATTTTTGCCAGCAAGAAATGTTAATTTTCAAATAAGAGCACACTGGCAACTCTCCTGCAGAGAAAAATATGTATCCAGTACTCACTTTTACAATGTCCAAGTTAATGTTTAACACATTTTCCTAAGTATTTAAGATCTGATTTAACACACAGAAATCACTGGGGAGAAAATCCAGAAGTATTATTTTCCCCAGTATTCCTTACTGACTCATATAATTTACCAGACTTCCTTTTCCTGTAGTAAGACATCTCCAACTATGGCTAGTCATATGAGTCTAGGGACCTGGGAAGTTGAGAAGTATTACATAATTTAATTTGAAGAATATCGTTTAAATATATACTTTGTTTTGCAATAGAGAAACATTTCACTTGGTATGTTCAAATATGTGTATGCCAACAGTCAACCATAATTGAGCCCATATATGAAATATAAAAAAAACACCATTGTATTTTCCTGATAACATTTTGACAGAACAAGGCAATTAAAAGAGTACAAGGAACAAAACATTTTAGAGAATCATTGGAAGGAACTATGTCACCATTAATATTCACTTCAATTAATTTCTCATAAGAAAGTTATTTTGTCAAAACTACCCTAGACCTAAATTTTCCATCCCTTGCTCCCCCCACAAAACAAAAATAAAATTCAGATCATTTTATAGTATGTTAGAGTGACAATACCTTTATTTTATACATTTATGTTAATGCTTCTCTTCTGTGAATTTTGTGAATCTATTCTCCCTTTGGAGCCATAAATACATTTAGCATCCACATTTAGCCCTCTCTCAATCATTCTCATTTTACTATATTTCAGTGGGGACAAGAACTAAATAGTATTAAATCAGAAAGAAACATATTTTTTTGTATTTATGAAGAGCGGTGGATGATGTACGAAGTTATGTGCTCCGGTCCTTTCCTAACAATGCTTAACACTTTGTTTTCTTTGACAGCTAAATTAACCACCAAGTATGTTTTCATGGAGATACCTATGTTAATTCCAGGATCTTTCTCAAAGTACTTTAGATTTCTATATTATGTGTCAATTGTTATTTTATTGACTGGTCACTAAATCTTGTAAGGACCTTTTTGTAAATCTTTCTTGTCAGAAAGCTTCTAGTATCCTGAATAACAAAATACCATCAAAATCCTTGTCCAGTGCTCATTACCAGATGTCTACACTGAACAGCATGCACCCCAAACAAATCTCTGCAGATCTCCATTGACAGCTGCCGGTCACTGTGTGAACTAATCAATAACCTACTTTTTTTATTGAGCCAGTTTTTTATTTCATGGAGGGACGTTCTCTCTTATCCCATGGCTGTTTGTTCCCTTTAAACACTTTCCAAAATCCAAATAATTATATAAACCAGATCCACCCTATCTGCAGCCTTGGAGATCCCCTCAAAGAACTTCAATACCTTTGTGAGCCAAAACACCTCTTTATAAGGGCCTCTTTGACTCTTCCCTTGTCTATCATACTTATCCACATGCTGCCTAATTCTGCTCTTATATTTTCCACTAATTTGCTTACTACAGACATCAGACTTAGAGATCAATAGTTGGTTCAACTATATCATCCAGTTCTTGACTGAATATCATTTGGCAATTTTTTACTATTCATTTTATCTATTCGTTCCCTTATCTCTTCTATGGAGGTATAAAACCTCAATTTGAGATGGAAAAAAATGGAATAAAGAAGTTTCATATTTTCTGAATTAGACTTTTTTCATTAAGTAGGTCTTTTTTATTAAAGTGAACATGAAAATTTACAGCAATGTAAAATCATTGTTGAATAATACCAAGTTCCACTGGAATCTGCTTTGGCACGACTAAAAATATTACTGTTAGAAGGCAGTGTAGTTGAAAACTGTCAATTGTTTTATCAATCCTGCAGTTTTTCTGTATGACAAACTCTCATTGAACAGGTACTGCAGAATATTGGGTTTTGAAAGAACAACCTACTGTACAAATGCCATCCTTTGAAATTTCATTTAAAAATTTAAAAAAAGGAAAACTACTCGGTCCTTCATTCCAGTTAGCAAGGCCCACAGATGAGTTAATAAATCATTATCATCAGTCTTGGAGGAGAACTTACATCAAAGAGTACCGTACTGTCTGCTATAACACTCAAAAGATTGTTGGATGCTTACACAGTCGGGTCTGTTAGATGTCATATATCTCTTCTGTCTCTTCACCCCATTTGGATCACTATATTTAAGGATGGAAGTCAAGTGGCTAAACACTGGACATGACTTTTCTAGGGACTTTCCAGCAGCCGTAACTACCATGTTTTATGCAGCAGCTGATGATTATAGTTTTGGCAACCAAAAAGTTAAGATCCATGAACAGCGCTTCACAAAACTATCTGAGTTAAAAAGATTTTAGAAGTTTGAATGTTTTCTATTTGACTTTTCACTTTGTTTGTTTACCGTTTGCATTTACAGGCTCTTAACTGCTAGAAATATCCTCTTAAATTAATAGAAATGTATGCATAATTGTATAATATCAGAAGTCTGCATTTAAAAAGAAACAGAATAAGAGGGATAAAATCACAAATCTTCAGCACTGTGCCTGAAACAAAGTATTCAAAGGAAAATCACTTATTCTCTCTCATCTGTGAGAAACTGGACTCCAAAATAGCTAAAAAATCTTAAGAACTTGTCACGTTAACTGCCCTCTCGTTTTAGTTTACCTTAGCTTTCTCAGAAATTTTAGAAAAAGTGAAGTGTTTACAGGAGGTAAAAATTGGAGAAATATTTTCTTTTGAAGACCACAGGTCCAAAAGCATTCAGTTGGGATAATTTGATATATTACTCTCCAGAGCAGAGCATTAGCAGACTTCATGAAAAATGATCCTTCTTCTCACTTCGTCTTTGACTTTTTAAGATGAATCTTTCATTCATAAACTGGAATTCTGTTGGGACATGCATCAAAGACTGGTCAGAGCTCAACAAAATTACACCATATTCATCTGCAAATTTATCAGTCTTTCACAGTTCAATACCAACAATTTTCAAAATGGGCACTAAAGTCTTAGCTGTATTTATTCGTATGTTGGTTTCATTTGTAACAAACCAGTGGTTATTTTTCACATATTTTTATTTTTTATATTAGACAAACATTTCTCAGTATTTGTAAAAGGAAAGATACACTTACACTAGTTTGAAATTAAACTGCATGCATTTGTTACTCAAAAATATATTTGGGAAATAGCAAAGTGAATAATGAAAACCTGATTGGCCAGTACTTGATGGGCATCCCGATACTAATGACAAGAGAATACAGCTGATGTCAGCCTTTATAGGTAACTTTCTAGATTTGTTACCTGTTATAGAAGGAAAGAAATTCACAAAGCACACAAATAATTCTCACTCATACTTTGATTAGCACAGGCCTTTATTTGTGGTTTTGTTTGCAATCATCTTTATGCTATGAAATGTGTACTAAAACATTGAACAATAGCACCAGACAGTGTTCTACTTCAAAATAGCAACAGAAATCACAGTACTATGGTGTGACAGACATAAAACCCTCATGGGTATTAAACTATGTAATTGTTGTAGAAAACAGAGTGAGAGTGATACTGTGACAAAACAAGTGCTATCTACAAGAAGATAAGAGAAATGGATTGTTGGTAATTCTCTAGCCTTCCTCCTCTGCATGTATTTGAGAGGTATCTCTTCAAGACAGGGAATCAGGAAAAGGAGTTTACTTCCTATTACACAGTGTGTATGACTTGTCAGAAACTGCCATTGGATTTTTCCCCTTATATTTGTTCTATAACCTAGTCTAAAACCAGAATTTAATAAGGGTTTGCTTGAATCTATCCTTTTTCATTATTTGTGTTTTTAACCTACGTGCTTCTGTAAATACACTTGGGCAGTAGATTAATCGAAATACTTTCTTATACACTAGAAATCAAATACCTTTGCAAAATTATTTTACTTAATAGTGCCCCTGCAAATAAATGAACCATCAACATGGGAAGTTTTCAGTATATTTTCCTAATAGATGTGTTCTAATTTAGAAAAACAAACTATTTACTGGGGTTTGTAAGTCTAGCAAGTACTCATCCTTGAACCTCGGTGGTTGAGGAGTTTGAGGAATTTGCATTGTAAGCGTGTTTCAGCAGTACAGCTACCAGAACTTAAATTTTTTAGTGAACCTGGGGAGAAGAAGGGAGCAGAGCAAAGGAATATACAATGTTTTCAGAAAACTAATCCATTTACTGTTGTTTATTTGTTTGGGTTTTTTATTTGTTTTCATTTTGCCAAGTAGTGTCTATATTTATAAATCTTAACATGCACAGAAGGAGACCTTGTTGGAGTTTTAAGCAGAAGCTGCTGCTGTAAGTGGGAGAGGTCTTTACAGGAATTTAAGGAATGATGTAGAAAGTATCCCTAGTACACCAAATTTAGGATGGCTGTGGAACTGAGTTTTAAGTAGAAGCATTTATTTTAATGCAGCTTGAGTCCTATGTATGTTCAGAGTTTACTAAAAAAAACTTTGTTGAATAAAAGATTACAGTATTCTACTGCAAGTTTAGCTCCTAGCTAGCATTTCACATCATAGGAAAAGTTGGTGACCTTCATTCTTTTCATAGAAGTACATTTTTCACCTAAAATGTGTGCAACATCAGGTATAAAGTTAATGTTTTTCCTACCACTAAAAAATCATTTTAGTAGAAGAACTACATAGCTGTGTTAAATTTCCACTTGGGCAGCCTCCACTGAATTTCTTTTTCATCAGACCCCATAAGGAGTGAATATGGCACTATCTCAAATGTTGCATTATGGGCTGTCCAGTAATACTCAACATTCACATGTACGTCTCCAAGTTTGTTTCCTGCAGTGCTGAGGGTGATTATTTTATGCTTTGAGTGATTTTCAACAAATATAAATGATTAAGAGACAGGATTATTTTCATGTATGTATTGATTTGTTTGCTTTTAACCTTCCATTTGGATATTCTTTGTATACATGCTCAACTGGGAACTGAGTGTGTACATGATAAATGCAGTAATATTTCTACTTTCTGTACAGATTATGAAAATTGAATAATAACTGATTTTTAGGCCAAATACTATTTCCAATATATTCCAAAGCATTACACATTCCTGACTTTGTCTTACAAACCAACAGCGAAATCCATGTCTCACTGTACTTTTATTCATTTCGCAGTCAAATTTATGGTATGTCATTTGACATTTCAAAATGAAGCAGATGCAGTGTGTTTTGTTATCTGTTGCATGACAATTTCAAGATTAATGTTTTCAGAGGAAAAGTCCCTAATGCATTTGACTTGTGCAGTGATTGCCAATATGAAAATTGTAAAAAAGCACAATGAGTATTTGCATTTGCATTCCAAGGATTATGAAGGGTAAATTAAAAGGGAGCAAAGTACCATAGTACCAAAATTATTCAAATGAAGGTTATTTTTCATTATTTCAGTTGCTCTTAAAAAACTTCTTGTCATAGAAGATAATTCAGATGCAATTAGGAAGATAGAAACAGGAGAAAGCAAGAGTTAAAGAGAATAAAAGTTAGAAGTTTATATGGTTAGAATCTTAGGTTTGTTTACACCTTTTTAATACCTATACCTTTTGTCCTATAATTTCATTTTTATCCCATGTCTATTATTAGGTTTATGCCATGCCTTTTTATAACGGGGGAGGGGGGGGGGGTTGTTCGTTGGTTTTGTACATCTTAAACGTACATTCTTTCTAAGGAGGCTGAAGATGGGGGTGGGGGTAGAAAAAAGAGAAGTCAGGAAGCAATAAATTAGCTGTTCTTGTAGAGGCCAGACTGGGTAATGGCATGAAGAGCACAGCCCTTGCTGTGAGGCCAGAGTATGAGTAGTTCCCTCTGGTGGTACAGAAACGAGGGCATCTGTATACTATTCCAGCCCACCTGAGATGGGGAAGTTGATGGAAGTTGTGGAAGTTGTCATAGTGGGCAGCCACCTGTGCAGATCCTTAGCCGATCTAATACTTGTTTAGCATTTCACTTGTAGGAGCTACAAGATGTTTTTTCTCCATTTTTCATGGAGGGAACTCTTTTTGCTCTTAGAAATTATGCATTTAATTTTCATTCCCTCAGAGAGTATTTTCAGGCTTTAAATATCCGTTGTCATGTCTTCAAACTGCATTGTGCATGTATTTTTGGATTCTTCTGCTGCTTTACGATCTGTGTTTCCTAGGTGTCCTATACACTTTAATTTCATGAATAAATTCAGTTTCAGTGAAGTTTTCAATTTTTTAAACTTTGGCAGTGAGCAGGACCTTTGATTCTTAAGCCATCACCTCTCAGGCAGTGACACAGAAAAAAGGCCTCCTATTTCAGATGTTCATGTGGTGGCTCTAATCAGAACTCACAATTCAGTGGGACAGAAGTAGCAGAATTTCCGCAGTCGCAGTACAATGATCAAAACAAAACAAAGCAGGCGGCTGCCTTTTAATACAGATGAACAACCAGTTGTTGATATACTTCTCTTTTCATTTTATGCACTGCGTGAGACTTTTTTCCTTGCCTGCCAAAGTGCTTTGGTACATTCTTCCATCTTGCTAAACAGTATCTTCACTCTTTCAAGATTTGTAATGTTATAATGTCTGTTTGTGCTAGAGTGGTGGTCTACATAATTTCTATTTGATTGTGTCTCTGCAGTTTAACTATCAAGACAAGATCTGAGTTGGAAAAGACGACAGCCAGAAAGAGTGAACGTTCCTAGTATTTTACCAGGCTTAGGAAAGTCCCATGACTGATGCTGGGAAAAGCACAATTATTCAGCCAACATTAAACGCTGCTCATTTGTCCTTCACTACACTGCCTCCCCAAATCCCACTGCTGAATTTAAGTTTTTTAAGTTTGTATATTTACTGGCAGCTGTCCTAAACTACTAATTCTGGAAGAGTTTCCTCCCTGGTCTTTTCTGTTCTATATTTTTAATTTATAGAGTTTCCAGAAGAAATCATTAATTTTACTACAGTGAACTCAGCTGAAATGCAAAAGATTGTTTTTTCATATGTACTTTTCACTCATTTAACGAGAACTAGGAAGACCTTTTGAGCTAAATAATAATTCTTAAAATCCTGTTCAAATATTGAAAAGAACTTGAAAGAAGTAAAATATAACTCAGTGGTAAAACTGGTCTCATGTCACGGAGACTGATAAAAATTTTGAGCCTGATCATTTTGGAAACTGAGCAGATGGGAGACTGATAATTTTTGTAGGTTTCATTTTGTTCCAAGGAAAGGCTTTTGTGGTAAACATAGTTCATGCGAATGAGCTGAAGCACTAAAAACAGGAGTTAAGAGAGATGTGCAAGTAAGAAGTACCTTTTGCCTAACTAGGAGAGCAGTGCCAGAAGTTGAGGTAGTTAGAAGTGGACAGGATTGTGATTGTGCACATCATGACTGCAGAACTACTAGCCATCTTCAGAAGAAGCAGGAGGAGTCTATATATGTGTATGTATGTGTGTGTTTTCATACATACATACATACATACATATATAAAGTTGTCATCAAAGACCCAAACTGCTTTTACGCTCCATATTTCTGACCACGATTGAGGCAGAGAAAATCCCTGTGGTGAACAGTCTGAACAGAGAAAGTGATAAATGAAGAGTAGTTTGTTAGATGGCAAATTTGCAGAGGAATAGTTGATGCTGCTTCGTTCCTGAGAAGAATTGTAGCCTTTTACCTTTTAATTAGTATTAAAAATTGAGAAGATAGGAGAAGGAAAAAATGGGAGTGCACTGAAAAGTGGCAGCTTGTGAGCTGCCAGGTTGTGAGCACTAAGCTGGGTTCTGCAGTAGTCATAACCTAGGTGGGCATTCAGGTAGGATGTGAAGGAAGAAGAAGGCTGTAGCTTTTGGGATTTAAGCCAGATGATAACTAATTCATCTAAAGATTTTTTTCATGTAGGAAATAATAACAAACAGTAAAATTCCATATACTATGAACCAGTAAAATAGTGAAGAAAATTCACCATGCTTGATCTGTGAGTAGCCTAAGGGATGTCTGAGCCCCTTTAAGACTTAGCCTTTAGCATTAACCCTTTTGGGAAGATCTATGACAAAAAGAAGATTGGGTTCAGAAAGCAGTTCTTCATTTTGATGACTAAATCCACACCACTGAGAAATATTTTTATAGGTTTCAACTTGTTCTAAGGAAAAGCTTTTGTGCCAAAGTATTAATTTTTTACTGAAGGCTTATTTAATTTTATAAGTATAGGTAGGTCTGAAATACCACTTCCTAGATTTATAAGACAAGATGGATTTCTATTAATTAGTTAAAATGCAAAGCTGTTCTATAAAAGATAAGTCTTTCTAATTACTGTGTTGCCTTTGGGATAAAAAAATCATCCAGTAAAGAACAAAATATATCTTACCCAAGGCATGCGCTAATTCCTTGTTTACAAATTATCTTCTTGATTATTTTTCCTGTGAAATACTACTATCTTGATTTTACATCTCTATTCTTTAGGTGCTTTGTCTATGTGGCTTAATTGGTCAGGTCATATTTTAAAGTTTGTTGTAGTTTATAAAGATTTAGCACTGTCCTTATGGAAGATACATAATACGTAGAAAAGAAATGAGTGTCAAAACAGAAGGAATAATGTTTAAAAATATGGATGGAACATACCCATTCAGCTTTTTAATAAATGAATTACAGAAGTAGGAGGAATATTACTTTGTTTTCCTAAGCTAAACCACCAGAAGAGAAACCTTTTTGTAAAAAGAGTAAGTCATGCTTCTAAAACTGTTTTACCATTGCTTTTAACTAACAAATGTATGCAAGGCTTTATACATGTATAGATTGGGCATAGCCTATTTTAAAACATGAAAACTGGTGGTTGTCAAAGCTACTGCCAAACAGATGACTTTTGAGTAGTAGTGGCTCTATTCCTAAGGAAATGCAGAGATTTGTTGAAATACTTGGGTTTAAACGTAGGAATATAGAACCAAAAGGGGTAATCTTGGTCACATGCAGTGCTCTGGAATAGCTGGCAGGCATATTCTTCAAACCATTTATAAATTTATCAAGCACCACATAAAAAGTAAGATCTTTTGCCTTTATAACTTCTATTAGAAGGCAGTTCCAAAATCTTTTTTAGTCAATGTGGAGAATGAGGGTCTTCTAATTTCCAGCCTATGTTTATTCATCACCAGTTTATATCTGCTTGCACCTTTGAAAGACAGTGTAGGTGTGTTTATCCCTCACCTGCTTCTCCTATTTGTTTATTTATAGAAGCAACCATACACCCATGTTTCTTTGGTTTTGTAAGTACTATGTGGTGTGAGGACTGATAGTTCACGAAATCTAAAAATGGACAGATTTACTAGTTTTCTCTTTATGTGGAACATAATTTTTTCAACCACAGATGGTTTGGGCCTTTTTTCAGATGAGGAAGAATTGAAAAATTGAAATGCAACGAAAAAAGACTCTAAACATACCATTCTCAAGTCACTGGAGGTTCTGCACTTAATCAATAGACAGACTGTATTTCTGCTTCAGAAACTTTAGCTTTTAACTCATTTTTCGTTTTTGAAAACTCTGACCTATTATCAGCATGCTTTGGAAGGCTTACAGAGAACTGATGCTTTTCTTTTTGTTCATTAATGCTCGTATTTTTTCCTGTATTTATTTCAAAAAATTTTCAAAAAGTCTATGTGATACAACTGTGTTGTTTATAATATTAAAAATGAGGAGACAGTGTATTGTGCACTGATTGTAATGTAAGTTTTAAATGTGTATGGGACAAGTTATTATGTTGAAAATTGACCTGGATAAAAAATCAGGTTTTTGTTCCTGTAAATAACATACATTTTCAGATCTCAAAAAGGAATGAATTCCAACAATTTTTATTTATAAAATAAAAGATTTCCTTTAAAATTATTAAAATAACTATTTCAAATATCAGGAGAAATATCCATTTAGTGCTGTAATTTCTCTTTAATGCACATTACAGGAACACTGATCTGTATATATATGTATATAAATGAAAGTATATATACACATATATGCATACAAAAGGAGTATTTTTGAAATTTATGAGTGATGACTTTTGAGTTTATACCCTTTGGTGATTTCATGCAATACGTGTCTTAATAAAATTAAAATTTCTTTACTTGCACAAAAATATATGTTGAACATTTTTGAATACAGTCAAGAAACTTCCAGGTGACCTTTGAAAAAGAATCACTATATGATTTGCTTTTGTATTGAAAAAAATTCCCAGTGACTGTGTGTTGTGCTTCAATGTCCAGACCTCCAAGGCAGTACACCTCTTTGGTTTTATTGCTGCCATGTTTCTTCAAGGCATTCAGTATTTATTCACATGCGGCATTTCTCTGTTCATTGTTTGAACAAAAATAGCTCAATTTGATGAGTGTCAGATGTAGAGTGGTTATTTCCTTACCAAGTTTAAAAACAAATCTGTTTCTAACAATAAATACTGTTTTCCATAATTCAGATAATTGATGCAGCATGCACTAACACATTTTCTGAAAATTATAAGAGGATTTTTACACTTAAAAAAAGAAGGAGAAAGTGTAGGTTAAAGTAGCAGTCTGTTCTTCTGTACCTGTGCTGATCTTGTTCTTTAGTCAGTATGCATGTATTTTTTGTTCATGGGCCTAAAATATTTATTCTTTATATTTAAGACTGTAAAACCAAAACCAGTATAGATTATGACAGGACACCTTTGACTTCTTAATGAATTTTGGAAAGAGCCTGCACCAATCATAGATGTGCATGACAAGAATATTCCTTACAAGAGGTTTGTTGAACTGGGGCATTATTTCAAGATATCTAATTCAGGACATGATAGAAAATCAAGCTTAAATATACTTCATGTGCCAGATGTCATCAATGACATGCTGGCCCTCCACATTTCTCCTGGGAAGCCAACTTTATGTCTGTTGATATTTTACAGACTGTAGTTTGTTCAAGAAATATCTAGCCTAACAGCTGGTACAGACCATTTAATTCCAGTGATACTGGTTTTGCATAGATGTATATAGAAGGAGGCTGGTGGGACAGATGTCTAATTCAACAGACTTTTCTGTTTTTCAAATCACTTTCTATATAAAGTCAGATTGGTCATCAATATTCAAGTTGCAGCCATAGGTGAGAGTTCTTTCTTCGGCGTCTGTAAAGCACACTGACCTTTGCCTCCAAATGTAGATATGGCTACAGTTAGCTGCCGCTTCCATTGTGAGGTTAAGTTTAGGTAGTATTCACCTTTTTTTTTAAATTTATTTTAGGATCTTAAGCTATCTATCCATGATCTGAAATTGTCTTTATAGTCACTGGGTAAAGAGAATTTACCACTGCATTTCATTCTTGACAAGTTCAAAGCATGACTTTTGATTTAAACTATTAGCTATTGGTCCAATCACATATTTTCACCTTCTCTCTCTCCTCTCTCTCTCAGTAATGCTGTGATCATTGCTACAAAACTTCTTACTAACTTAAGAAGATTTAAGGTTAGGTTTTCTTCATGAAGAGAAATCCTTCCCTTGGAACTAATTCCAATCTTTTGCCCAAGAAGTTTGATAACCTTCAGAGTATCCCAAAGCAATAATTTTTTCTCATTAACTTCACAGGTCTATAGAGTAGCAAAGCAGTCAGAGTATAGATATAAATTTCATTTTTCAGGCAAAACCATTTTGTGGATTGGTTAGAGATTATTTATGCAAATGGAGAAAAAATTACATATTTTAAAAGTTTCATTATTGTTAACAATAGGCACTGCAAAACAAACCTATATAAACTCTAAAGAAAGGGAAAATCAGGACTTAGTAATTATTATGTAGCATCAAATTATTGAAATGGTGGCCAATTTAATAGAAGTGCTCATGTTTGGTAACTATGGTATTCCATTCTTGCTGAATAATATAGTTTGCGCTTTTTTTAACATAAGCCTCCTCAAATAAATTGAAGACCTTTAGAAATTTTCCAAATAAAGCCTCATTAAGTTGTTGCCAGGAAGCTGATTGACGTATCCATACTTAGATTACGCAAAGCTTCTTAGCATACCTTCTTGAAATAGTTAACTCTTAAAGAAGCAAAAATAAACCTTGTTCTTCCATTTTTAATCTCTGAATGCTTTTTTTCTTGGTAATTATTCTCTCAGCTCCTTTGGCTCCTAGCTTTATATTCATCGTAGCAACAGCTTTCTTCAAAGCATATACTTTGTCCCAGTAGTCTACATGAACATATTATTATGTTCCTGGGCCTGTGCAATAGCATATATTCCTAGCAAGAGGTGCATTGTGCAGTTTCAGTGCAGAAACGTGGAAGGAACTTAGGTCTCTAGTGCACTGTATTATCCAGAACTCAGATTGTTGTGTAGAAGAGCAGTGCTACTGCTTAATGCTTTTAAAGTGATTCAGTGATTATTAGATACTGCTAGAGAGACTAGTTGTTTTCGGGTTTAAGCCAAGTCAGAGCTAGTTGTGCTGCAGTGGCAGCTGAGTGGACCTGGCAAGCGCCATTTTCAGGTTTTATTTCCATTTATTAAATCTGCTAGGTTTCTGATACGACCTTACAGATGAAATTAATTTTACTTATGGGACATAAATAAATTGCCAATTACTGCCATGGCAATCACGTGCATTTACAAATCGTTTCACTGTGAAAATTGATGAACAACTTGCTACTCATCAACAAGGAATTTCACATTATAAATATCTGAAGGAGTTTTCTGTCATAATACTATAGAATATTAACAGCATTCATTATTTATATAATAGCTGCACTTCTACTTGGTTTAGCATAGTGCTTTTACTACAGTTGAATGTTAGCTGACTGTATATTCAGAAATAACCTCGACTTCTGAATCCTCAATTAACTGAAAAAGAAAGTCTTAAAAATGATATTAAAGTGAGTCTTGTAAACCAAACTTCTATTTGAACGTAAAACCAGAAAGACAGATGGAAAGTAACCTTAGAATTCAAAATTCTAAAAATTAAACTTGAAGTTAAAATCTCAACATGAAGCCATATAAATATGAAATTAAATACATGTGACCAGAGAGGAACAAAGAAGGCTCATATCTCTGTCCAGCTGTCCAGACTGTTAGTACATGAATGACTGGGATGATAATTTCCTGAGAAGTGTTCTTGCAAAACAACTCGTTGGGGACCCGACCATAACCAGGCATATTGTGACATGTTTGTTGCTCTTGTATTAATGGTGTGTTGTGGTATTATGATGTAGACTTTGGGGTTTTTTATTGTATGGGAAAGTACTAGAAGGCCAGTCACAGCTTTTTTTATGTTAGCGAAAACTCATTTTCTCCATTTTCAGTTTTTGACTGATAGAAAATGATGACTCTGCGTCCTTGTCTGGATGAGGTGCTAAAAGTACACAAAACTGTTTCATGTGATTGACAACATAATTGGGAAGAGAAAAAAAGAGACAGAGTGAAAAAGAAACTGAAAGATGCCAGAAATCGAGTACAAACAGGACAGAATGAAACTGATTATTTTAAAACCAAGCAGTAAGCTGGAAAAGGAATAAATGGTTTTCATTTGCATTATTTGTATGATATGCTTTTCTATGAACAATTTTGAAGCTGAATACTGAGTATCCCAATGTTAATTGTTTAATGTTTCATCCTCTTCAGATGAACTGAAGTCTTAGCTAGGTATTTCCTGAGAACCAGTAAGTCCTTAAGTCATGGACTACCTTACATACGTTCTAGTGTTATTTCAAACCACAGTTTACTTTTTAAAGAAGTCATAATTGTATTGTTCACCAAAAGCAGACTAGAGAGCTCTTAACAAAATGTAACAAAATATAAACAAAGTATTTCTTTCTGGCCTCTTCCGTTCCATATTGTTGGAAAAGCCTTCAAAATGAATCATGTAAAATGCAGGGGTTTTCCGAGGCCCAGGGCAAAGGTTGAGCCTGTGATTTATTATGCATCATTATAAAGTAACGGATCAGGGTCTCTCACCACTCAAAAGTGACCTGCACTCCTCCATGTTATGCTGGTCTCTGTCATCGTCTGTTTCTACTGCGGCTTTTCATGTTTTTTTTCCATGGAGCACCTGCGTCCACTGTGTCTCTTCAGCCACATACTTCCTTCTTTCATGCAGAGGGTGAAGGAGTCTGGGACAGGCCTTGTAGCACAATTCCTCCCAAGAGCTCAATTTGTCAACTTCAGAAGAATTGGCGGCCATATTGTATAATGTGCCAAGTAGCCTGTACTCTTGCCGGTTTTCGAAGGACATGAAGGAGCTTAGCACTTTCTAAGACTATGAGCCTGCATGAGGAAAGTTTCAGGGCTGTTGTCAAAGGAATGTCTACTCTTGGTAGCACGGGAAAAAAGTGGTATGTCATATAGCAGCCACAAAATTATACTATGAAGAAAAGTTGTATTAATTTTTTTTTTCTTAGAAGAATCTTAAAGTTTTAATATGGTCATAATGAATTATTTTCCCAGTCTGACATGCTGTTTATCCTTTTATTTATTTTTATGCTCCTGCACACAACCTGTCTTTTCCTTTTTCAAAACAGACCATGAAAATATGTTTCATTGTGGTATTTCTGGCAGAAGGCATGGCCATTTTACTACATGTTTTTATGTATCTACAGATGCAGCAGCTTGAGAAACAAGTTATAGATGCTGATCGTCAAGCAGAGAGAGCTTTTCAGCAGGTATATATATAAATAGAAAAATATCTCCACTAGCTATGTGCATGTTATTGTAATGAAGGGAAATACAGAAAATTGCTATTTTTCTTAAGTATTGCTTAAAAGGGAGAATACAGTTTCTTTTTACATCTATTAATTGGTCTTACAGAGATGTTCTAACACCTTTCTCTGCTCACTATCCAGTTCAGTTCAATAAAGTCAAAGCTAACAGCACAAATCAAAAATCGATACATGTAATAGCTTCTTCATTGATGCATCTTGCGTCTTTGATACACAACGCACATGGAAACAAAAGGAGAGGAACAGTGACCTATTTTAGAAAATCTGTAAGAAAATAAAGCGAGGCTATCCGATACAGTCTCTAAATAGGATTATTCTGTGTTGTTTGTTCTTCTTGTAGAAGTTACATCATCTAAAGAATGAGATCATCGCTAAATATTTAACCAAAGTTGCCTTTGATTCCAAATGGCAGATATTGCTACTGCAGACATTTTATGAACATGTCTCTGGTATTACCTAAAAATCCTTTGTATCTTACTGTGAGACAGATAGAGGCTGAAAATTGTAAGAATAAAAATGTTCGTGTCCTAATGTGGAGTTAGAAAATGTTCCTGACTACAAGCTAAGTACTTCTTAGCCATTTTTTAGAATGCTTGTGTTAAGTTGTTGGGTTTTTTCACACTGTGCAATTGTTTGTTTATTTAAACATCATTTATTAAGCCTATCAACAACTCCCTATACATACATTGCATTCTTCCCATATTGGCATTTCTAACAGCTTCTGTGTTACAAACCTAGAAGCCTCTCACTGATACTAACAAAATCTGTATAAGGTCTATCAGTGTCTTGCTAGTCCTATTGGTGTGAGATGCCTAGGGTGACATAACGAACTCTGGAATTTCTTCTCAAATAGGCTTCAGAACTTTGCAGGCTTATCTTGAATCTTAAGTGTGGGCGCAATTTTAACAGTCCATTTTGTGATTAAATCACTACCTTTAACTTGGAGTATTATGTTTGTTAAAGTCTTGTGTTTGACCTTCCAAATAGGTGCAGGTCATGGAAGAAAAATTAAAAGCAGCTAATGTTCAAACGAGCGAATCAGAAACCAGGTTATATAAGAGATGTCAAGATCTGGAGATCCTGATACAAGATAAAAATGACATAATACAAAAATTGGAGCAACAACTTGAAGAACAGGTTAGAAATAATGGTGTTATAAAAGATGAGCATCAGTCCCATTCCTAATTATACAAAAGGAAAATAAAAATTAAGATCAATAGAGGACAGAAAAGTTTAGCATTATTTCTGTTGTTTGATTAAAGAGGTTCCCATTAGAAGTATATCATCTGAATAAGGTTTATTCACTTGCAAATTATGCTCTGGCTTCCTTTGAAAGAACATCTAACTTTTAAGAGGGGAAAGGTGTTCTTCGTCTTCACTGTCTCCTCTGAAGAACTTTCATTTTTCCTAGAGAAAAAAGGAACGGCAGCCTTTGTGAAGGGCATATTCATCTTTTTTTTTAAATCACCATGTATTGCCCAGGAGACTGAATTACTTCAAGCAATCTTAGCATTTGTGCCTGAAGATACTACTCAGGCAGACTATAATACTCAGTGAAAAATACGCTTGTCAATTTTTTTCCAGAAGCAAATAAGACTGCAAGAAGCAAAAATCATAGAAGAAAAAGCAGCTAAAATAAAGGAATGGGTGACAGTCAAGCTCCATGAGGTATAACTCTTGCTACAATACTTATACAGAAAATATAATGGTGTGACTGGATATCCCTTAGGCTTTTTGGCTGTTAAAGAGCTTTGTGCCGTAGTAAAAAAACAGGCTTCCCAGTTTCATTGATGTATATAGTTATTTGCTTGAAAGAGGAAAAATGAAAACAATAGCACAGAGGGCAGAGTATCCATGTCACTTAAATTCTGATATCTTAATTTGGTCAGCTAATATATCTGGGTCCTCTTCATGGAGAAAGGGCCTGTAACTGCTCTGTGGAAGGTCTACTTATCTCCACTAATTGAGAGAGATTAGCTGGCAAACTGAGCTTGCTCAAGCAGATGCCTGAAGTGTGAATAATCCCCAGAAAGCTGACCAAGTCTGCTGGGGCCTGGCAGAAAAAAGGACTTGATAATTTTTTATTTTCCAATGCCCACAGTACTCTTAGTCATGAACAGTTTCAGGGGCACCAGCTCTATTCTCAAAAAGAAACCAGTTGTCTCCCTTGTTTCTCTGCTGTGGTGACACAACCATGTCTTTGCCCTGCCTATGGCTGCCAGTTTTGGTGTGCAGCTGTGCTTTCTCCTCCCTTTTGTGTATAGAATTTAAAGTTGCCCGTAAAAGTTAAAATCCTACTCTGTTGTGGTTAACTGGAAATCATACTCACTCCAGTTGAAAAACAATGAAATTATTATTTTTAAAGTAGGAAACTAGAAGTAACATTTACTATTAGTCTGTGAGAGGAGGTTTTGAAATCATTGAATAAAACTGCAATTAAGTTTAGCTAAAATTATCTTGAAAAAAGTTAAGAAAAAATTAAATATGACTCAAACTATTTACTTGGTTTGAAACATGGAGAATCTCAGGCTAGTTTCGCAGAGGTGGCTAGGTGCCACCCTATGGGAAGTGGCATTGCTGGCTTCCGTCTGTGTGATATGGGATACTCAGATTCAGACCTTCCCTTTGCATAATTCAGAGCAGGAGTTTGAACCAACATCTTTTACCTCCTGGTAGTGGGCTATAGCAGTGGGTTCTTCGTTTTTTTCTTCCTGTAGAAGGTCTTCTGCTCTGTATAAAGTTTTTCGGTACCTATTTTTTTAATCTTTGCTGTGGAGTGGTAGGAGGCATTAGCACCATCATTTCCTCTAATTCCTCTGGTTGCTCTTAGGTTTGCCATGTGGCATAAAAGTTTGTAATTCTAGCCCTCCGCCTTCATTAAAAATGCTAATGCAGATTTCTTTTTTCTTAATTATTAAGGCTTTTTAAAGCAGTCTTGGGTTTGCTTGGTCAGGAGAATGATTTTAACAGAAGTAGAGCAAATAATCATTGCAGGGAATTTCATTATTCAGAATAAACAAATGCCTAGACTGGCATTAAGAGAAGTAGCTGAGAGGAGCTTACCATTTGAACTAGCTTTATCCTTAGTCAGGCAGAAATTCGTAGAAAATCTGAATGATGTAATGACTTTAAAAATTGTTTCACCGATGGCTGAGATTACATTTATATGCTTTTAGTTAGAGGTGGAAAATCAGAACCTTCGCTTGATCAACCAAAAGCAAACCAAAGACATGAAAACAGTACAATCTAAACTGCAAGGTAAATGTACAAATCTTTTAAAAACTTCTCTATATCTGGCATACTTCTTTCTATTCCCTATTAATTTGTGCATCTGCATAATTGAAATATTCTGTGAAATCACAAAAATTTCAGTTAGTATGAATTAACATCAAAGTGACTGTACATGAAGCTGTTAGATAAGCAATAATTTAATTTTTATTAAAAAGACACACAGACAAATCACAGCTTGTTTTTTGTTGGGTGAACAGGTATCTGTTATTTAAGAGGTTCTGCAAGTAGTTAAGATTTGACTGGATTTATGTCAGATCTTTGGTTTCACTTCTTTATAGCATAGGTGGTCCTAGCACTGTTAAGGAATAGATGAATGTCAGTCTGCATCTGCTTTTTCTAGCAAATGCTCAGCTGGAAATCAGAATTCTGATCAGATTTTTTTAATTACTACATTTGACTACAGTGATCCAAAACCTTAATTCAGCCACAGTATCACCAGGTTCCTCTCTAAGTGGATATAATTAATTTAAAAATAGTAAAATGTAAATATGGGAAAGGGGAAGATCATCTCCAAGGAGCATTATTTCGCATTAATCAAAGTTGAATTTCATTTGCCACCATGTTGCCTGTTCACTCTTAAGTCTCTCTGAAGGTTCCCACAGTCCTCTCCATACTTAGTTGACCTGACAACTATCATCTGAAAATCTTGTTAATTTGCTACCTAGCCCTCGTTTCTTGATAAGGTATCTCATGTATATATGTACATACACAGACATTTAGAAATGTATGTATATGTGTATATATACATGCATGTACACTTGTAATATGCATAATATATGAAAATACAAATATTTACAAAATGCTGTCATGGTTTAACCTCAGCCAGCAACTAAGCACTACACAGCCACTCATTTACTCCTCCCCCCCTGGTTGGGATGGGGAGGAGAATCGAGAACAAGTAAAACTCATGGGTTGAGATAAGAACAGTTTAATAATTGAAATAAAAACAAAATAATAATAATAATAATAATAATGATGATGATGATGAAGGTAAAAAGAGAGTGAAATGTAACCCAAGAAAGACAAACAATGCACAATGCAATTGCTCACCACCTACTGACCGATGTCAGCCAGTCCCCAAGCCGTGATCCACTTCCCCTGGCCAACTCCCCCCATTTTATATACTGGACATGACATCATATGGTATGGAATATTCCTTTGGCCAGTTTGGGTCAGCTGTCCTGGCTGTGTCCCCTCCCAGCTCCCTGTGCCCCTCCAGCCTTCTTGCTGGCTGGGCATGAGAAGCTGAAGAATCCTCGACTTAGTCTAAACACTACTTGGCAACGACTGAAAACATCAGTGTGTTATCAACATTCTTCTCATACTGAATCCAAGACATAACACTATAGTAGCTACTAGAAAGAAAATTAACTCTGTCCCTGCCGAAACCAGGACAAATACATACATAGACAATATGAAGCTTTTAAACTAAGATGCACCTCTGTGTTAATGGGGAAACTGGATTGGTTTGTTTCTTTGGTATTTTTTGATCAGTAGCAATTCTATATACTTCAGCACTTAACAGCTTTAATCATCCTCTTCTGCAAGGTCTAGTCAAAGGCTTTTTGAGACACTAAGAATTTGTCAGCTGGTTTCAACACACATTTCCTGATATGCTCAAAAATATTAAGAAATTTATTACCATTTGCAGTGTCCATGCTGGTAACAGGCTATATACTATGATCATGTGGTACTGTTTTAAACAGCTTACAGGTATGGATAAGGGCCTTTTGTTCCTGGATCTGCCACAGAACTTTTTATAAACAGGGATGGATAACACTGTTTCCTATCAGTTTCTGGCAGAATAGCTGTCCCTAAGGACAGATTTCATATTCTCGAGGCAGTTAAACATTTTATGCTTTCACCTTCTCTTGAAGTCCTCCATATATACCTTCTAAGCCTGCTAACTTATTCCTTTATATTTGCTGTAGCATCTATTACAGATTCTCTTAATATTTTTATCTGAAGGGAAGGCCATCCCATATTTTAGTACTATTGTTCTAAAGTCTTTCCCATATTATATATCCTAAACCAATCCACAGGTTTAATTTCAGTCACAGCAGAATAAAATCAGGCATTTCCACTAGGTTTTCATTCTGTATTAAGCGCATGTTTTATACCTTATTGCTGTGAAATTGTTAAGGGAGAATTTTTTCTTTCTTTGTATGCTAAAAAATCAATCTTTAAGAACTTGAAATGTAGCTCTGGGTTTCTTTTGACATGGGGAGGTATCAGGTAGATTTTTATTCTTATAATTTTTTTATTATCTTTTTGCTAAATTTTAATTATCTTAAAAAAAACACTTTACACTGCAGAGTAAAAAGACCAGTAGCATAGCTTGCTGTATCCCATTAACACAAGATTTCTGAATTATATTCTTCAGAAGCTACAGGCAAGAAATCGATTAATTCAACACAAAAACCTGGAGAGTGTCAGCGACTAAGCAGTTTGACTTTTGGATGCTTTTCAAATAGAGCAAGAAGTCCTCAACCATCTCCTAAGCTTGAAGAAATAAGCAAGTCTTCATCTAAAGAGTCAGACTACACTGAAGGCAAAAACATGCTAGGTACTTAGTCACCAATACTGCCATTTTATTCTGACACAGGTGGAAAACTAAAATCGACAATTATGTCAGTGTATCCAAACCAGCTATTTTCAAAGTACATAGCAGTACTCTCTCCCTCTTTAATGCTAGTCTCTATAACTAGGAAGAAATCCTCTTGAGCACTAGAGTCTCCATAATGCCACTAATACATTGTTTGGCAGCATGCAGTGGCTGACAGGTACTTTGGCTGCAAAGGAAAGGATTTGTCGTGGCCCAGGTTTGCTCCACAATAGCGTAAGGAGTTTACAGCTGCCAGTCCCCCAGGCAGGGCTGTTAATTTTTATGCCTGTGTAGAGTCTCACGTAAGTCCAGTTTCTGTATATTTTATCTATGTTATCGTTGATGTCCCAGTGTTAGTTTTATGCCCTAACTCAATGAGATCAACTCAGTAATCTTTCATTAGTATGATCAAAGTCAGAAATAACAGAAGGGCGTCTCAGGCATCTTTTCGCACCATCGTTTCCTATCCAGAGAAGGAGAAAGCTCCCTGATCAGTTCATACAATTTCCCCAACAAGCCCTGAAGTCTGGTGATGCCAGCAAATTGGTGTGCTGTTACACTATTATAAGCGTAAGCAAGTCCATTGCAGTTTGCTACTTCCCTTAAGCTGTGAAAAGCTCAGGAAGGAGACTGTTGCTCTAGTCCTTCATTTGAGTCCCACAGTACTATTTATGACCTCAGCATTTTCTCCACAGTTAATCATGGTACCCAAAATTGCAAGTTGAGTTCTGTAGAAAATCAGACACTGAAGTACTTCCTATTACTATTTTGTATATTTATATTATACCAACTTCATTGTAAAGGTGGGTATGTATCATTATTTCCATTTTTATAGATGAGGGAATTGAAGTAAGAATTTTTTTTCAAGGGAAAGTATAAGAAATAGAACCTTAGGCTTGCCCAGATGGAAACAGATCAACTTTTGTGACTTCATTACTTTAATGTGGACTAAATTAAAATCTTTGGCTTATCTAATCCACTTTAACTTCATACAGCTATTTAACCTTAACTTTCCCAAGTGTCTGTGTAGAAAAGCCCTAGTTCTTGCATCTGTTTTAACTCAGGGGGAGCACATAGATGTCACTGATGTGCTGCAAGCTATAGCTCTGTCTTGCAAAACCAGGTAAAAGTGAACAGCAGAAGCAAAACTCTTTTTAATACAGCATCTTTCCCTAAGCATCTTTCATGAGCCTCTCCTGTGTATCTTAAGCATTCACCACTGGGAATACAATAACAGCTTGCAGAAGAAATTTCTGTGTATAAACACTGTAGAAGTGCTCAGAATACTTGATTTGTTAATGTAAATCTTTTCTGACAAGCTTTTATTAAACTTTGATTTTTCCTTAGATTTAATAAAGCAGCTAAATTTATATGCCCTCTTAATTCTTTGGGGTTTGGGGGTGGTGGTGTTTGTTTGTTTTCATACGTATGTGGTTTACCTTAAAATATGGTTCCACTCTGCTTATCTTTACATTTATTGCCATTTTTAGTTTGGCTAGAACTTTGAGTAATGTCTGGTACAGTTTTTGGCAAACATCATTGCAACTTCAGTTGCATTCAAAAATTTATAATATTTTTCTTAACGTTTATTATTTACAATATTTTAAAACTTAGATGAGCTTGTGCATTTGAAATTATTACCTACTTACTACTTGCAGAAATGATGACAAAATCCTTCAGCAGTCAAGTTTGCTAAAGTAATTTTCTCATGTTCATTATATTTCTCCTCTAGAGAAGGATATCCTGGAAACTACCTTTGCTGGTCCTGCACACGAGGCCAATAAAGGTCAGAAGTCATTGCAACAAAGTTCCTCTGGATCAGAGCAGAACAAAAATGTGAGAACAAGCTGTTCATCCAAAGATATAGACAGCGACATGTCAAAGAACTCCTGCACTACGGGGAGTGACTGGAGCTCAGACGAGGATGGAGGAGACAATAAAGGACTGAAATCCAGGTGTGCATCAACTCTTTCAAGCCACACATCTGAGGAGAATGCAAGGTACAGTAGAGTGGGAAGTGAAATGTATTTGACAGCATCTGATGACAGTAGTTCTCTATTTGAAGAAGAGAGTTTTGGTGTTCAGAGGACTCAGCAGAAGAAGTTATACTCCTGGCAGCAAGGGTCCCAAAGAAAAGGCCAGAACAATCCAGGTGGAAAGTGCAACTCTGACTTCACAAGTAAAAAGAAAGACCAAGATAGTTCTTCAGATGAGCTGAATAAGAAATTTCAGTCTCAGAGGCTAGATTATTCATCCTCATCCAGTGAGGCAAATACCCCAAGTCCAATTTTAACCCCTTCTCTGACACCCAAACACCCAATTCTAGCAACTTCTGCGGGTTCTCAGTGCACAATGCCATCAGATTCTCCCTCAAATTTGCCACCTCCAAAGTTACGGACTCCTAATGTGTTTAGTATAAATTCAGCATTAGCAAAGAAATATCTAAGCCAGCCCCAGTTGAGTTCTGACAGGATGTTTGGTAGAAATAGAAATGCCATAAGCATGATACGTCCGTGGAGACCTCAGGAAACAGACATTGATCTGGTGGATGGAGAAGATACTGATATTTTAGAGAAAATGGAGATTGGTTGCGATGAAGGAGTGTTTACCTATGACTGCACTGAAACACAAAATGCTGAAGCCCAGGAACCTTGTGATATGACAAAAAAGGGTGCTAGCAACAAACCTCCAACCCCTCCATTACATCGATTTCCGTCCTGGGTAAGTGTAATTATTTTTCCTACTGGTGAAACTAACTCATTCTTGTGCCTCTCTTCTACGATTTTTGTTGGCTCTACCTTTCTTATTCTCTGTTTGATGACAAGACAGGGCGTTACCTTAATTGGAACTAGGCAAGTTTGATTTGAAGCGCAGTTATTTCTGCCGTTGAAAAACATAGTCACTATTCTTGTAGATAGGACCAATATTTTTCATGTCACATCTGAGTTACATATGCCCTTTTGAGTGTATCAAAGAAGGTAATGTTTGTCACTGCATTTATTTATTTATCTTAACACCAATAGAGCCTAAGAGTACTGGTGTCAATGCCTTTGCTATAACCATTGTACCACTCACAATCTAGACAATTAAGTCGGCAGAAGACTTAACTTCAGACTGACTGACTAAACTACAGATTATGGAAGTTATTGATCACATTTCCAAGTAAAATTTTAAAGCCATCAATCAGGGAATTAAAATAGATGTTAATATGTCTTACACAAAATCCAAAATTAACTCTGTCAGGACTCACTGAATCTGCAGTTCCACAGTCAGAGATGTATTAATGATTCAAAAATGAATAATGCTTTAACATAACAGCTTCTCTATGTATATATTTTATTGCATATTTTTTCATTATAGTTTTTCTTATCCTGGCCTTTTAACACAAAATGGTTGAAAAGTTGCCTCCTAATGGCATTTCTTTCTTCTTAACATACAATCTTCCATTGAAAAATATTCTCACTATAGCTTCTTTGGCCTCTGATAATAGTATTTTTAAAAATAAGTTACCTACAGGGCAAGCATTGTGTGAAAAAAGGTTGAAACAGACTATGGATATGATGGGTATGGCATATAAAACAAGAATGCATTTTTCAGCTGCTACTGATGATGCCATTTTATCAACCATTTTATCACATTGTTGCACTAACACAAAGACTAGAAGGCTATGGGGAGGCTAAACAGAAGAAAAGTAATTGTTGTGTTTTAATTATCTACCATCAAATCCATTCTGCTTGTATAGGAAAGCAGAATTTATGCTGTAGCCAAATCTGGTTTAAGGATGTCTGAAGCTTTCACCATGGAATATCTTAACAAAAGTAAGTGGTTTAGCTGTTCATTCTCTCATCAACAAGAATTCTCTTCTTAACAGTGATTTATAAGCAAGGCTCAAATGTCCCATGTTCTTCTAAGATATTTTTATGAAGATGAAGTTATCTGCTATTTAAAACCTAGAAGATCTTTGGTTATCTTTCAGTTGTCTTCTATTACCTTCCTCTAGACTTTGTGCTGAATTTGTACTTTGTTCACTCCAGTTTTCTTTGCTATTCATTTTGAAGATTCTATACCAGGTACCAAGGTAAGAGAATAAACTTCCAATTTAAAAAGGGTTAGTGGTCATGACTACAATTTATTTATACTCCTTAAAACCATTGTAAATATCAAAAAGCTATAAATCTCACATCTAAAACAGTTGAGTTAGTTCGCTTTTTATAGCAGTTATACAATGCAAAAAATTACATTTTAATTTGGTTAATTGAGGGGTAAATTAGGAAGGTCATTTATGAAATATGTTGCTTTTTTAGGTGCTGTTTCACTAACTTCATACTCCATATCTGGATTATATACATCTCTGATATATAAGAACATGACCACTCCTGTCTACACCACTTTGAAAGGGGTAATTGTATTAACGCTTAAAGGAAATATTTAAATACCATTAGGCTTCACATTCAGGAACTTGCTGTTTCACATTTGATGCTACCATGCCAAATATGTCATAAGATGATGTTTAGAGATCACAGAACCCCAGAAGTAATGGAAATGTCAAATAGCTGGAAAAAAAAATTACTGCTGCTTATAAAATGTTACTAGCCCAGGTCAGTTCTTCTTAGGTTCCTTGCTGATTTTTTTCCAAAGGCTTGTTAATTATTAAACAGAGAAACATGGTGTTCAATGCCATAATTAAAAGTGTGTCTATGTGCAGAAATGTCTTTGTGTCAGTGCCAAAGTTGTTTATAGTCAGATAGCCAGCAGTAACTAATCACAGCATTGTTTGTCTTCTGGCAGCCTTTTGTGATTTGGAAAGACCCACCCCTTGAGCTACCTCAGGTTTCTGTTTTAAAGTGTGGGGGTGGCTGAGTACACAGAGGGCAGAGGGAATTCAATTTTCTGTTAATATTTGTGTGCCAAAACTCACAACCCAAGTAAGAACAGCTTTGAATGTTATGAAGCCAGCAGAGCTCTGTCACACTATGAAGGAAATGACTGATACCCTTTCTGCAAGGTATCAAAGAATGTTGTGTTAATTTCTGCAGAAAGCAACTCAAATAAGCAACAGCCCATTTATAGATGAGTCGTCAGGATCTGAGGAAGAAGACAGCTCTCGGTCCAGCTCAAGGACTTCTGAGTCTGATTCTCGAAGTAGAAGTGGTCCGGGTAGTCCTCGGGCTATGAAACGAGGTAGGCAAAACCGAGTAACTTCTGGGAAGCTGGGAAGACTAGATAGTTTACATGATCTTCTTAGAAATAGATTTCTTCCTTAAATAGCATGGACATCTTAAATCTAGGCTTTTACTTCAGCTATCAAAGCCTAGATCAAGCAGGAGAAAGGACTGTTATACATGGCTTTCTTTTTATTGCTGTTATTAGAGATGTGTTTTTAAGGCATTAATCTAGTAGCTTGCTGTTGTCGTGAGGGAAAAGTGACTTCTACATTTAAAACAAGAAGCTCAATTCTATCTATACTCTCATGCCAAGGACTTCCTATGACCTTTAACTGTAGGTAGGTAAAAATGACGTAGAAAAGAGTAATTGCCATCATAAAAAAAACCTATATATATCCAAGTTTATAAAACAAAGTAACAGTTTCATGTGATCAGAAAGCAGGCGGCAAAGTTCCCTCAACAGAGTATTTGGTTCTGTCAACTCAAGGACTTCTTTCATTTTACAGCGATTGTCTCAAGGTCCTGTGCAAAGATTTAGTTAAAACACTTGAATCCAGTAATGTTCTGTCTTTGTGGAGGACAAAATCTCACAGCTCTAGGTAATTGTGTGGTTTCCATCTGCAGAATGAAAATAATACACTTCATAACATTGAAAGATATAATGCTTCCTCATGGGGTGACAGTATCAATGTTATATCCCTGCGATTTCTTCGCTGGGTAAACCGAGGGAGACTAAAATCTAAGATCCCAGTGAGGCCAAGTGTTAAGATCCTTCATTATGCATTGCTTTAGAAATGCAAAATAACATTATTTGGTAGTCTCTGTTACACATGTTAAAATCCCAGTTAGCAGGAGCTCTGCTCAGTCACGCTTGAGCAGGTAGATATAGCCACTAGGAGTTTTCCAGTGCCAGCCATACCTGGCCTGGAGTCCTGTTTCCAGTGGTGCAGTTATGGTTTTGCTACATTAGTGTGAAAAGGACCCATAGTTCCTGCTTCCCAGCAGCTCCCTCTTGCTGAGCAAAAACCAGTGCTGTGGCTGCAGAGGCATCTCATGTTACATGCCTGCACAACAGGAAAGGTAAATTAGCTAATTTAATACCTGGTTTCACCTACAATTTATATCTGTGTCTGTAAAATGGAACCATTCCTTTTGTTCATGCTTTCTTCTCATAAAATAGTCCTTGCATTGTTTCATGCATGGAAGCCTTTCTTAACCACAAAACACAAATGTACATATCTTTGTTGAGAACACACTGTTTAAAAATCTAGGCAGTCACAAATTTCACTAGGTGCATAATTAGTTTGCTGCATATTTGTTATTAAAGATCCTACATGAGAAGAGGAGAACCCACTCTGAAAGCCGAGGTGGCTTACCAAAGCAATAAATGAGAAAAGTTGGGTTTTTTAAATATAATTTGCAAATTAGTTTGGAAATGACTGAAACAAAGGAAACAAAGCATCTTCACCTCAATCTTGGAGAGTAACCTTTCGGTGTAGAACACTAGTCCTTACAAAAGTACATGTTCGCATGTTTGAAAATAATTATTTCTATGATGAATAAGGAGTAGTTTGAATTTTTATTGCTGATTCACTAGAATTGAAAACAGGGTGCATTTTTTTCAGGATTAAAGCTAATAAACTCTAAAAAAAATCCTGAAATCTGAAATTCAGATTTTTAGAAAACATCAGTATAAAAATTCATACTAATTGCAAAATAAAGACAGTCACCTACAGCTTCAGCATATAGCAGATCTTTAGCACAGCTTCTTTATACACAAGCAGTGGCATGAGAAATTCAGATACTAGACTGAATGATAGAAGGGGGAAGGGGAAAGTTGCTTAGTTGAATTAAAGATCCTGTATTCGTTTTCTAGAGTGAGTATGATGCACAGCACTAACCCCCTCCTTAAAAAAGCTGTAGTAAGTTGATAATATATAGAAGACATTTATTTGGTGTTTCATTTGAAGTGACTTAAACTCTGTTTAATTATGAAGAAAATGGGATTAGGGTATTAGCACTGTGCTAATAGTTTGATATGCTCATATTTAAAAAAATGCTTGGTTCCTGATGGATTTATGCTGATATTTGTGTTTGCCTGCAGATCCTACTCAGATACTCTTTCTGCATGGATATTCTGATCTAATTTGTTTCTAATAAAAAAAAGTAAAGAAACATCTTTCTTAACGCAGGTGTGTCTCTGTCTTCTGTGACCTCAGAAAGTGACTATGCTATTCCTCCAGATGCATATTCAGTAGATACAGACTATTCAGAGCCAGAGCAGAAACTTCCTAAGACGTCTTCCTCATCTAGTGATAATGGAAAAAATGTGAGTACTGAAGTTCTGTGAAGAAGTGTACCTTTATGTTCAAAGGCTGCCACCAAATCCCTATATTCAGTCTTGCTGACTCACAGACTGCCTTATGAGTACAAATAGCAAAATATACCAACAATAAGTTAGCCATATAAGGCTATAATGATTGATGGAAAGTGGAGGATAATTCCAAGCTTTCTGTGTAATGAGCGGAAACAGGTAGACAACTCCAGAACACAATTCAAAGCACTTAAGATTTTCCTTTCTTGGAAGAAGATCTGGTATCAGATTGCATATGAAATACTAAAATCAGCTTAAAATTATTATTTGAATATTCAGGGAAATAGAACAGCATTCCAGTGAAGGAGTTGGAGGCATCAGTAGAAATCTATGTGCAGTAATACGTTTCTATAGTTTCCTCATACAGGGAAAACTTTACGCATCAGAGAAATCATAAGTAGAGCAACATGCAAGGACAGGTCAAAGAAACCAAACCATTGTGGGGTATTTTTCCGTCTCTGGGAATTTTTTAATGGCCTGTGTTAGTAGTTAGTGTCTTAACATACAAGTGGATTGACTGCCTAGTGATGAAGATAGATGGTGATTTTAAGCTTTCTTCACAGAGCAAAACTGTGAACTCTGTTCCACAGTTGTACACGCTAAAAGTATGTATTGTGCAGAGCTCTGAATTAGAGTGCTCTATATCTGGTCTGTAGGTTAGGCCCTGAAGTTGGGAAAAAAATACATTTACATTGTATTCATTTTGTTCCTTGTTTAATATAAATAATTAGAAAGTACAATCAGGAATCATCATATTTTTCATTTTTTTATATAGTTCTGGGCAAATCACTTACTCCCTTCCATGTACTATAACTGTAAGTAGGGATATTAATTAGTTATCCCACATTCATGGCGTTTGTCTTAATGATGCTTGTAAAAACTTTGTCGTTGGACTAGAAGTCTCATCAAATACTGTAATTATTATTTAGCATGCTTTTAAGTCGTTAAAATATCTCTGTGTGTATTTATACATATCTCTGAGGGGTATATGTATATATGTGTACCTAACTACTTTTCATCTAACTTCTAAATAATCAGGAACCTTTGGAAAAATCTGGATATCTGTTAAAAATGGGTGGTAAAGTAAAGACCTGGAAACGACGGTGGTTTGTGCTTAAAGGAGGTGAATTACTATACTACAAATCTCCCGTAAGTACATGTAGCTTATCTGCTACTTAATATTAGATTGTTTTCACTGAGAATCTAGGGGTGCTAGAAGGAAACTGAGAATCTAGGGGTGCTAGAAGGAAAAGAAATGTATTCCTGGTTTCTGAGATGTTAGAGAGTGATTCAGGACTCAGTTCCTCAAGAGGTGTACAAGGTACTCAATGTCTAACTAGGAACTATTTATCAAGATTAATGTTTAAATGAATTCTATAACTATTTATTTCTATTTGTTGGTAGATTTAAAATATTCTTTTTCCATTCTTTCCATACAGAGTGATGTCATTCGAAAACCTCAAGGTCAAATTGAGTTAAATGCATCTAGCCACATTGAAAGGGGTGATGGAAAACAAACAATTCAGGTGCCTGCTTTTCTCATCTGTGTTTCAGCGGGTATCTATTCCCTCCATCCCCAAAACCAACCCCTTGTCCCAGTCCCTATTGCACTGGAAGTCCAAGCTTGGACTTGGAATTAATCAGTGCCCTTTGTTTGAAACCAAAAAATCATTTCAGTTACAGAAACTATAAAAAGGCCTACATGTAGTCTTGTTTGTATTGCTACAAAGGTCAAGTCATCACATTTGAGATACAAAGAGTGGTCTTGGGGCCAGCCATTAGGGTTGAGAGAAGTTGTTTGTCTGAAAGGAGATAAATTGAGTTTTCTCAACTCTGCTGTCCTGGAACTTTTCAGATAAAGCCCTAGAAAGGGTCTGTCTGCTCTGCCTGTTTTGTTAATGAAAAGTACTTAGGGGAAAATAATGCCCCCAAGGTTGTGAAACTACATTGGGTAGTATATGTTACAGTATATGTGGAGACCGGTGAGGAGTGGCATTCCTCAGGGGTCGGTATTGGGACCAGTGCTTTTTAAAATCTTTGTCGGCAACATGGACAGTGGGATCAAGTGCACCCTCAGCAGGTTTGCTGACAACACCAAGCTGCGTGGTGCGGTCAACATGCTGGAGGGAAGGGATGTCGTCCAGAGGGACCTTGACAGGCTTGAGAGGTGGGCCTGTGCAAACATCATGAAGTTCAGCAAGGCCAAGTGCAAGGTCCTGCACACAGGTTGAGGCAATCCCAAGCACAAACACAGGCTGGGCAATGAGTGGATTGAGAGCAGCCCTGAGGATAAGGACTTGGGGGTGTTGGTTGATGAGAAGCTCAATATGACATGGTAACGTGCATTTGCAGCCCAGAAAGCCAACCATATCCTTGGCTGCATCAAAAGAAGCATGACCAGCAGGTCGAGGGAGGTGATTCTTCCCTTCTACTCTGCTCTCTTGAGGCTCCACCTGGAGTAGTGCATTCAGCTCTGGGGGCCCCAACATAAGAAGGACATGGACCTCTTGGAGTGAGTTCAGAGGAGGGCCACAAAGATGCTCAGAGGGCTGGAGCACCTCTCCTGAGGGAGCTGGGGTTATTCAACCTGGAGAAGAGAAGGCTCTGGGGAGACCTTACAGCAGCCTTCCAGTACTTAAAGGGGGCCTACAGGAAAGCTGGAGAGGGACTTTTTACAAGGGCATGTAGTGATAGGAAAAGGCGCAGTGGCTTTAAACTGAAAGAGGGTAGATTTAGATTAGATGTAAGGAAGAACTTCACTGTGAGGGTGGTGAGGCACTGGAACAGGTTGCCCAGAGATGTGGATGCCCCATCCCTGGAAGTGTTCAAGGCCAGGTTGGATGGGACTTTGGGCAACCTGGTCTAGTGGGAGGCATCCCTACCCATGGCAGGGGGGTGGAACTAAGTGATTGTTAAGGTCCCTTCCAACGCAAACCATTCTATGATTCTATGTTACAACCCCCACACTGTAGGGTCAAATGTATAATGTTCTTAAAGCTCAACTCTTCTGTTACTACACAGCTGACCACAGAAAAACGAACATACTACCTGACTGCAGATTCTCCCAACATCTTAGAAGAATGGATCAAAGTACTACAGAATGTTCTTAAAATACAGGCTGCCAGCCCACTTTTCATACAGCCAGAAATCAAGCCAACCATGAAAGGGTTACTTACAAAGGTAGGAACACTTTTCTTCCCCCAATCTGCTTTATTCCCTATTTCTTAAGAATAGGATCTAGATCAAAATGGCCCTACAATAAAATAAATATAAGCAAAACAGACATGCATTTGGTTTCCCAGCACTTTACAATGTGAACAATCCAGAAGGACCACCAACTCACCTACTTCAGCCAATATTTTTCTTCTGGTTCTTTGATTTGATTTGGTTTTTCTTTTTTGTCTTTTTAATTCATTAGTTCCTGTGATGAGTTCTCCATTTGCACTTCAGGGGTATCCTAGTTCAGCTTATGTTTCAGTACCTAATTGACGTACCTTATTTCAGTGGAGTGCTCTCTTTTTCTGTATTACTCACTGGGACAGATTATTTCAAGATAATAAGAATACTGTATAAAAGGAATTTTTCTCTTTTAATTCTTCCATTTTGTTAGCTTCCACTAATTTAGGCCTGATCCAAAGCCAAATGAAAAACTCATATTGGCCTTACTAGGCTTTAGACAAGCATTCTAATGCTTTAATTCTTATACCCTTAATAGAGTTACGCAGTTTTAATTATTTGTTTAGTAATGTGGAAAGGAATTTGAACCAAGGCATTTATTCCCAACATAACCAAAGTTCAGAGATGGTGAAATGTAGTCTGTATTTTTCTGGCTTTGCTTGTTCCTAATGTTCTGTAATTTCAGGTGAAACATGGATATTCCAAAAGAGTTTGGTGTACCCTAGTTGGAAAAATTCTGTATTATTTCCGTAATCAAGAAGACAAGGTAGGTCCCTTACTTGTTTCCTTAGTGAATGGAAGATAACATACTGAAGTAGACTTTAAACAGTAAGTTACAGCTTTATTAAGGTACAGTTGCCCTGGGTAGTATATGCCCATTTCATCTTGATTGACAAACATTTAGACTTTACAGGTTGTCAACTTGGAAGGTTCATATCTAATAGACAGTAATCCAGGGCACGCCCATTGGTCTCCTTCTCTACAGGACATGATATATATTCTGCATCTTCTTATCCCTAGCCGAAGGGGGACACTGATTTGCTGAGAGTTCAAGTCTCCCTTTCTGACAGGTGTGAGACTTACCAGAAAAGACCTTGCTGTCATTTACTTCTGGAAGCTGACCCTTTCTAATGTATGTCTGCAGTGGGCAGTGACTGCAAGTTTCAAGAAATTAAATGTTCTTTTTATCCCTCAATTGACTTCCAAGTCCTGTTCTTTGGAATGTCACTGTACCTCCACAGTGCTGCAGGAGAGGAAAAAAAAAAAAAAGCCTAGCAAGATGCAGAGTTTGCTGCTTTGCAGATGTGTGTCTGTGGAGGGAATCTTTTCCCATTCCCCATCAGGATTACAGAAAAGGAGCTCACTGTCTACAACTGATGACGTGGACAGAAACGGAGATGGAGCACAGCAAAAGAAAGGGATGAGAAAATTATTTCTAAAACCTAGGGAAAATACTGTTTGAGGAAGAAAAGAAAGAAATGGGATCCAATCAGCTTTAAGTTAACCTCCCAACATCCTATATGTTGTAGGACACAAGGAGCTAAGGAAGAGCAAGACCTGGCTCTTCCACATTGGGCCTGACCTTTAGTTCTCTACCCACCCTTCTGAATATTGCTGGTCCTAATATTTCCAGCCACATTTACCTACAGAGACAGGACAAAGGACACTTATTAGTCATACTTTTCACCTGTCCTTTTGCTCCCAAGGCATTGTATTTTGTCATCAAGAAACATCTTTTCAGTCGAGGTGGGTCAAGAACAAGATTTTGGAAACTTCTACAAGAATTCTTGTTAATACTGTTGAGGTTATGAGTATTTGATTCATACCCATATTACCTAGCTCTACCAACAAGACTGCTGACACTTGAAAAAATGGTAAAAGTACACTGAGCCATTATAAACAACAGTTCAAATAAATACAGAAAATCTATTTGTTACTTCTAATCTAACCAAATAATCACACTGGACCCAGTAATTCATAGTCTTTGTATAAAGCTAGTTATTCCCTTTGTTATCCTTTCCGCTTTTAGCCATTTTTAAACATTCAGCTAAATCTTATTTCTAGAACTATATGAGTAACAGTAACCACCATCAAAACATTTTATTTTAACTTTTTAAAAAGTGTAATATAGGGCTGGGGAATCAAATGACTGGACTATTAACTTCTAGCTCATCTTAGAGAGATATTAAAATTAACTTGCATTTTCTCCTATGAAGAAATATCTAAAGTGTCTGAATGTACACATTTTTACCATTGAAGATTTTGGGAGCTTAGCATGCCCTTTAGCAGCATCTAAGAATTTTGCTGGATTCTTTTATTTCCCTCACATTTGGAACAAGTTTTGCTGCCCTTTTAAAGCAAAATTGAAACTAATTTGCTAGCTTGTAATAGAATAAGAATTTAGCTTTTGTAAGCAGAATATGTATGAAAAGTTTTCCAAAGCTAGTTTATTTCTAATGTTCAACAATTCACTAATTAAAAACATCTTTGCTGTAGCTGAATGTGTCAGTGCAGAAACAAATTACACAATCTGCAGTGGTTAATACAGTAATGGAGTCCACTTAAGTGGCCTCCTTTCAAAATGGAATCAAATTAAAAAATCAGCCAACTGTGTTTTAGTTAAACTTCATGAATAAATCAGTCTTGACTATTTGTATGTGAAATGGCATCTGTTGATTCTCAGAATCTTACCTGGTTCAAAAAGTTGAATGGTTCAGAAGCACCACAGAAAGTACAAATCACCACATGCATCTTTAATCCTTACTAGTGAGAGCACTGGAATAAAGAGCCACCACTGTGATGTTTTCTTCAAAATGATCATACTATTAATGATAAGCTCACTTTATCAAATCACTATTTAAGAAGCCCACCCCAGATTGAATCAAACTTGCCAGCTACTCTCCAGTATGGTATTTTCAATTTTTAAACAGTATTATTGAGAAGCCTCATCTGCTTTTCATTGGTGTTGATATTTCAAGACAACTTAGTTCAGGCTTCTACTTGAATGTGGCACAAATAAGATGCTAGTTACTGTAGTGCCCAGCTATCCTTTTACTGAAGGGAAACAAACACCCCGCTCTTTCTGCTGAATCACTAAGCATTGCTAGATATCACAAACAACACAGAAACAGTAGCCAAGGCTTCTTCACTACACCGTTAAATAACACTCTTTTGAACATCCTGATGTTTGAACATCTGTCCTCTGAAATACACTGCTGTCCTCTGAAATAACAAGATTATAATTAAAGTTTCTAGGCTAGGTTCTCACCATTTCTGATATTTACTTTTAGTTTCCTCTTGGTCAAATCAAGCTTTTTGAGGCAAAGGTTGAAGAAGTTGATAGATCATGTGATTCTGATGAAGATTATGAGGCTAGTGGTCGCAGTTTATTATCAACACATTACACTGTTGTTATCCACCCCAAAGATCAAGGACCCACTTATCTTCTTATAGGATCCAAACACGAGAAGGTAATAAAAGGAATTTTTTATTGAGTTTCAGTAACACGTCTGTGAGAATGGTGCTGTGATATGAATATTTCTTAAAGAGGAGGAGGAGGGAGACCTGCAAGTCATCTGGCTTGTAGTTTAATATAATAAGCAAGGAGAAGGTCCTGCTTCATTAACATAGATCAGAGTTTGTCTGCAAACTAATGCTATCATGGGTAATCCTTTTTAAAACAAATGAAAATAAGCAGGCTGCTTATGAAAATAAGCAGGAGATGGTGCATAATATCAAATACGCTGTAATTGGAGAATTTTGCTCACATTACACTAACTTGTAGACAGACCTGTAGCAGACCTTCCTGAGAGGTTTTGGGATACTGTTACCCATTTTCACTGATAAGACTAACAGTAGGGAAGACTGCCCTACTGAAGTGAAGGAGAAATGAGAGGTATGGTTAAAACCATTTTTATTATTATTGCTTCATTGTCCTCAAGTAATCTTGTAGACCTTGTTTTGCATTCTGGCCTTATCCCCAGGTTAGCAGGACTGGACAGTGATAAAAAGGCACTTAAGCTTTCTGAAGAGGAAAGCAAGAATGCCCTGATAATTAGCCATGATTTCTGAGGGTAAAAGACTTCTGAAGAGAGCCTTGTCCAATGTTCCTTGCTTAATATTTGTAACAGAGAGACCATGAATACAGGTGTATTCAAAGGCAAACTCCTTTGGGCTTCAACGGGAGTGCATGGTAGTGTTTCAGGTTGAGAGCAAAATTCTGATGAAGCAGCTTCTTCCAACACAGAATGAGTGAGCTGCTATGTTTTTCTACTTTAGGACATGTGGCTTTATCATCTGACAATTGCTGCTGGAAGTACCAGTGTAAATGTTGGATCTGAGTTTGAACAACTTATTTGCAAATTATTAAATATGGAAGGCGATACCAGTAAGTTTGGGTTTGTTTCAACATACTAATCTAATACATCTTTACTGAATGTACTTATGAACTGAATTAATTGCAAAACCTATATATTTCATCTGTTTAGATTCTCAGATTTGGAGACATCCTACCCTTTGCCACAGCAAAGAAGGAATTACTTCTCCTCTTACAACATTGCCATCAGAAGCCTTGCAAACTGAAGCAATTAAATTATTTAAGGTAAAACCATAGCAGATGCCTTTTTTATTAAATGACTTACTATTTTAACTCTTAGCTGAAGAATGGCTACTAGTTGGCTTACTAGAGATGTTCAACAGATAAGAAAAAAGAAAAGTTTACTCTTATCTTTAGTGGAGGTGACTAATGACAGTAGCAGAATGCCCCCGTATTATCTCACCAAAGACTATCACTTCCAATGTAAAAAGATCACTTCTAGTTGTGAGGGAACAGTTTAGGCTTCCACTTTTGACCTTTCTACTGAGGTAATTGATAAAGGGCAAGTTACTAGAAAAATCCATGGCCATCATGGATGATAATAATTTTGTCATGAAGTTCATAAGCCCCAGAGAACCTAACAGCATGGATGGATCTCTGTATTCAGAGAACTGTATCTGAAATGCTATTTTTTCAATTAGATTTCAGGAAGAATAAATGGTAGGCAAAAGTTTTGTTGTAGATAAATCAGCTAGAAGACATTTTAAAAAATGGAAGACAAACAAAGCAAAGTTTAAGCAAGTCATGGATTATTTCAAATTGAGATAGAAGGCAAAGGTTCCACTGCTCTTTTTAATAAAAAGAAAATCTTTTCTTCATATGAAGTAGCTACCCTTAAAGACTCATTAGGTATTCTAGTAATATAAATAGAGAGAATATTACAGAGTAAAATTATTGAAAGTATTTCACAACAGGTTTTTTTAATTCAGTTTAAAAGATTTTCATACACCTTTAAAAATACACATATGTATATCTCCCAGTAGTATTGAAAAGGCTTTATGATTAAAAGACACATAATGGTTCATAACGGCTGTGCTGCAGCTAGTTTCTTGAGGATTTTTGTGTGCCAGTAAGACCTTCTATCTTTCCCAGTTAAAGGCCAGATAGGTGGTTGATATCTATGAGAGGGAGTATGCTGCAATGCCACTAACCTTCTTTCTCCTCTCTCCTGCCCTCACCCAGGTAAAACTACTCCTGAACATTAATTAATAGCCAGGCTATAAAGTCTATTTTAGAGATAAAATAAAATCTTGCTGTTCCTTTTTCTGTATGTTGTGAAATAAAGTGCAAGTTGGGAGGTCTGGAGCTTGGATAAATGAACTTTCTCCACAGAACTTATACAAGTCTAAAGACCAAATTCCCTGAAGTATCAACTATCTGGAGAATTTTGATATAATGGTTCAGATCTAGAAAGGAATTAAAGAAAAGCACCATATGTTCAGTGACAGACAATTGTAGGCAAACTTCCCAGCTTGTTTCTCTGAGATGCTTGAACTCTCAGATAAGAAGTACATCCATCTTATTTTCTGCAGTCCTGCAGCATAAAAATTTAAAAAGCAATGTACTTCTTTGATAAAAATAAATTTATACCTATTTGGAAATCACTTTCTGAAGTAATTTCAGACCTAATTCAAATCACAGACACTTGCCTAAAATAAATAAATGAGAAAGAGACGACTTGCATGACCTTCATTGAAACTTTATATAAATGAGTTTAAAAGTCAGGTAGGGAATTGATTTAGAAACAGATCAAGTCATGTTTCAATTATTCCACTGCTGACAAAAATTAGTCCTGTGCATCCACATATTTTCAGATAGACTAGAAATAGATGGGCTTCCATCCATTTCTTGCATTTTGTTTATATACCTTGAAAATTCATCAGCTATTATATAGAGTAAATGCAATGAGTGATACATAAGCTTTCTTCTAATACAGCACAACAAATGCTTAACACCTGGCTACCCTAAGACAGTACTGGGGATAGGAAAGGTTATACTTACCCACAGTAAAAATACCAGTGAAAGCCAAGATGTAAAACAAATGGCTCTGAGTTATGGTTTTCTTCTCTGTGTATATTCTGCCATGTTGTGCTCAGTACTTGCGCAAGCATTTTACACTGACTACCTTTGACAGCTGTACACTTTGCATTTTAAAGTCCTGTAGAGGGGTCAGCTATGTTCAGCATGTCATTAAACTTCCCTACCACCACAACTGTTGCAACTCCTGCTAGAGCTCACTCCATTATATACAGAGTGAAAAGCTTGGTTTTTAAGAGGTGTTTTTATCTTAAGTCTGCCTGTATAGTTTTTCATCCATTCTGGCCCCTTTTCACCCCTTTTTGCAGGGTCAGCAGGGTTTCCTTAGTCTACTGGTAAACTGACTAATTGTGACTTCAATTATAGCACAGTTTTGTTATACAGAACGTCTCAAAGATTTGTTGGAGCTTTCTGTATGTAAACTCACTTGCTTATTATTTTATATCTAGACCTGCCAGTTGTTTATAAATGCTGCAGTTGACTCTCCTGCCATTGATTACCATGTATCTTTGGCCCAAAGTGCTTTGCAGATCTGCCTCACACATCCTGAACTTCAAAATGAGATCTGTTGTCAGCTTATTAAACAGACAAGACGTCGACATCCACAAAACCAGGCAGGACCAATACAGGTAACCCAGTATTTATTTTAATGGTATCTATTTCAACAGCAGTGAAGGAACTACACAGATTGTTTAGAATGGTAAAGAGGCTTTGCTCTTCTGTAGCATCTGCTTACTTAAAATCAGATAAAAACCTGAACTAACATCTTACTACTGCTGTGTCTTCCTGAAACGAAGCTGATGCTATCCTCCATCAAAGTACATGTGTCTGGTGATAGAGTGTATCTGTGCCTGTGCTGTTTTTAAAAGCTGGACATACAATGGGCTATGTTCAAGTTAAGTGTTGAGTAGGACATCATGTATGGAACCTAATTCTCTTTTACTGCATCTTTCCTAAGAGAGGTGCTGCATCAGGAATCTTGGTGGGCTAAACCACATGGCAGATGTCTGCACAGCATGAGCGTGAAGAAAAGTTGTAGTGCCATGTTGTGGAATCTCAGATACGCTCAGGGTTTCTGATAGATGTCACTCCTTGTATGTCACACTGTTCTGCATGCACCCTGCATGCTAGATTATAAATACATACTTAAAATTCTTTACTTTGTCTACTGCCAGCTATTCACTGGTATCCAAATATGTAACAAATGAACTGAAATTGAAAGGAAAGCCAGTACTTACAGTTTGCATAGAATTAACAGAACTGGAACAATAGTGCTTATGATGGAGCAATACCTACAGAACTAGGAGATGGATCAGAAAATGAGAAAGGAAATTACCATATTAAGGCTTTTGTAATAAGACACATTTTTCTCTTGCCACAGAAAGTAGAACATGACCAGCAGACATACCTATTATCTAGAAACAGCCTGTATCTGGGATGTGGCCAGTATATGTGCATCAGTAAAACATCCACAAAGCTTTTATGACAGACGTAGCACGTTCATGTCAATTAGCACACACTGAAGTTACATATGGCTAATGGAATTTAAACTAACCATAATCCTTCTTTGGTACTTTTTGTACTACTGGGAAGGCC
Organism: Haliaeetus albicilla; assembly: GCF_947461875.1. Taxonomy (NCBI): domain Eukaryota; kingdom Metazoa; phylum Chordata; class Aves; order Accipitriformes; family Accipitridae; genus Haliaeetus; species Haliaeetus albicilla. The sequence goes on from NC_091495.1 coordinate 16,246,680, forward strand.
TTCCCTCTGATACAGATAAATAAATTGTTGCTAACATAATCCACTGGCATGATTTTTAAGAGTTAACACATTCATTAAAACGTTTGCAGCCTCACACTAATTTTTTTAAGTCCTAAATTCATGGTGTAGTCTCCCACACTTGCTTCTATTGCAGTGTCTTCCTCGAAACAGAGCCAATGCTATCCTCCATCAAAGTACAGGCATTTGATGAAAGGGAAAATCTGTGCCTGTGCTGTCAAATTTCTATTTAATACCAGGCAAGTCAGATAAATCAAGATAGAGAAACCCCATTTTCTAAATTTCAGTATGATGCATTAATACAATTGTGAGAAAAGTAGTTGCAATGTTAGTAGATGTATATCCAGAGTACATGAGAGCAGTCTGTATTAAGTGAAGCGTATGGATACATATTGAGCAATGAAAATACACCAAAATATTGAATAATTGTTTTTTCAATAGTTACCATCTACTTGGTAAGAGGAAAATGTCTTATGGGTTGCTTCATAATATATGTAACAGGAGAGCTGCACAGCCTTTTCCTCATTTCTTAGTGCTTGCCCTTGCAGCCTTATTATTTTTTTCCTGTGTATTAACTGCTTTTTATACAAACTGATCGGCTTTCCCATTTTCAGCCCCAAAAGAAACTTGCTGTACACAAGTAAATAGAAAGAGAGCATTCTGGCCTTCCGACAAGGTGATGCTTAACTCAGCTTGGCACAGTAAGCTGCACTGCTGGCCAGCAGCCACAGCAGGAAGTTTTACTTTGTAAAATGTTTAAAACAGTGAATGTCTTCCTTTTGTCCAGGGCTTGCAGCTCTTGGCTCTCTGCGTTGGACTCTTTCTGCCCCAGCACCCATTCCTTTGGCTTCTTAAACTTCATTTAAAGAAGAATGCAGACTCCAGGTGTGCCTGAATATTACTACCCAGCTAGTCAACTAGTCTTTCTGAAGTACCTTATTTTCAATCTTTCATTTAATATTTCAAATCTTTTGACATATCTTTTATAATAAATTTGAGTAGAATTGTGCTCCAGTGCTACTAAAATGTAGTACGTTACTTCTGTGCATCACTTGGGAAAGTTATCCTTTGTTTTGAAAATTCTCTGCAGTGGAACTCTGTATGTTGCAAAACCATGAAAACAAAAATATGGCAGTTACACAAAACACTCTGAGCCATGTTCATCTTTGGTACAATTCTGTTAGTCTTGGAAGACTAATTCTCTTTACAATTCCACGTGGAATATTGTGTTGGAAATCTCACAGAGTGAAATCTGACTGCTCCTCCCATCCGGCACCCCCAGAGAGATTTACTCACAGTTTACTATCCTTTCAGTCAGTCCCCAAGAATTGCCTTATTTCTCTTTTTGTCACAGGACTGAATTTGGGAAATACGCAATATATTGTCAGCGATGCGTAGAGCGTACCCAGCAGAACGGAGACCGAGAAGCCAGACCTTCCAGAATGGAAATCCTTTCCACACTTCTAAGGAACCCCTACCACCATTCACTGCCCTTTAGTATTCCAGTTCATTTCATGAATGGCATATATCAGGTAATGTCAGGTAGACTACAAAATCTGAGCTCTCCCAACCCCTTGCTATTAGCATATACATGAAGTAGTCTATCAAAAACAGAATTGTAAATGTTAAGGTAAACATGGTTCAAGTTTCATCCTGTGCCAGTGCTAGCAATGAAAAGCACAAGGTACTTGTAATCTGATTTGATCAACAAAGAGTTTGGGGAAAAATCTTTAAAAGAGAAAAAAATTAAAACCTCTTAAGAGTGAGAAATACTGAAGTTCTGTTTCTGATGTAACCTGACCACCAGATGAATGAATTAGACTGAAGAAAAGGGAAAGGTATTAAATTCCACTTCCTTTCATCAGATATCTTGAAAGTTAAATATCTCAGTGAAGGCCTGGAAGCACAGCTGTAACTCCCATTATTAGTCATGAAGGATAACTGTATTTGTTACAGAACACAGCTTCATTCTTAACTCTTTTGGGACTTCATCAGTCAAAGCCTGTAGGAAGCTTTCCATGGGCTTCCATGCATACTGCTTCACATCCTGCCTTGTGTTTCTGGGAAAGCTGCCTGAAAAGAGTTTTTTAACAGTTCACAGTATTCCTAGACAGAAAGCAAGTTTTTATATGAAATCAAAGCTATATCGAATAAATTTTTCATGTCAGGTCACAGAAGAACTCTACTTTTTTTCCCCTCTAAGTTTCTTAATTTCTTACTGCTTGCCCAGTAAAACAGAAAAACAACATGTATTTATATCATCATAAAAGGTTTCAAAATTGAATTTTGAAGAAGAAAAGGAATAACTGCTCATTATTTATTGCTCAAAAATGTATACTTCCAAGGGCTATGAAAATTGTAATTAAATACATAAATTACTTCAGTGGGATCAGCAAATAAGCAATTATAGAGGTATTGAAAATTCTTGTATTCATCTCTGAAGCTAGATTGAGCAGATTTTTTTTTTTATTTCAACTACTGAGAAGCCCAAAACAGAAATCCAAGATCCATTTTCAAGACTTTTTTTTACCAAAAGAGTAAAACATCTTCAACATGTCAAATACAGGAAAACACCCTCAAAACAGATTTAAGTGAACATCAGCAACTAGTATCTGTATAAAAGCCCTTTGCCATTTCTTGCTAAAACACTTTAATACTAGTAACAACAGACAAAAATTAAGATTTGGGAAAATAAACCATAGAAAGCTCTATATATTACCAACATAAGTAGTACTGACAGAGCAACATTTGTAAAATATTTCAAATCTTCCAATGTAGATCTGCCATCAAATACCCCTCTGATGTTGCACATGATGAAAAAATACTAATTGATCTCATTTGTTTCACCACAATATTGAAAAGTGTGGGGAATTACAGTTTTTTTCATTTTTCAAGTGGTATTTGTCATAAAAAGCTCAGACACTAGACTGCTTTCTGTTATATAAATTCTGTAGCAGAAATTCAAGTGTAGCAAGTATGAAGAAACCAGTATAAACAAAGAAAATAAAAATATTACATTTGGAAGCATTTTGTACTTTGTACCTTACTGCATTTTGTTTATGAAATCAATCTGCTGGGAAGGTAATAATTTTTTGGATGGAGAAAAACTCCACTAAATTGACTTCCCATGTGAAAATCTTAAATCTTTTCCAGACCCTTTATGGAAATTTTTAATTTCCAATGACAATAAGTTATTCACAGAGGATGGAACGGGTCTTATATTCCCACTGTTATTCTACAGGTACTATCTTTCAAAATCTTAGATTTAAGGCAGGGGGATGTTATAAGTTTGATAGCAAAATACATTTTGGCTGCTTTTTAGGTTGTTGGGTTTGATGCCTCTACCACAGTGGAGGAATTTCTGAACACCCTGAACCAGGATACAGGGATGAGGAAACCAGCTCAGTCAGGATTTGCACTGTTTTCTGATGATCCCTCTGGCAAGGATATAGAGCACTGTCTTCAAGGAAACATCAAGGTAAACAAAAACCTTTAATGAGTTCTGCGTATAAAACAACAAAATATCTTCATTTTACAGAGCTCTCTTCAGACAATAGAAAGGAAAACATTTTTCAGGCTGAAAACTGTCTAGGTTTTTTTTCTTCATAACATAAAAGGAAAGATTTTTTTTAAAAATATTACTTTTTCAATTGCTGAAATTCATTCAGTGAACTATATTTAAAACCTTTGTCTAGGAGACTGATATTATTCAGAGAAGTAACAGCTGGGTTAAAAAAGAAAAAGTAAGCTGCTACTAATCACAGTTCTTTAAAAAGCAATTGCGAGTCCAACATGCATTTAGAGAGATTTCAGTTAACATTTCTGGTATAGCTCCAAAAGATGACCATTTGAGGTCCAAAAAGTCATTGGGGTGGAGATCCTGGGGAGCTACAAAAAGAAAGGGCTCCTTATCTAAATAGAGAATAATTAGGGTTCAATTCAGGAAGTTTCCGAGGTTTGGCTTATCATTGTTCTGAATTCTGAATTATAGTTCCCTCTACTTCTAGAATTAAATTCTTTGCAGTAAAGAGTGGCAAAATGCGATATAATCTATGCTTTAGTAAAATATTGGATATTTTTCAAGCCTTTTAGCAACTAATGAATACTGAATTTTTTGTGCTTCTGCGAAATAGTCTTTCGCACCCTTTGGCCAATATTCACAGCTGCACTTTTGAGTTACGAGGTGCAGTACAACCAGGCCTGAGTAACAAACAAGCAAGGTCACCACGATCAGCTGTCCCCCTCTACCAGAATAATTACCATATGGAAAGCAGAATGTGTAAAAAATATACTTATTTTCTTAGTAAATGTAACTTTAGAAGCTGTTCACATTACTGCTTCCAGGAAGGCTCTTTTATGAAGGAACAGTGACATGAAGCCCAGCAGAGCTCCTAGGACCTCTGTTCCACCTCCTCCCCATCTGCCCACCTACCCACCTATACTGCTGGTTGCGAACAACTCTTGATGCACTTTATAGCAAACTTCATATAAACTTTACGGCAGTTACTAGAAAGGACCTGAAAAACTACAGCATGCAGCAGAAAGAGAAGGCAGAAGTCAAAGCTGTCCAGGTCTCTGGCTGCAAGGAGTGCCTGAGTCTATCACTGGTGCTGGGGGGCAGTGGGGACACCTCCCGTGTGAGGTGTGACCAGGTGGATGATCTGCTCAGCCTGGTGGTAGAGCTGAAGGAGGAAGTGGAAAGGTTGAGGAGTACCAGGGAGTCTGAGAGGGAGGGAGATAGATTGGTGGACCCGCACCCTACCATCCCTGAGGCAGAGGCAGCAGATGGAGGCTCTGCAAGAAGCAGAGGTTCCCCTGCCCTCTTGCCACCAGGCAGGAGGGGACCTACGAGATGGAGGGGAATGGATACGGGTCCCTGCTCGGGGAGGCAGGTGAATCCCCTCCCGGTCTCCCTCACCTTCCCAGTTGCCCCTACACAACAGGTATGGGGCTCTGGAACTTGAGGACCGGGTCAATGAAGATCAGGGTGTAGATGAAGCCCTACCCAGGGGGGTGCCTAGGCTCAGTCGGGCAGCCCCACGCATTCTCACATCCTCTGAAAAAAGAAAAAGGAGGGTAATTGTCATAGGAGACTCCCTTTTGAGGGGGACAGAGGGCCCAATATGCAGACCTGACCATCCCACAGGGAAGTCTGCTGCCTCCCTGGGGCCCGGGTAAAAGACATTACCAGGAAACTCCCTGGTCTGGTTCGGACCTCTGATTATTACCCATTGCTGGTTGTGCAGGTTGGCAGCGATGAGATTGCAGAGAGAAATCCAAAGGCAATCAAAAGGGACTTCAGGGCACTGGGGCGATTTGTGGAAGGATCGGGAACACAGGTAGTGTTTTCCTCAATCCTTTCAGTGGCAGGGAAATACACTGAAAGGAACGGGAAAACACACCTGGTTAATACGTGGCTCAGAGGCTGGTGCCATCAGTGGCATTTGGGGTTTTTTTGATCATGGGGAGGTTTACACGGCACCGGGCTTGCTGTCAACAGATGGAGTCCAGCTATCTCAAAGGGGGAAAAGGATTCTTGCTCATGAGATGGCAGGGCTCGTAGAGAGGGCTTTAAACTAGGTTTGAAGGGGGAAGGAGATAAAACTAGGCCCAACAGAGATGAGCCTGGGGGCAGCATGCCAATGCTGGGGGTGGAATCGATAGCCCAGCTCAAGTGCATCTGTGCCAATGCACGCAGCATGGGCAATAAACAGGGGGAGCTGGAAGCCCTTGTGCAGCAGGATAGATATGACTTAGTCGCCATCACGGAAACGTGGTGGGACGACTCCCATGACTGGAGTGCTGCAATGGATGGCTATAAGCTCTTCAGAAGGGATAGACAAAGTAGAAGAGGTGGTGGTGTGGCTCTCTATGTTAGGGAATGTTTTGACTGTACAGAGCTACACGATTCTGATGACAAGATTGAATGCTTATGGGTAAAGATAAGAGGGAAGGCCAACAAGGCAGATATTGTGCTGGGAGTCTGTTATAGACCACCCAACCAGGATGAAGAGACGGATGAATCATTCTACAAGCGGCTGGTAGTAGTCTCACAATCATGTGCCCTTGTTCTCGTGGGGGACTTCAACTTTCCAGGCGTCTGCTGGAAATACAACATGGCAGAGAGCAAGCAGTCTAGGAGGTTCCTGGAGTGTGTGGAAGATAACTTCCTGACACAGCTGGTAGGTGAGCCCACCAGGGGAGGAGCCTTGCAAGACCTACTGTTTACAAACAGGGAAGGACTGGTGGGAGGTGTGATGGTCGGAGGCTGTCTCGGGCTTAGCGACCATGGAATGATAGAATTCTCAATTCTTGGTGAGGCAAGGAAGGTGGTCAGCAAAACCACCACTATGGACTTCTGGAGGGCAGCCTTTGGTCTTTTCAGGACACTGAGAGAGTCCCTTGGGAGACAGTCCTGAAGGGCAGAGGGGTCCAGGAGGGATGGACATTCTTGAAGGAAGAAAATCTTAATGGCTCAGGACTAGGCTATTCCCATGCGCCACAAGACAAACTGCCATGAAAGACGACCGGCCTGGCTGAACAGGGAGCTGTTGCTAGGAGTCAGGAAAAAAAAGGAGTGTTTACCATCTTTGGAAGAAAGGGCAGGCAACTCAGGAAGAGTACAGGGATCTTGTTAGGTCATGCAGAGAGGAAATTAGAAAGGCAAAAGCTCAGCTAGAACTCAATCTGGCCACTATTGTAAGATACAACAAAAAATGTTTTTATAAATATGTTAACAATAAAAAGAGAGCAAAGGAGAATATCTATCCTTTATTGGATACAGAGGGGAACATTGCCACCAGAGATGAGGAAAAGGCTGAGGTACTTAATGCCTTCTTTGCTTCAGTCTTTAATAGTGAGACCAGTTATCCTCAGAGTACTCTGCCCCCTGAGCTGGAAGGCAAGGATGGAGAGCAGAATATACCCCCCTTAATCCCGGAGGAAATAGTGACCTACTACGCCGTCTGGACACTCACAAGTCTATGGGACCATATGGGATCCATCCAAGAGTACTGAGGGAGCTGGCAGAGGAGCTTACCAAGCCACTCTCCATCATTTATCAGCAATCATGGTCAACAGGGGAGGTCCCAGAGGACTGGAGGCTTGCCAATGTGACGCCCATTTACAAGAAGGGTCGGAGGCAGGATCCGGGGAACTACGGGCCTGTCAGTCTGACCTTGGTACCAGGGAAGATTATGGAGCGGTTCATCTTGAGAGCACTCACATGGCATGTGCAGGACAACCAGGGGATCAGGCCCAGCCAGCACGGGTTTACAAAAGGCAGGTCCTGCTTGACCAACCTGATCTCCTTCTATGACCGGGTGACCCACCTAGTGGATGAGGGGAAGGCTGTGGATATTGTCTACCTGGACTTCAGCAAGGCCTCTGACACTGTCTCTCATGGCATACTCCTTGAGAAGCTGGCGGCTCATGGCTTAGACAAGTGTACTCTTTGTTGGGTAAAAAAATGGCTGGATGGACAAGCCCAGACAGTTGTGGTGAATGGAGTTAAATCCAGTTGGCGGCAGGTCACAAGTGGTGTTCCCCAGGGCTCAGTATTGGGGCCAGTTCTGTTTAATATCTTTATCAGTGATCTGGACGAGGGGATCAAGTGCACCCTCAGCAAGTTTGCAGACGACACCAAGTTGGGAGGCAGGGTTGATCTGCTCGAGGGTAGGAAGGCTCTCCAGAAGGATGTGGACAGGCTGGATTGATGAGCAGAGGCCAATTGTACAAGGTTCAACAAGGGTCCTGCACTTGGGTCACAACAACCCCATGCAGCGCTACAGGTTTGAGGAAGAGTGGCTGGAAAGCTGCCCAGCAGAAAAAGACCTGGGGTGCTGGTCGACAGCCAGCCGTGTGTCCAGGTGGCCAAGAGGGCCAACGGCATCTTGGCCTGCATCAGAAATAGCATGGCCAACAGGAGCAGGGAAGTGATCGTCCCCCTGTACTCGGCACTGGTGAGGCCGCACCTTGAGGACTGTGTTCAGTTTTGGGCCCCTCACTACAGGAAGGACATGGAGGTGCTGGAGCATGTTCAGAGAAGGGCAACCGAGTTGGTGAGGGGCCTGGAGCACAAGTCATATGAGGAGCAGCTGAGGGAACTGGGGTTCTTTAGTCTGGAGAAAAGGAGGCTGAAGGGAGACCTTATCACTTCTACAACTACCTGAAGGGGGGTTGTAATGAGGTGGGTGCTGGTCTCTTCTGTCAGGTGGGTGGAGATAGGATGAGAGGAAATGGCCTCAAGTCATAGCAGGAGAAGTTTAGATTGGATATTAGGAGAAATCTCTTTACTGAAAGGGTTGTCAGGCATTGGAACAGGCTGCCCAGGGAAGTGGTTGAGTCACCATCCCTGGAGGTATTCAAAAAGTGCATAGACAAGGGACTTCAGGACATGGTTTAGTGGGCATGGTTGATGGTTGGACTCGATGATCTTAAAGGTCCTTTCCAACCTAAATGATTGTGTGATTCTATGAAAGGCATTTGATTAATTATGTAATAACTCACTCTGTATAATTACACATTCATTGGCTGCTGCTAAATCAAGTACCTGGCCTTTCCATATAAGCATGTTATGGCTCATTTCCAAAGGTTGTGTGTGTGTGTGTGTGTGTGTGTGTGTGTGTGTGTTGCAGGATAAACCAACAACAAAAACGTTAATTATTAAATGCTCCAAATAAGAAATGCAAGTAAAGTTATTTTTCAGTAAGTTAATAATTTGAGCTATGTATGTTTCTGATATGTAACAGGTACAAGATATTAAAATAATTTGACAATTTCTATTCAAAGGTGTTTTCAAAGAGGAATACATGGCAAAGTCAGTTTTGTATTGCTTTCCTTCTAGATCTGTGACATTATTTCAAAATGGGAGCAAGCCTCCAAAGAACAGCACCCTGGGAAATGCGAAGGCACAAGGACTGTCCGCCTTACTTACAAAAATAGGTTTGTTTAGCAAGTATAACATCTCTGCCTTGTCCCAAGATCTGTTTTTAATTTCTGCAGAGTTTCTTCATCTGAAATATATTGGCTGACTCAAAGCTTGCAACAAAAATAGTAAATGGGTGTAACTGGGGAACTTTTAAAAAAAAATACAGTTAATTTTTTCTAGTTCTTAAGAGGTGAGAAGGGCTGCCAAAACAAAAAAAAAGGCAGAACTGAAATTAAATATTTGTCCACTGGTTCAAGTACAAGTGTTGCTCTGCTAATGTGTTTTGATGCTGACGAAAACATGTCACATTCAGAGCCGATACTGCTAATCCTCAGGGCTAATGCATTTCCCTATCTTCTTTATTTAATAACTTTCTGTCTTTTCTGTAGGCTTTATTTTTCAGTTCAAGTCCATGGGGAAACAGACAGAGAGAAGCTGCTGCTAGTATATCAGACAAATGATCAAATAGTCAATGGACTTTTCCCTGTAAACAAAGAACTAGCAATGGAATTGACAGCTCTTTTAGCTCAGGTAATCCCTGTGCATTAATGACTCACACAGCAGTTTTACAGATGAAAACCAGAATAAAGAAACTGGTCCAGGATTGCCTGACAGTCAAGTGACCTCCACCTTTTACAGATGATAGTGCAGGAAATAGACTGGAATTGTTGTGTAAGGCTAACTCTCTACTTCAGTGGAAATGCTTTACAGCATATGCTGCTGTTGGCACTATTACAGATAAAATGTGCTTTACCTCCTACACAGTCAGGCCCTCTTTCATTAAATATCATGTCATCATGTACCATTTCTTCATTCACTGTTCCTTATATGATTTCTGCAAGTTAATACACCAAAGTAACAGCTGTTTAATGAAAACCTAAGACTCTAACTTTACTAGACATGGTCTTGATAAGATCTGTTTTATTTAAAAAAAAATAAGGCTTAAGGGAAGGTTATTGAGAAAGTTATTTGGTGGTGTTACTTAATAAATCTAAACTGGTTTGTGTCAGCTGGAGATCTAGCAATCTCAGAGCAGAACTAGTAAACATTATAATTGTACAATTTATACTTGATATTTATCTTTTTCCATGGTAAATATAAAATAAGAAAAATAAAATTACTTGCATGACTTTTATATCAGTGAAAAGTATACATTAATTGAGAAACTGTTTTCATTTTATACTTGGTAAGACAGAGGAAAAGATAGCTCGTAAATACCCAGCTAGAAAATTACTCTGGAGTAACAAAAAATTTTCTTCTTTGTGGTCTTCCCCTTAGGTAGAGATTGGAGATTTTGAACGACCTTTCTCAACTCCAGCAGGGCAAGTCACTTCCCAGTCCAAGTCCAGTCAAACACTAAAACAAGTTTTGGAGAGATTCTACCCTAAGAGATATAGGCATGGTTGTTCAGAGGAACAATTAAGGTGAGATGTATTTTGCAATTCATATTCTCTAGAAATCTAGGAGTAAAATGAGGAAGTTTTAAATTGTCATTAGGTAGAACTTACTGTTTTGCCATATTTGCCTAAACCTGTGTTTGAAACTCATTTTCTTACTAAACTGAAGAACGCATTTCCTCTATTTCTAATCTGAACAGAGGACCATCATTAAGCACGCATTCCAGCAAAAGCTGTACAAGTTACTACATAGTGTTACAAAACCCAGCAATTTTGAAATTCTTACTTTTCCTATTGAGCAAATCTAAATTAAGTCTGTGCACAGACTAAAGAACTACTGAAAGTAAAGGACATGTGGACCGATCTGAGTGTTTGCTATTCTAATATGTAATCTCTGGCAGCCGGTCACATTGGCAATATGTTAACTTAGTGGACTTGCTAGTAAGGTATTACTTAATTTAAAATTAATAACCTGCAAGTCTTTTCAATCAACATCTACTAACACGAAGAAGAGCAGAACAGCGTAGTAAATTATCCAAAGTCAATGATACAGCAATTTTGAAGTCCATTAAGCATCATAGAAGTGTTTTCCTCATTCTTCACTACAGGGTTGAGAAAGTTTAAAGCTATTACCATATCCACAAAGTAACATTATTACATAGTCAGAAGATAATACGGACATTCAGAAATATACACACAACAAATACAAAGTTATGCAATTAATTTCAAAGAACAAAGTATAAGAGGTCCTAGAATAGCATAACTTATGGAGGATAAGTCAAACATCTGTTGAACTGTTCAGGTAGTACTTAAACTACCAATTGCCAGAGCTGGAAGTCTGTGGCAGGGAAAGAATCACTCTATACCTGCCGTGTTGCTTGTATTCGTTTGCTAAGGGTGCAGTTTGACTTCATAAACTTCCAGTAAGAGTAAGCTGCAAGTGAAAGATCTTCCTTTACTACACATTCCCCCTCCCTTTTCATGGGCCGCATCTAATAAACTTGTGGCTGCCAGGTGAGTCATTCCTGCAGGTCAGTGTGCTAGAAAGGTATTTTGGGGTGGGTTTTTTTGGAGGATTAGTTTTCCACAGGATCATTTTATTGAACCAACTCACCGTAGGGCTGCAAAAGAAGAGAGCCAGTGTGAACACATCATGCATCAGAAGCACCCTTTTTGGTAGTAGCGCCCAGATACACTAAAAAAGAGTAGTGTTAAGCCATATCTTCCACATCTACTACTAGCCACAGGTAAAGATATGTGCCAAGCTGGATGGATTTTTGGAATGACAACTGGCATAGCTGTTGAGTACTGATAAAGGTAGATTGATTATCTGTAGAGACACATTAAAAGCTGTCTTAGACTTTTTCCCATTATACTGCAACTGCTACATCAATATTTAATCATAATGTTGCAGAAATTAGAAGATACTTCATAATTTTCATGTGCATAAAAATATTAAATGCTGTTTTGGATTTATGTAATACCATATAAGTGATAGTTGTTGTATTAACTTAAATTATCATTTTAACAAATGGATTCTTTTTTGCTCATTAAACTTGCTATGGGTAAGCATTTAAATTCCTTTCAATAACTAAATTACATATTTCATTTCAACAGACAGCTTTGTCAGCGATTGTCTACAAGATGGATGGCTCTCCGAGGGCACAGTGCTGCAGACTGTGTGCGCATTTATCTCACTGTAGCCAGAAAATGGTCTTTCTTTGGTGCTAAATTGTTTGCAGCAAAAGTAAGAAACTTTACTGAGTTTGAGTGGTGGGGAATTTTTAATATAAATATAACTGGCAAATAGTAATACCCTTTTGTTGAAAATGAGTGTGTTATACATGTGCTGATTGAATCTTTTGTCAAATTACTAACTTGTTTAAGCCATATACTGATGAAATGTAATAGCCATAGTACTAAGTATACCATAATAGTAACTTTCCAATACGTTTACTGCTTGTTTTACATTATTAATCTAGGTGGTATCTTTTCATTTTCTTACATCTTAGTTTGAGATAGCCTTTCTGTTTCAGGCTTTTTTTACCTGATAACTAGTAGAATATAGAAGAGGCATCATTAACTGCCTGTGAAAGTTGAACCTTGCAGAAACACTAAATGTTGTTAAGGATGTTTAGAGCAGTCCCTTCTGTGCTGGCCTCTCTCGATTTCTCTTAAAACACTATTATCTTAATTCTCTTGATTCAACAGCTATGTTAAACAGAACTGTCACCTCACCCCTTATGTTTTATTAGGTAATCCCAGTATATATATATAAAATTGCTTATCAGCACTCTGTTCTTTGCATATGTAGACATACGTGCTAGTGAACAAACACCTGACTTTTTTTAAATTTTATTAATGAGACTATACATTTTATTGGACTAAGCACTAAGGGAGGCTCCAAGAGCATTAAGCTGAGTTCACAGTTATGCCACTGGCCACCTACGTAGCTTTGGGCAGCTACTTCAATTCCTTTACATCAGTTCCCTCCCACTGTAAATTTCAGTAAGATCTGTGAATGGAGAGAGCTGTGTAATAGCTGAGAGTTAATAATTATTTACATACTGCCTCATTTTGAAGTAGTAATTAAAGAACATTTCTCTTTGTAGCCTTTAGCAACATCCTCAGTTGAGAAGTCCTTCATATGGTTTGCTGTACATGAAGATGGCATAAGCATCCTAGATTACAGCTCTATGGTGAGTGAAATTTCTTTTTTAATTTTGGTCAAAGTAGATTTTAATAGTGAGTATATGGAGAGATTCACCACCATACTACATAAAAGATGGCATTAGCCTATCATGCTAAGTTATCTAGTCTTTCTCTTAAAGCAAAAATTTAATCCTTTCAAAACACTTTAATGTTATCATCATAATAGTAGCACTAATAATAGAAATAAGTAATGAAGTCTTTGCACAGAATTTATTTTTGTTTATCAGATACAGTTTTTATATCTTAATGAAATGTTAATGTTTTAATCATTCAGATGTCAGGAGATCCATAGTTACAGTTCTTACAATAACATTAATTTTCTTTTCCTGGAGACTTCATTTTCCATTATTATTCATAATACATACACTTTGCAAAGAGCAGTTACTGTAAAAGATTGTTATTTTCATTGTATTATTTTTGTTTAATAGTAGGTAATATAACCCAGTGTTATTTAATTATGTCATTTTAGGCTCTGATTTTTCTTTGATTTGCAATAAAAGTTTTCACAGAAAACGACTCATGGTAATCAGTGTAAAAAAGCAGTGCCTGAGAAGATCCCTTCTTTAATTTATATCCTGCAAAGAAACAGAATGGCATGGCGCTATTAGCAAGTGCTAATATTATCAGAAAATTAAAATATCAACTTTATAATTGTACTGATATGGGCCTTTTCATTATGTTTCTTTGCAGTTAAAGAAATAACAAAGAACATGAGTAGAGCAAACAGCAGCTCTGTTCAGAGAACAAGCACAATGAGCTTGCATCAGACTGCAGAAAGCTCTATAAACGCTATGTGCTCATAGAGCTAGCTATGGCGTTTCTGCAGAGCACTGTCAGTTTACAATATCAGCAGGCATTACTTGCTATTCAAGAAATGCTCAGTTTCCAGGGAATATTCTGATTTTCTGTAAGAAGGATCAGGGGTATCAGAAATGTTGCAAGGGGTAGAGAAAACACTATTTTGAAATAAGGGCAAAAAGAGGTTTAGAAACCGAAGGATGTTAAGTCAGTTATTGTACAAATATTGTCTTACGATGAATTTTAAATGTGAACATCTGCAGCAAATTAATGTAAGTTGTAATGATAAATTAAATGCTAATCATAGACTCAAAGGCCACTAATGTGGTGTTGAACAATGAACAATAAGAGCGGAGGCATGGAAAGCAGAGGAGCCTTGAAGAGCATTTATGTTTCATCAGAGATGTTAAAAAAAAGAGAACAGAATTTAATTTCATTTGTGTGTACACAGCCTACATCACTGCACAAAAAGAAGTCCTGGAGTTAAATTTCTTTAGATGTCTGATACTCTGCCATTTATTTTATTTAGACACTGCTTCGATTTCAAATGGAATTCCTAAGATTAACTTCTCTCAAAGTCAGTCAACATTTGTGTAAATTGAATTACACACTTGAGTTGAAACCTGCTTATAATATCTTTGATCTAATTAATCTGGAATAGAAACAGAGGTCAAACTTACAAGAGTTATCATCTGCAATGGAAATTCCTCATAGTGAAGGTCTGAATGAAGCTAACCCAAAATTTACAATTAATTTCGAGATTCATAAGAGGCTAACAACAACATTTGGAAAAATACATGTGCAATTATATTTTCAAAAGTATTTGTCATAATCTGCTTTTCCTGCATTGTCCTGCTTATAGTTTTGCATTTTGTTTTTTGGGTTTTCTTTTTTAAGCGATTAACAGTTACATATACATATAAGAGTCTGATGACTTTCGGAGGCTATCAGGATGATTTTATGTTGGTTGTTAACAATGCTCAGACAAAGGACAAATCAACTGAAAAACACCTTTTTGCCATGACAAAACCAAAGGTTGGTATATTACCTGAAACAGTTTCCTACCATCTGCTACTTTTCTACTTTTTCTAGTGGGTAATTCTTAACAGATGTGAAAGATGAAACACCTTCTTTATTCCTAGCATTCTCAGATTATTGACTTTTGCCAGATGGTTTTAGAGAGTGAGACAATTAGTAATATAAGAGCTAACAGTGACAATACTGATGTGTTCGTTTTCTTTTCATGTCCCTGTCAATAACATTCCAAATTTTTCATAGAAGGACAAAGAAGGCTGTTAAGGACAGGAATTATATGCGGTACCTAAAAACTAGTCTGTTTGCTTGATCAGCACCAGAGATAATTTTTAAGTAGGTACATTTGTGTTCTACAGTGGAATTGTAGAACACAAGATCTGAAAAAAAAAATCTTTCTTAAATTTTCTTAAAAATCCTAGGATATTTTTATGTTTGGTAAAGAAATTGTTCATGCTTTTTAAAGTTAGAGTCTCTCCTTCACAGGTAAGATTGACTGTATTTTTTTAAAAAGCAAAGATTTCAAAGTCTTTTGCTGTTAGTCAGAACAATTTATGAAACAGAATACAAAATTCCACATATAAATTTGGGCCAAAACATGACTCTTCGTACAAATAAGCATAGTAAAATACATTTGTTCAAGTTTCCCCTCAGATTGTGCCCTTACAGGCAAGGTTGTGTGGATTGCAAAGAGAAAATATGGTAAAAAGCTCCCAGAAGTCTTTATTCCTTTTATCTACCAGCATCTTTAGTTCTCTGACCACTAGGTATTTTCTAGCAAAACTGAGGGAACACATCATGAAAGTTTTTTCTAGGAGCGTCATCTTTCGGACTTCAAAATCTCTCTCAAAGTGAAAGAAGCCATCTGTTTGAGTCATTTAAGATTGTGGAAGACAAAGTATCTAGCATACTGATGGAAATAACATTACAGTATTTGCAAGGAGCACTAGAAAAATGTTCTGTTAGGCATCTCCTCTCTCCGCATCATTAATTTGTTTGATAAAGTAAAACTACTTTCCCAGTTGCTGACTGTCACTTGCTAAAAAGTTAGCTATTTTTTCAGCAGTCAAAACACATCACTGTATTTTTCAAAGAGTTTTGTGTGTTCCTGTTATAGATTCTTGAGATCACTCTACTGATTGCCAGCTATATTAACAACTTTCATCAGCTGAAAGGAGCTGCTCATCACCTCTCTGCTCCAGCATTACTGACACCTCAAAGCAGACAGAAGCTCAAGGAAATGGGGAGTCAGCCCCTTCTTGCAAACAACAGACCAACTAAATGTCCCACTTTGTTATGAAAGGATTATGTATAATGATAATGAATCTTTGTTACAGGGTTTCTACACTGATTGAAAACTTTGACCTACAAGATGTAGAACATAAGTGAGTCCATAAAGCGGACAGGTTTACATTCATTTCAGTGGTATACAACAGGAGGAGCCCTTTAATTAAAGCCCTGGCCTGAACTGGAATGATGATGAGCCAATTTAAAGATTATGCTTTACTGGTGGTAGCTTGTGCCTACAGCTCAGAAATAAATGTGTCTGTTGATAGTGATGGGGAAAGGTGGCCTTGGAACAATTGTATAGATCTTAGTAGTTTTCCAGATACTTACTCAGGGACCAAACTGTCTTCAACTCTTCACCTCTATTTTTCAAAACTATACAAGTTGTATAACCTTCATTTTGAAAAGGAATTTTTGTTTCAGTCAAATTTTGTAACAGTCAAATACAAAACATTTTCCACTTCCAGCACCCGTCCTTATTTGCAATACAAGCACTACGGGACTAAAAAGAATGAACTGTTTGATTTGTATAATTGTTTCTCCTTTAAAAAAACCCATAAGCACATCATGTAACTATTACAAATTTAAAGAGTATTCTCATGATACACACTAGCCTTTGTTATATAGCTATTTTACTTGGCACATCTTCAGCCTTGGTCTGGTAAATTTCTAAATAATTCCTCTCTGCCCCAGCCTTTTGGAAAAATCTAAATTGGACAGGCACTGTATTTAGTACAGTTTTGTTAAACAAGGTCCCGTACCTAATTTCTTCTTTAATCCAGAACAATAATATAATACAGATGCAAGAATGACTCACAATCCAAAACACAAGAATAACACAGAAAGCCATTGCTTGAACTGTTGTGAATAAACTTGGAGACATATGTGACATACAAAATTCATGTATAATGTCTATAATGTATATACATTGATTCAGAATAATATTTTGTAAAAGTTGTACTTCTTGTTTCTCATTTGTATCTGTACTTTTCATACTATAATACTAATATAATGCTCTTGCACACAGAAGACATAATGCTGCTTCTGCACTATTGGACCTAGGACCACTTTCCAGTTGCCTTTTTCAACTGCAATTCTCAGTGCTACGTAGGGTCAAATACATAGAAATTACACCCATTTTTTCTTCCAATTCTCACATTTTTGTTTCCATGCAAATAAACCACTTCTGCAGGCTCTGAAATGGATCAGCAGCATACTCTAATAGATAATTTAGGTCCAACCATAGAGAAGGTAGTCAAATATAAGTCACTGATTTATATACTTTTCACAATTTCCAATTCTGCTCATGCTAATGATCATGGATCATGAATCCCTTACTGCTAGCCCTCATCATCTGTTTTAATTACTTACAACTGAAGTAATTTCACAATGATTAATTTTAATATTTGAAGGTTGAAAATCTCCTTTGTTTTATGACATTTAAACATTTATGAGATACACATATTCATATTGAGAGAAAAGGAATTTTCAGCTGTTTGCCCTCTATGAAAGGTAGGGAGTATCCTCCTGAAGAATTAAAATAGATTGGAAGGGAGATACAGGTTGTGAAAGGATCATGCTCTTAAAAAGTGGAAAGACAAATTGGCAAGCTGACTTCTTAAATATGTTTCTTCTGAAAGCTCTCAAAAGTCCTGCCACAGCTACTTAAGACTGCAGGACTCAAGCACCATTTTATGAGTGGTACTATGGGCCAATGCTTTGTCTTGAAAATTACAAGCAAATAACAAACATACTATATCCAGATGCTTTCACATTTGCAATACAGGAGGAGCTTCCTGGTAACTTTCACCCTTTGGTGGTCGTTGTGGCACTAGATCGTTCTCTTTCCATGAAGCAGGGCCAGCAGCAGGACATTTACCTCCTAGTAGGCAGCTGATCTGCCATCATCAAGGAAAGCATATTGGAAGCTACAAGAGACCTTGACACCAACTGCAGCATCTTTTTGTGCAGCACCCCACATGAAATAATGCAGATACCGTGGTGAAATTGGCTTAGGAATTAACATCCCTTTGCAATCAGCAGAATAGTTAACTTTCAGAGATTTCAGGGGGGCAGGGTGTTTGTAAATTCAAACAGATGCTACTACATCAGTTATACTCGGGTCATAGTCTAAAGCTTCTCAAATACAATGATGAGAATCTTCAATTTACAAATACAAAAATCTTCATGTCACCATGAAATGATGGTAACTGTCAACCTAGAACACTCCAGCTAGTAATTCTTTCCTAATTGTCCAGTTTTAAATGAATGTGGCAGGTCAGGTTCTGTTAGAAGGCAAAAAAAGTGGAGCATTTTGCTACTGAGGTTGTTCATGTAGTTTTAAAATCTTTGTTAAATTTGGAAACAACACGATACACAATACAGGTGATGTCTTTTAAACATTTTCATTAACACAGCCTTACAAACAGCTGTTTTATAAAGCAGTATACAATCTATGAAGTAGAGTATGACCTTCCTGCCTCTAGACATTGCCTTGCTTTTTATTGTTAAGTTCTTGCTGCTGCAGTATATCCTTACATCATAGTACCAGAAGCAATGCATTAGTTTCCCTTTTTTGGCAGCACTTTCCAGACTTAGTACCACTAACAGCTCATTATAGGTCACCATTAATCCCATATAGTCACATTACCAGAAATGCTGTGTTAGTTTTTATGAAATAAATGCACTCAGAATAACAGTTGCAATACTACATTAAACAATGAAGTTTCTTCCAGGATTTTATCAGCAAGAGTGAGGTTTCCATAGTGATAGTAACCTCGTCAAGCAGACACTTCTCTTCAAGTTAACAGAGTCAGGAAATACTCTCTTACACACGCAAGCACACTTCCAAACACAGCTATGCAAGTCTCGGGGGAACTTGTTCCATGTTAGTCTAGCTCCAGAGCTACTTAGAGGATACCACACAACATAAGACAGCAAATCAGAAAATTTCAGAGTCCAGGCAAATATCTGTTCTGCCTTCCCCACCCAGTCTGAGCTTCATGAGTGCTCCACATCTCAGTCTTAACCTTGAGTCATCCACCAAAACAATTCATACCCTGCTACCTAATCCATGATTAAAGCCCAGGTAGGAACTAGACCTTTCTCACCTTCTGATCTTTAGCAGGGATGATACAATGGGAGCTGTCAAATGAGCAGCGACTTCTGGGACTGATGCTCAAGGCTTGCAGAACCTAGGTTGTAAAAATATTCTCAGGATGAAATTAATGTGTTAGCACATGCAAGGAGACTTCACCTGCTATTATGAACTTCAGAACATCTTTTGTGCTTGCTTTGAGCTAGTGGTCAGTATCAACAGTCAGTTTAAATGGTCAATGAATCCGAGCTTGGTAATCACTGAAAGATCACTGGTAACTGTATAAACAATCGCACTGATTTGAAAATAGTATTTGGAATGCAGTGTAAATTAATATATTACTTGAACTTCACTTTGCCTTGTCAATTTTTGTGCAGCAGTATTAGTAAGCAAACTGCTCATTTCTAAAACAAGCAAGACCTATTAACTCCTGTAGTACAGCAGAAAAATTATAAAGCTTTCAGTTTGTAATACAATCCACAAAATTAGTGTTTTCTGTTACTTTAGATTTAAATTTGGTTTATATTTAAATTTAAAATAGAGGCATATATTTCCCTATAAAAGAAGGCTGGTAGGCATTTGGTGTTGGAGTTCCTTGTCAAACTCACACAGTTACAGGTTTTGTTTTGTTTTTTTTTCCTGAAGGAAAAAAATCATCCTTGCATAAAGGAATGCACCACTTAAAGCTTTAGGTAGAGCTTTAATAGTCCGTACAGCTTAGTGCAATCCATTAGTTTGAGTGAATTTTAACTATGGTGATTAGTAACTCACTAATAATGAATTAGGAAGACAAAAGTATTTTTTTACAGTTTCTTAGGGCAAAGGAAATGAAACTGAGTAAGGTGAAACTTAAAATACTGAAAACTCCAATTTAATTTCC
Source organism: Haliaeetus albicilla (assembly GCF_947461875.1). Classification (NCBI taxonomy): domain Eukaryota; kingdom Metazoa; phylum Chordata; class Aves; order Accipitriformes; family Accipitridae; genus Haliaeetus; species Haliaeetus albicilla. The sequence continues at coordinate 16,266,830 of NC_091495.1, forward strand.
AGATTGGACTTCAGTACAACTTACTAATTGTACACCCTTATATTGTGTTTCCCAGCTCAGATTAGTACTGCAGCATCTTCGAGATTAGCCACCTCTCTGCCAGTGAGTAAATCACTATAAAAATACTTTGCTTTTTAGTCTTACACTCCTGCTGTTGCAGTAATATATGCCTAGATCAGTGCCAGAAGCAATTCCTACCTTAGTTTAGCTATCTTTGTCAGAGCAAGAGAAGCTTTGGCCAGGGTTTTTTTACTACCTCTAACTGCTGATTATAGATCAGCACTGGCTTCATATACCAAGATAACAGAAACATTCCGTTGAAATGAAATTGTTGAAAGAAATGCACTTAGAAAGGCATCCGCATGACCTGCCACAGTACAACACTAAACAATGCAGTTTCTTTCTGGATTTTAATTAGCAAGACCATGGTTTCCATAGGGGGTTAGCAAATACTTTAGAAGATCCATGTAAAAACCTGGAAGTAAATACAGGCAGACAAAAATAACTATATGAAAGCTACTGGAACTGAAACTGAGTGATTATACAAGTTACAACTTAGAAAAAACTCTTTTTTAAAGAACAAGTATTATTTAGGATCTGTAGAAAGTTACATAAGCCTTCTTTGGGGAAGGAAGAAAGAACAGTTAAAATTAATTCTGAGTTAATCATTATGAATGAGGCCACTTTCCTGGTTTTGATCAAACAGATAAGAGAGGATTTTACTTGGGTTTTTCTCTCTCTAGTCTCTCAAAAGGCGAAGCAGCTAGTCAGCTACAGAAGGTCAGCGGTAATTACTGTCCTGGATTTTGGGTCACTTTGCTGACATAGGGGAACATATTTGACTTGTTTTGTCAGGTTCACCTACATCCTATATCCCTTTTGATATGCTGGGTCGTCCCGCTGTTTTACTGCGCCCTTTAAAGCCTCCTTTCTAATCCAACCCTAACATGATCTTTGGATTTGATCTTTGATTGATAGATCATATTTGAAATAATCTAGCCCGTCTCCTGTTTGTTACAGCATCTTACTTTTAGTTACACTTATAATAGTTGATTTGTATGCCCCAGTAACTACAAAATAATTGCACTTATTTTCTTATACAGCAGTTCACTTATTAGGGGCTGGGAACTCTCTCAGGCCTTGTTTCACTCCCGCCACTGTTAACAAAGCTATCTCGGGAACCATGAGTTTATTAGCAGCCAACGCTTAAGGCTAAGGTAAAAGAACAGACTCCCGCCATTTATGACTTTATTCATCCCTGGCTTTCTCCACTGCTGAAGTATTTTGCCTCTTCACAACAAGGGCTACAGTGGAAGTCCCCCAAGGACCCAGCAGTTCCACCACCCTTCACACCAGCTCTGCCCACTCTGGTAGTAGGGCGGGGCGCCATTTTCAGCACCCGAAAAACAGAGGCAGCTGCGGGTCCCACGAACAACTCCGGGGCCCCGGAGGAGGGCGGGACCCTCAGTGGAAGCGCCGCGGGCCTTTAACTCACCTCAGGGGCGGGGGCGGCGGCGGCTGCGGCCCCCGAGGCGGCCGAGCCCGCCGCAGGGCGGGCAACCGGCAAAGAAAAACTCCCACCCGCCGCACCGCTGCCGGCTACGGGGGCGCCCCTGCGCCGCGCAGGCTGCCGACGAACAGCGCCGCAGCAGCGAGAAGGGCTGAGGCGAGCCCCGCGGCGGGCCAGAAGGCGGGGAGAGTCCGCGGCACGGCCCCGCTGGGAAGCGGCCTCCGTCCCCTTCCGCCCCCCCTCCCCGCGGAACTACACCTCCCAGCGTGCCCTGCGCGGCTCCCATGGCGACGGGGAGCCAGGCCCGGGCCCCGAGGAGCGATGCCCAAGGCCAGGTAACTGGGGGCCCTGCCCGGCTTCGGTGCGGGGAGTTCGCCCCCGCTGCTGTGTGGGGAAGGAGCTGGTGCCCGGGGAGGGCAGCCTGGAGGAGGCAGGCAGGCAGGCAGGCGTAGAAGGGGCCGTTTCGGCCTCTGTCCCCGAAAGCGAGCGGGGCCGCGGGCAGGATGGGGGCACGCCTGGCCCTTGGAGCGAGGAGCCGGTTGCTCCTGTCAGGGACCCCACAGAAAAGGCGGAGATCTAACCCACCACCCCGCAGGTGGCCATGGGGGAGCCTGAAAAGGGGAAGCTCTCGTTTCCCCGAGCAGTATCTTCCCCGGGACACCGAGGACAGGTTCGGAGCCCTCCCGAGTCCACTGACCCGTTACCGGCTACTCCGGTGGCGGCGGCCGGGAGCTCCCCACTCCAGAGACTGCCAGCCTGAGCTGCAGGGTGCTGTGAAAAGCCTTAATCGTTAGAAAACCTTTTAAAGGTGTCTTAAACGTACTCAAAAGAAAACCTCCCGCCACACAGCTGGTATTTACTCAGTGTGTGCCACAAACGGCTGTTGCAGTTACCTGAGGAATTTTACTTAACCTGGTTTTGTTAGAAGTACTTCGACAAGCAGAGGGCATGTGATATGAAACAATAATAACAATAACAGATAATAATAATAAACCGCAATACCCTTCATTTATCCATTTAGGTATTTGCAGGAATTATGGCCTAGCGTCCATTGTTTTTCTCTAATGACCTTCTTTCTTTGTTTTTTCCAACTAGTGATACTTTATGGGATCTTGCTATAGCTGAAGTGGAGAAGAGAGAAAACCCTGATGACGATGGCAAGCGTGTGGAAGTTTGGGAAAAATCAATATTATTTATGGGAAACAAAAATGGGGTAATGCTAAATACTGTTCAATTCTGTGCTTTTCAAACATAGTTTGTGGCAGGGAAAATAGCTGATATTTTCAGATATTAAGGTCCACTTAATTCTTCTAAAGACAAAATATGTCATGTTCTGATTCTGCAGAGATTGGGCATTCCACAGAGTGTGGACCAATGAGACTTTATTACAATTCAGAAGTTCAAGTTTATGGTTTGGAGAGTCAAAACTTCAACCATTGTTATCACTGATGTGCTAATGCTTTGAGGTTTGGCTTCATTAGTTTTTGTAAAAGTAACTGCCGTAAATAATTCTACTCTCTAATTGTTTGACATGTCAAATTTCCCCTTGTAAAGGTTTAACTGGTAACAATTCAATTTGAGTGTACTGATACCAGTTTTGTTGTAGATAGAGGCCTTGACATCCTGCTATGAATTGTGTCTGTATTATGTCAGACCTATTTGAACATGCCTTACCAGTGATTGCAAACTTATGATTCCGCAAGCCTTATTGTCCCATAAGTTTGGTCATTAGTAATTTCATATTTTTCTTCTGTTAGCATTCATTTGTAAAGTAAATAAGGAAATATTTGCCTTTTTGACCAAGTGAGTCATATTTTTAAGAATACAAGTTTTATTTTAGAAGGATTGGTATATGTGCAACCTCTTAATCAGCACTTTTATAATACCTTTTTAGAGCAAATACAGTTTTTACTGTATTTCAGATTTACCTGAAATTCACTTTTTTTTTTGAGATGGGAAAGGACACCAGAGTAAACTGTAGAAGTGCTAACCCCTTCAGTGTGGTATGTTACTCAGCGTCTGAATTTCAACAGTGTAAAGACATTCTTTTATGTATGTTTATTTGTATTTTAAGCATTCTTTTTATTTCCATCTCATTGGTAATAATTAATTCCAGTGGAAACGAAACATTACATAAATGTATTATTAATAATTAAAAACTGTTAAGCAGATTAACAGAGTTGGCCAAGTTGATCACTGTCTAATTTTAAGCCCACTATTCCTATTACTGTATTTGTCATCTCTATTAGTTTATAATTATAATAATGGTAGTGTAACTTGATTCTGACAGAAAGTTGGCTGTTAAGTTTCCACTATAAGGCTACAAACAATTACCTGAGTTTATGCTTTTCCAGTACTTTATTATTGGAATGTTAAGTGAGTGAGTTTCATTTAGTGATACAACTTCTATGCTTTAATGACAGTACACTAGGGTTCTTCTTTGTTTTTAATTTCCAGGGAAAGACCACTATTATACTGAGGTGTCTTGAGAGGTATGTGTTAAATTTTTAAAAGTAGTTTTCAACTGTGGATTAGAATTTTATATAAATAGCTGTATTGTGGGATAATTCATAATAAATGTATACAGATGTTGTATTCTGTGACCAGTTGATCACTTACGGATAAACTTAACTTCCCTTCATTACGACCTGTCATCTGACCCCTTCAGTCCTTCTCCAGTATTAGCTTAAATGGCCATCTGTTCAGGTTGGTGCTGCTACTTCTGTCTTCAGCAAGTGAGATCTGTTGCCTTAAAGCGTCCTCTCTGTGCTGCTGTTTCTAAGCCAAATTCTGAACTGACTGATAAATATAATTTAATAACTGTAGAATTAGCTTGCTTTATTTAGAGGATCTTGACAAAATGAAGTTATTTTTCCTTGCATAGGGAAGAGATTTCAAAGCCAACATTAGCCTTGGAATATACTTTTGGAAGAAGGGCAAGGAGACACAATACAGTGAGTATTCAGAAAGTATAGTCTACCATATCTTTATATATACACACACACACATAAAAATAATATGTGTTTTATTTTTATGTATAAGAATCTTAGGTTTTTTAGTTTATTGTTTGTGAAACAAAAAGGGGGTTTTAATATAATTTTATTTAAATTAGCTAGCTTAATTTTGTATTTTAATCTGTAATATGTTTTTACTTCTCACTAAAACACAGTAGATCAGAGACCAAAGTGTAACACAAAACAATCAGATTAATTTATAAAAACTACCTTGTTTGTTGTGTTTGAGTGCTTTTATTTACCTATTGTAACATTGTATGCATGCCTTTATCTTTAATACACAAAATGAGTAGAAACTGATGAAAATACTTTACAACCAGTTTTGTGAGAAAAGTAGTCATCTTGGACAATGTTAAATCATAATTAAATTTTTGGGTTACTTGTCCATATTGCAAAATTTTGCACTGCAGATTATGTTAACAGAGATATTGAACCCGTTCCCATCACAGCACAGCACAGCACAACACTGCCCAGCAGCAATAACTATTGCTGCAGGTAATTGCTGTTTCTATTACTGAAGCAGGGAGTGGAAAATCTGACTCTGAAAGATAAAAATCACTTAAAACTTTTCCCAGAAACTAAATGCGAAGGTAGAGAGTTATTATTTTTCCAGTTGCAAACTTCTTAAAAAGCAGTAGTCTTGAGCTGCAATAAACAAAAAGAAAGGGAAGAGAACCTGATTTTTTTTTTATGTTTATCATTAATCATGCTTCCTGACTTTTTTACTTTACTGTAGTAATTTATCAAGACAGTCATAGGCATGCCAGGAGTCTTTTGTAAGTGGTGTATGGGATTTCTTGAACATGGGGAGTTTATTATTTGGTTTGTTTTTTCAGAAAATACTAGTGTAATAATATATGTTCTTGTTCTGAGTCACTTGCATGAAAAGCCAGTTTATCAGATGAAGATCTTCTCTTGGCGTTGCATGGAAGCACACATTTCTAACATAACGAAACTCTTTCACAGCCTAAAGATATAGCTCATTTTTGGGAACTAGGTGGTGGAACCTCATTACTGGAACTAATTCGAATACCAATCAGTAGCAACAACATAAGGTAAGTGATTAATATTAGAATTCCAAGGTTAATTTCAGCTTTCCTTCAAATGTAAGTAAATCTCTAGACCTTTTAATGTGGAAAACTCTTTCAAAATGTAAGATAGAACATTTATGATTTTTTCTAAAAATTGTTGTAATACCACTGATACTTTGCTTTGACCTTTCTTTTCATGGTTCTCTCCTAATAAGCCAAGTTCTTAGCAACCTCCAACAACAAGAGAAAGTGATAACATGAAGGAAATAGGTTGGCCTTAAGTAGATAGAACAAGAAATAGAGAAAAAGAGAAGACATAGTATCTTTATGCTCAGTGAAAGAGCAGAGAAAGCAACCTGGGGGCATACAAGAAATAAAATCTTGCTTCCTACTTCTGTATGCAAATGCAGATGCTATCTCTGTGAAGGGCGGTATTTTAGGGTGAAAAACAAGGCAAAAAATTGTGACCAAAAAAATCTCTGGATTTTTGGGAAGTGAAGTGACCGTCTGATAAGAAGATCATTACAAGAGAGATGATATTTCTGAGAGGCACTAAAACTATTGAAATTATTTGAAGACAAAAGGAAACAGGAATTCAGAGAGAATTCAGAGAATGTAGTGAGAAAAATCCATAAAAGTGATGGAATAGCATAGGAAGAAGAAATAAGAAGGTGATGGGGGGGTGCATTTAATGTTTTTTCTGCTTAGGAAAGATGGATTTGAAAGCAGAAGGAGACAAATGGATCAAAAGATAAATTTTGTATTATGATGCACTGCTTTATTTCTTTGGTAGTGAGTTTTAACTTCTGTGGAAAAAAAATAAAAAAGGATGTATACAGTTTTTATCATGTACATTTGCTGCTGTTGTGACTATTGAGATAATGCCATTATTTAGTGAGAGACTAAGACAGAAGGAATAAAAAAAACCACTTTTGGTATGTGAAGCTTTTTGTTTCTAGAAGAGCTTGGGTGGGGGGTGGAAATCTACTATCATTTTTCAACTGTTGTCTAAATGAACTTAACTAACCTCTACCTCCATCAGTCTTTTCTTCTCTTTTTACTGATAAGGAATCTTCTGATGTGGATGGTCTTAAGATTCTTTAATGGGTAGCAACATTGTTCTGTAAGACCGCTTCTGTTCATAAGGCAGTATTTTAACATGCTAGTCAAAAATTCTACCATTTCAGCTTAAGTGCTTTTCACTGGTTTTCTCATCTGTCTGTAGTCAAGCATTTTGCTTATTTAAAAGTTCCATGAACTATATCTAGTTTCACCAAGAGACTTTTCACCAGATTTTTTTCCCCACAGGATTTTAAAGTGAAATTGGACATTCACTTTGCTTTGTAGTCTTTCTAATACCACTCTGGTCTGGAATCCCCTTTTTCAAGTCAGGATGGAATGTGAAGGGATGATTGCATCCATTCATATGGCTTCATTTGCAGTGTTCTTCTTTACAGTTGCACTTTAATGGAGTTAGAGTTTGGGGAGGCAGGGTTTTGGAAGGAGAGGAGTTTATATTAAAGCATTTCTCATCATAATCCACCTTTAAAAGCCTGGTAATTGCTAAATATGTCTTGAGTACTCTGACTTCTTCCGTTTATCTTTCACAAGACTTTCTCATACACCCATTTGAGGTTCCAGCTAACTGGTGCAGTCCATGGCACAGAATATTGCCTGTAACCAGTTTTTTCCATTTCATATTACAAAACAATAATGGAAGTATAGAACTTTCTAATACATTAATGGTTAAGAAAGATCCTAACCATTTGCTAACATTGCTTCATCTAGGATTGTAGAGTTATGAGATGGCAGTGATACATGACAGTAGAAGTGCCCAGTCATACAGGAAGGAGGAGTTAAATGGTCTCAGGATATTTGCATACTTTACTGCTTTGAAACAAAGTCTCCAGAAACAAAGTTTAATATACACAGTCCCCCCAAAACCTCTGATGGAAAGTTGCTAAAGTAATAGTTCTGAACAAGAGACAAGGGAAAGGTTTCTTCAGAACTCAAGCCATCTTCCTTTGCTGTCACATTTAATTCTATCTTAGCATTTGTATTTTCACACTTGTTGCTTTTGGCATTTGTATTACAGGTGTGGTTGTATATGAAAATGTTGATTGTCTCATGCACTAAAGATTTGACCAAATAATGCCTTTTTAATAGGTCATTTGCTGTAGTTCTTGTATTGGATCTGTCCAAACCTAACGAACTCTGGACTACTATGGAGAAACTTTTGCAGGTCACCAGGAACCACGTGAACAAAATTTTAACCAAACTAGAAAAGACAAATCCCGAAGTAGCTACTGAAATTAAACAGAGGATGTGGAACAGTCTGCAGAGGGATCATCCAGTAAGTTACTTCTAATATTTTCTCCAGATGTCACAGGCCTTTATACAGTTAAAGATAATGCTTTTGAAAATCATAAACAACTCTTTTGGATTTTTATGCATGACTGAAAATCCATTTGATGTAGATGAACCTGTTCACTGGAAAATTATAGCAATTTAATAAAAATTCAATAAGAGCAGAAACAAGGAAAGAAGGTTTCTTATATCTTTTTGTTAGATATCTAATGTGATTGTTATGGCATGTTACACCAATCAAAAGAAATAGTTTTAGAGTAGCAGTTTGCTTCCTCCCCCCCCCCCCCCCCCATCTTTTTAAAATGAAGATGAAAACTAGAATGTACAAAAGTCATCTAGCAAGAGACTAGCTGAAGGTACAAATTTAAGCAAAGAATATAGTTATAACAGCCATCAACATGACTATATACTTTGCATTTATTTAAATGTCTATCACAAACTCAATGCCTTTTGATAATCTGACAACTAATTAAATTATAAAGTTTCAGAGATGTTAACATCAGTCCTTTAAACATAATTGCTAACTGAATCTCTGGAAAAGCTAAACTAGATTATGCGCAATAGAAATGAAAAGTCATTGTGCATTAAACCTCTGCAAATGTTGTGTGTATATAATGCATAAATAAGTATTCAACAATTCAAAGACTTGGCACATAAATCTAGTTACTGTAACTTCTATAAAATGCTGCAATACAGCAAATGCTTCTATAGCTCAAAAATTTAAAAGTAACTTAAAATTTATGAGAAAGCAACATATGCAACACTCAGTAAATTTAGAGTATAGGGTTTGGGATCTGCTGGATTGTGATTTTGTTTTTTACTTTTAGAGAAGGTAATTCACAAAAAGAAGATGCCTACAAGCACACTCGTCAATAAATCATGACCACAGTGTCAAGCTTACATATAGGGGCTTACATATTGGAAAACTGCAAGCTTTTTTCAATAAGTAAAAAGAATAGAATTCTCTTCTTAATTGTTAAGAAGAGAAGACTTGTTGTACTTGCCCTGTAGGGAACACAATTGTACCTTCTAAACTAGAATTTCTATTCAGTCTTCATTATCAAAAACAGAAAGGATGCAAACAAAAATGTATGTTACTCCTTGGTTCTCTTTTTACTTTCATCATTTTTCACGGAAAAATTATGTCAGTTTTGTGGGAGAAAATACTATCTTTTGTAGTCAAAATAAACGACAGTTTACTCAGATTTTTATTTGCGTTTTTATCACTAAACATACTTTTGTGATAAACAGGAATTGATGAGGTTCTTAGAGGTTTTTTTTTAAGGATTGGACATATTCCATTGGCCTGGATAAAGAATTATTGGCTGTGATGATAAAGCGTTAGTATATCAATTGCAGACCTTGTTTAACAAAGGCTGGATGCACCTAAAGTAGTCCATAGTCGAAAATTAATTCCATAGTCAAAAGACAAATAGGGTTTAGCATGCCATTTTAATGTTCCTGATGCTATCCTGAATTAATTTTTTCTTAGTTAAGAAACTAAAACTGATTTTTTTTCCACTTCTATATACCATACACCCAACTTTAAGTTATGATAATTTTGCTCAAAGCTTTTGCCTTGACAGTGTATGAGTGAATCCATTATTTTTCCTCTCAAAGTAGAGGATTTTCAGAATGTGCAGCTCCTTGCTAATATAGTGACTGTCATTTAACCTGTATGTGAAATAACTGGTTTTAGAAGGGAACAGTTATGTCAACCTCTGCTACAACACATCTCTTTTCCACTCTGCTGCAACCAAAGCAGCTTGACTAAATGCTTGCCTGAACACAAGGGGATTGTCTCATTTCATATGGACTTGTCGTGGTTTAACCCCAGCCAGCAACTAAGCACCACGCAGCCGCTCACTCACTCCCCCCCCATCCAGTGGGATGGGGGAGAAAATCGGGAAAAGAAGTAAAACTCCTGGGTTGAGATAAGAACCGTTTAATAGAACAGAAAAGAAGAAACTAATAATGATAATGATAACACTAATAAAATGACAACAGTAGTAATAAAAGGATTGAAATGTACAAATGATGCGCAGGGCAATTGCTCACCACCCGCCGACCGACACCCAGCCAGTCCCCAAGCGGCGAATCCCTGCCCCCCCACTTCCCAGTTCCTCTACTGGATGGGACGTCACATGGTATGGAATACACTGTTGGCCAGTTTGGGTCAGGTGCCCTGGCTGGGCATGAGAAGCTGAAAAATCCTTGACTGTAGTCTAAACACTACTGAGCAACAACTGAAAACATCAGTGTTACCAACATTCTTCACATACTGAACTCAAAACATAGCACCGTACCAGCTACTAGGAAGACAGTTAACTATATCCCAGCTGAAACCAGGACAACTACAGGAAAACCTTCCAGATAACTTGAGAATTATTGTAATCCACTTTTTAAAACTTTTATTGGAAGTTAGCTATTTAACAGTTAAATCTACACCCACAGAGCTGTATTTGTCCATTGGTATTGATTTGCATTTTCATGGTTGTTAGGGGACATTTCCTCTTTCTGCTGATATCAAACACTTGAAAATCACGTTAAATCTTTTTTAAGAGTTTGGCAAATGTGATGTGGGGAGGACAAACATGTGACACAAGCAAATCATTCAGCTTAATTTTCTTGAGCGTTTGTCTGTATTACTTTGGGTATGATGCAAGGATGGGAAATGTGTCAAAAAGCCAGTTCTACTAATTCAGTCCGGCAGTTCTGTGAATATATGAGGTTTTTCCTCTCTTCCCTTCCCATCTAATGTTGGAGCTGGAGTATGTAGTGTAAGAGCCCTTTTATGCCAGTAAGTGTTCTGACTGCTCAGAGGGATTATTTCCTGACCATTTATGAAGAAAATGAGAAAATTGTAAAATATAGTATGGATATTGCATTAAAGTTTATTCATCTAACTTAAGGTTTTGAAAAAATAGAGCTTGTCTTCTGTGAATTAATTTTAACCCCTTTCAGTTGTTTTAACAGTTGGAATCTGCTACAGTTTGTTTACACTGCTTAACTGTCACATATCTGTTTAATAGGATTATGAGTTAATTGACCCTTTTCCAATACCCTTGGTGATAATTGGAAGCAAATATGATATTTTTCATGTAAGTAATAATTTTTTTTTTTATATAATTAAAAGATTCCTGGTAAAGATTCTATATACTAAAATCTTGGTAATATAGTAGTAATCATTTGAAGAAAAGTACAGCCAGTCAGCCTTCTACCACAAAAAAAATCTTTCCATCCAACAGCATTAAGGAAGGCATACTGTCATTCCTTCACAAAACACTCTCAAACTGATGATTTTTGAGATGTACTTGGAAAATGTTGAGATACAAGTTGCTGCAGACCAAAGAGGGAAGCAAGAAAACATCATGTTGATGACTTTCTTTTATAATGAGAGAAATTCAGCTCCATGTGTTCCTTCTGACAGGAGCTGTAAGTTTATGGCAGTGAAAGAGGGGCATCTCTCAAGTCAGCTGGTCAGATTTTTTGGTAGTTTTGGCAGCATGAACAGTAAACTATCATTTCAGTCTGGAACTTTTTTTTAAGTACCAAACTTTTTAGAGACAAGTGAGTAATTGCGTCTTTTAGAGGGGAGAGGAAAGAAATGTCAGAGTACTGCTGGATTCTCTCCCAGGACGTTAAAAATCCAAACAAATGCATACTCAATTTATAAACAGCACTTGATCATGAGAAACTAGAACAGTATGTTTGGTTTTTAGCTGCCGTGCTGACAGCCTGTGCTTCTCTGGGTGACTACATAGTGCATTGATAGTTGGCTGACTCTTCGAGTTACTTAATTCTTTATTAATAAGGTACTGTGCCTTCTGTCACACTGAGGCTTTATGCTGAGCCATGACCTCTTTAAAAATCAGTGACTTTCATGTAATAAGCAGAGAATAACAGCCTAATTCCTTTGGGGTCTATGGACAGACTCCTGCAGGCTTCATTAGGACCAGGTTTTCACCCACTTTATTCAGAGAAGGCCGTCTGTATGATCTTTTTATTAAAGAAACATTGATGAAATGGTATTTTTATGCATCTTTCAAATCTTGCAGGTATTACAATTTAGAGAGCATATACCCAAAGGTTTACTGAAAGTTAACGATTTTCACAAAAAGAAAAAATCCTTATTCTTCTAGTAGGCAGTATTTCTACTTCTAAAAATCTAAACCAAAATGAAACAAATTAATTGAAAATTGAATACACATTCCCAATTAAGGAACTTTTTCTGGACTAACATACTGCCTGAATTAGGCTCCGTCTGTAAAAAAGAAACAAAGGGAAATTGTGACATTTCTTTTCAGAGTAGGCTGTTACTGATTCTGTCTTAAGATATAATTATGCTGACAGCTGAAAGCCTCATATATTGTAGCCTAAGTGCATTGCAGTTTATACAAAAAATGAAAAGTTCTAGCTGTAATATTTTGGGTTTTGTTTCTTATGTATATGTTCTGATATCAACTTTTTCAGGAGTTTGACTCTGAAATGAGGAAAATAATAAGCAAGACACTTCGATTTGTTTCACATTATTATGGAGCATCATTAGTGGTGTGTATGTTTACTTTCTAACTAAGGATAGAGAAGATGAGCAATATTTGTGTTACAAAAAAAAATTAAAAAAATAGAAATGTAAAACTCCTAGAGAAAACAGGATTTGATTGGTTTTACAGTAGCTTTCTTCATGGGCTAATCTGTCAGACAGGTTACAGGTATTGACAGGGGATGGATGGATATACCTTGTGAACAAACTACATAATTCCCAGTATCAGCAAAAACTAAATAAAAATAGTTATCTGTTAGGCAACTCAGTTCCCATATTGAGTTTACTGCATGTCTGGCAAAATATTTTTGGTACAAGAAAGGAGGATGGGCAAAACTGATCACCCTAGATAGAATTAGAGAACTGGCCTTTTTGGTAGAAGCACAAACTTACATCTAGTGACCTGGCTTTGGCAGATTTAAAAACTTATAACCAAGGGCTCATCTTCACAGCAGTTAAGCATAACAGATTATCACACTTAGAGTGTGGAAGAGTAAAGGCAGGAATTTTTTTACAGTAATGAGTAGGAACTGCCAACCATGAGGACAATGAAGTATTTATGTGGCTATATAAATTGATTTGGGGTTTGGCAGATCACCTTCTGAGTAAAGGCAGAAACATGCATGCTCAAGTTCGCAATCCAAAAAAGCTGCCTCTTGGGCTCTCTCTACATCAGAAGATGGTTCCAATTGTATCAACCATCATTTATGTAATAAATAATATTTAATAGTGGCTTATTTTGATTACCAGACAATTTATGTTTGCTTTAAATTGTTATAATCACAGCGTGTCCATTTGTATCCATGTAAAATTGTACAGCTTTTGTACTTTGACACATGATTTCATCTTTTGTTAACTGAGAATACAACTGTCTTAATTTAATTTTTTTTTAAGTATTTAAGCATTATTGTCATTAAAAATTAAAAACTAGGAGCCTAAAACTTTGGCTGCTCAATCCTGATTCCCATTGAAAAGAGTGGGAGAAACTTACATTTCCCACAGTAGGGGTCTGACTTCTTTCTCAAAGACGTGAATCTGGATATAGAATATAGGATACAGAAGACAGGAATGAGCTTGCTGTTTGAGAAGATACTCTGGGAGCTGCTTTCTGATAAATCTGTACCAGTTCTGCCACTATCAAGCTGCTTTTGTGATGTGTGAACAATTTTATAGTTATTCATTACATTTCTAAATGTTTATGGTATTCTGGATAATTTTTAATGTAGTCTAAAATCTTAATAAGTCATTAGTCTTGGGCAAAAGATTTGTGTCTCAATGTGCATACTTCAAAAGTTTTGAATTAATATTTTAAAATTTATTCTTTAATCTTTATACTGTTTTCCATTTAATCTTTCTTGATCTATATATTCAGTGACAAGTACATTCATGTTTTGGAAAGGGAGGGTGAGATTTTTATTCTAGTAAATTCAGTGAACACATACCAAATTTATTGAAGTCAGGAATTAGCCAGGCTCTATCTGAAATCCTTTATGTGGATGACATAATGTAATATTTCTGTGATGGAAGATCATAATGTATATTTTGTTTTCTGATTCATTTAGTTTACCAGTAAATCTGAGGCTCTCCTGCTGAAAGCCCGTGTTCTTATTAATCATTTGGCATTTGGCTATGATAAAAGGTACCGTAATTGTTGTCTAACTATTAAATATCTTGCCCAGAGTCTAAAAGTACCTAATAAAAATATTCTAATCACCAAAACTTTTTTTTTTTTCTTAAATGTGATCTCTGAAAGATTCCTGTTCATGGATTTTGACTCCTATGTCTCAGCTGTCTATCTCTGCACAGGACAGTGATAACTCCTTGGTTTTGATTCCAAAACTGATGGCTTAGAAACATGGTTACCACTAGTATTGAGTAGATTTTTATTTGCATTTATTTGTATGCAAAGCCCAGTAAGAGTCTAGTCTTGCTAGAATAATGTAATTTTTCATTGATTGCTAAATGCTCACTTGATACATTTTCTTTTTTTCTATTTAGCAAGTCTGTATCGGTGGATCACAGCAAACCTCTATTTATACCAGCAGGCCTGGATTCACTGAGCCAAATAGGTTAGGTCATTTCCTGTTCATTGTGTTTGTTGCTTAATTGTTTTTGAAAACGAGAAAAAAAATTTAGGCAAATAAAAAATAAATTATAGCACATCAGCAGCAGTTTTAACAGATTATTGAAGGAAATGGCTTAGAAAGTTTAAAATTATCGTTCAGTATTTATATTATTGAGAATTACTTGTGCAGGTTTGTCAGACAGTTTAATAAAGTATTGGGACTACTTCAAATAGTAAAGTACCAACAAGCTTAAATCTGAAAGAAAATATAATGTACAGTACCACTCAGCTCGTTTCATGGTAGGAGATCAATGTTTTTTCAAACTTGTTGCAGCTTGTCACTATAGAAGATAAAATATTAAATTAGATCATTATCCAAAATGATTTGATAATTTATGTTGTTATGACAACATACTTGTATCACTTTGTGCTGTGCTGTAATCCTTAGGACCACCACCTGCCTCCGATAGTGATATCGGAAAGATGCGTGCAAACACACCTTTGGAACTGTGGAAAAAAGTATTTGAGAAAACCTTTCCTCCCAAGGTCAGTATTTACATGTCTGCTGCACAGCTTCTTTTCACACAGAATAGTAGTAATATCACTACTAATTTTTTTCTTTCAAGCCCGGCGACTGGAATTTCAGTCTCATTTAGCAGTTTGTTTCTTCTAACCTTTTTAATTCATAAATTTTTAAAAGATACAGATTTGTATGTAGTAGTGCTTTGATCATTAGCTTCTACATCTTCAGTCACCTTCCTAGATTTAGTAATAATGGAAGTACTGATGTAACCCTCTGTTTTTTCCAAAGTTATACCATTGCCTTTCATTATATTGAGACACAAGCTATACTCAGTGTTTTTGGAATTCTGTAAGGTCACATGTCCCCTAATATCTAAACCAAATGACAATGATGTTCCAAGAAGAGAGCTCTTTCTGGCTGCAGCAAGCTGCTGGTCCTTGTTCTCCTAGAGCATGAGGCTTTGAATGAGGCGAGTGTGTTAGAGTTCCTTGCCAAAATCCATCATTTTGCTCTGGGAAGTGTTTGGATTTGCAAGGTAGTTAGATTCCCTTGGTACCTATGTAGTGATAAATCTTGCACATATTTCAGAAGTTTCTGGTCCCAAGAGGCAAACCCCCAAATACTTCTTTTCAGTAAAAGTAATTGCTGTTGTTAGGAAATCAAAATTCTTTTCTATTTGACCTGAGCAAATACAGGCTGCTGCTTTCTCTTTGTGTACTAGACTGTATCACAGTTCTCTAACCCTGTCCATTTCCTACTCTACAGCTTACCTGGGCAGGCAAGGAGGTCAGTCAGGGCTATGCAACTGTCTCTCAAATTATGGTGCACAAACTGGGCTTTTTCTAATTTTCAGTCTATGGATCTCCATTCTTGGTGAGAAGGAATCTGAATTCATTCTTTCCCGCTCACTTGACTGCTACATATCAAAGCCTGCAAATTATTTCAGGTGGTTTGTGACCAGAATAAATTATCACTAAGATGCTGTTCTCGCTACAGTATGCCCCAACATGATAAAGACTAAACTTTACTTTTCAGAAACTATACAGAGCTGTTATTTTTCATGTTAATTTTCCTCATAGCCTTTTTAAAACACAATAAACAAACATTCCACCACCACCACCACCCACCCAGTAACTGCTGTACTCCTCCTGAAGCAGCTGGAGAAATGAATGCATTTCTCATCTTGCAAGCTCCATCAGTGTTCTAAGGTATCAGTCTAAAGAAGATTTAAAGATTTTCCAAGTAGATTCTCAGTCTTCTGTTTTGGTTCCAAAATATGCTTTAAACTTTAAAGCTATTTTTATGCATTGTAAATTTCTTTTTCCATCACCTCATCTAATAGTAAGTCTAATTCTGCTTTATTTTATTCTATCATTTGTATGATTGCCTTCTTGCTACTTTCTGTTTGTTATGAGTAAGGAGAAAACTGCAGGACAACATTTTTTAAAAAGTTCTTTATTTGATAGTGTTTCTTTCTATTAGTGTATTTGCTTCTTTGGAATTAAAGTTTTAGTTCCTTCAAGGTTAGTAAATGAAAATTCAGGTATTTGGCAAAAAGATAGTAATCAATTTCTCAGCTATTGAAGTAACGCTTCTGGTAACCAGAACTGAATTCTAGTCTTAAGTATTAAATGCTCTAGCAAGAGTAATCTTAACTATGCCCAAATGTCATGGGCCAGAAAGGATATTTTCATTTTGAGGAGAGAATAATAAACAACTACCAAATGAGAATATTTTCTTTCCTTTAAGATCTAACTGCACTATTACTTTCTGATCATTTTACCAATGTTAAGATTTGGGGGTTTTAATCTAATCTGTGTCCTATAGCACAGAATTCTTCCATAAATGCAAGATTTTAATACATTTGTATTAAAAGCAAATAATTCCATTAGATCTGCAGCATGGCATTTTCTTGTTAAAAGAACAGAAGATAAAATTTATTACTTGGGGTTTTGTCATTTCTTCTTTTAGAGTTTCTGTGATTTACAAGATACCAAGGACCCTGCACAGGATTTACAATACATCGAGTATGAAGTCGATATCATGAGAGCTCAGAAAAACCAGGTGTGTGGTAGTTCTCCAACTGCTGTTCACAGTCAGGTATTCCAGAACAACCAGCATTGCTGAATTAATTGTAGAATACGCTCGTAGTTTTGCCTTTAAATAACTTCAACTTTCATTTTCAGCCTAGTAGTTGGTTGGGGTTTTTTTCCATTGGTACACTTCTAGCCAGTAGAGCATTGTTAGATCTCAAAGTTTTGGCTCTATGGTTTCTTTAGAAATGAATAATCCAAATTTTCCCTTTCTTTTCCAGAATTATTCATTAAAATAATACTGAAGCAAAGCTGTGAAGCTTTCTTGGCAGTAATTTTTCCACTTCTGCACCCTGTACTCTCATTTGGGTGTTGACTAGCAGAAAGTCTAGGAAGTGGTATCAAGGTTTGGGGTGGGGGCTATTTACTTTTTATATTTTTGTCTTTCTACTTCAAAACTATTTAAACTGGAAAGGTACTGAGATAATAATATTTCTGACTTGAGTTTGCAGGCTATGTACTTTTTATCTTAGAGTGAACAGAGTTATTCCACAGAGTGATATTTGGCTTACCCCTGAATTCCAGGAAAGACCTTTAGTGGGGAAAGGGCCTTTTATTTTTTCTTACTAATTTTGAAGTGTTTCTGCATTTCCCTACGCTTGTGGTGAATTAATTTTACAGAAAAAATCTATGGCAAACTAGATGAAGTTCAGAACGTTGCCTTATAGATATCAGTGTATAACATCACGTGAGTAGAAATACTGTATACAGTCTTCATTGATATCATAGGTATGGGTCTGTCAGTCCAAGATTTGTGTATTTTTCTTTGTTTGGAAGAATTATCACATACTGAGTCTGGAAACTCTAATTTGTATAGATTCATCTGTTTCACACACAGAAAATTGTTTGCTAGAATGACTGAGAAATGTTCCACTCTATTCTCACAGCTTATATGTATGTGGGCTATTTGTACACCATTTAACTTCTTTGTGGACCAAGTTACTGTGGTTAAAGGAGGTTTTTCTAAGAGTGCTTTAAGATGATGGATTGTACCAATCTAGATCTCGCATGCTTTTACAGACCCCCACTCTTAAGATGAAAGGGAGTTTTATTGAATCGCACTGCAGTTAATCTCAACTAACCCTAAAATACCATAGCAAATTTCATCTTTTTGCATGCTTGTAAAAGAAAGCCAAAGGATTAGATTATTACTGCTGTCTCTGTCAAGTTT
Source organism: Haliaeetus albicilla (assembly GCF_947461875.1). Taxonomy (NCBI): domain Eukaryota; kingdom Metazoa; phylum Chordata; class Aves; order Accipitriformes; family Accipitridae; genus Haliaeetus; species Haliaeetus albicilla. The sequence goes on from NC_091495.1 coordinate 16,285,147, forward strand.
TTGTAGAGTTTAGTTAGATTGCATAAGGCAGTAAACCCATAGTTACCTGATCCAAAGAAATACATTAATAATGTAAAAGAATAAAGCAATTTCAAGAATCCCCTGCAGTCTTTGAACTTGCATGTTACCTGTAATATCCTGTTAATGTAGGCATCAGTTCTGAATTTTGGTTACATCAAGAGCAGTCTTAGAAATCATTAAAATTTGTAAAGTACATTGCTTTTTATAATGTAATCTCATACCCAGTGTATCTATATATCTCAAAATAACTGTATGGTGTACTAGGTTTGTTATTTTTAGATAATACTTATGTCTTGCAAAAGAAGATACTGGTATGTGTTGATTAAATCATACAAGAAATTATTAATTTTTTTGTTTTAAACAAAAGAGACAGGCTTTTAGAATCTTAATCAGTTCAAGGGCATTGCAAACCAGTAGCTTCTTTTAGTTGGACTACTACAAGTAATTTGAGCATTAAAGAGAAAATTACTTTTGTTATCTAGAGCTATTTCCTAAACTTCTCTATCATGAAGTTCAATTTTTACAAGATTATTTGCACATTATTAAAATGTTTTATACTCCAAGACTTTCATTCAATTTGGAATGCACCAAGATAGCAATATACATCTAAAAGAAAAGAACTCTGTAGTTGCAGTGATTCTTGAAGTGTGTTTGGATTTCCCAGTTATACAAAAAGTGGCACAAAAATCCTATTTTTAAAGGAAGATTTTAAATGCATTGTAAGTCTAACATTCTTTACAGAGTTCATGATATCTATTGCGTAGGAGGAACAGTATATTAAGATGTTCAATATGCAACATGTTGCTAATGGGACATAATGCAAAATGAAAGTTTCATATGACAACAGCGTATATTTTAAAATCACTGAAGTGCATGTTACTATTTCCCTTGGTTACTTTCAGTTAATTAATATGCCACTTTGGACTCTAGGTGATAACCAGTTTGCTTGTTTATCTCAAAGATAAGCTTTAAAGGCAAAATAAACACAAAAACATAGCAACTGAAACAAATACAGCCCCTGTCACTGAGTCTGATAGAAGAATTAGCATACCTGACTGACTCAGTCTTCGTCAGAACTGCTCAATAATACTGTAATAGATTTATAGATAACTGGCAATCTATTAAATCAGTTCCAACTTTGTAACCTTGATTAAAGGGTTTCTCTGCAGCTAGGGTTTGTATGCTCTAGCAGAGTAAAAGGTTAAATTCTCAAGTATAAAATTAGAAAACAGTTTAAAAAAAAAGTACAGAAACAAGAAAGTAACTGGCTTACTCCCATGTACTGTCTGTCAGCTACTATTTATGAGATGCTTTTTTGGCTGTAGAAGTTAAGACTCCAGCTCATCAGCATTCTGCCACAAAAGTGTTTTCTTTTAGACCATATTATTTTGCCTCCTTGTCATTTTCAGAGTTAACTATGAGACGTACCACTCTATTTCTAGACCTTTTTGCTCTGGAAAGCTGTCTGAGGCTACCTTTTCCTCACTGTACCTTTGTTCAAGAGCACATCTCTCTTTCTCAACTATGCCTTTTCTGAATTCTTTTCCTAGTTCTTACCCTACAGACATACACTGTGTAGGTTTATATCAGATAGTGCTGTTGCAATTGTTTACTGCTTTTTCATTCTCTGGAGTTAAGCTCTGAGAGAGAGAATACAGCACCAGGGGACCTTTTTGGAATTTACTTTTTTAATGTATATCTTAACTAGCAGATTCTCTCCAGGAATTACTGGAATTTTGTGCTCTTTGCAGGACTTTCAAGATTGAAGAAAAACATTCGTTTTGCATATTTATTAGGCCTTAAACATGAAGCTTGCTGTTAACTCTTCATACAGTCCATGTATAACATAAACAACATGGCAAACTTGTCATCAATTTCTCCATTCTCTGCTAGCTTTTTGACTTGTGATGCTTTAAGGTCAACTTAATTTAATTTTAGGTACACAAGTAACTTGAATAAGAGTGAGATCTTTTAAAACAATATTGTTGATAGAGCTGCACATATGCCACCTGCATCTGTGAGCACCTATGAGTGCATGAAAGTCTTGTTCCTTAGTTCCTTCTAAGTGTTTGTGACAGTGAGATGGCACATGGGGGTGTCTTCTCTGTTTCCTTTAGAAATGCTCTCTACCACAGAGGCAAGTACTCTGTCTTCTCAGAGGTTTTTGTTTGTTTCAGGTCTTAGCTATCATGTTATGCTTTGTACTGCTAATACTTAAAATAGGTCTTGGACCGTTTTCATCTGGACATTTGACTGCAGCTTCATTCGTTGACGCAAATGATGAAGCTAACCTTGAGCTCAAAGAATTGGTTAGCCTCCCAGTCAGGTGCTTAGGAAGTCAGTGTCACACAATGCCAAAGTCCACAATTACTTGTTCCTTGTTACACAGAGGTATTTCTTTAGGGCTTGGTGCCAGTGTTAGCTGAAGCCTAATGCCATAAAGTATACTACAAAAAAAGAAAAAGTAGATGCCTGGTGTAGTTTGGTGTCAGCTAACAAGAAGTAATGGAAGCAGATCTCAGTGAATAGGGCTGTAACTGTTAAGACTTTAGCAAGTCATGAACAGAAGAAGGGAAAGTTCTATAACATCTCGCAAGGAAGCATAGTCCTATTTCTCCTAAAGTAGGAGTAACCTAATTAACCATGTCACTCGCAACTAAAAGTCAATTCAGTGTCAGATCCGCAGCTGTCTGAGGTGGGGACTGTGTTGGCCAACAGAAAGAGCCATATTTTTTTCAGCATACTTTTTGCTGACGTGACCATATTGCAGAACTTCAGGAGACAATTTCAATCTCATTCAACAAAAGAGAAGATTACATGTTGTGCAATGAACCTCCTTGGTCAGATCAGTGTTACTGGGCAGAGAAGTACAACAGGCAACTTAACATGGGTAGCAGAGCAGTAACATCTTTCTCCAGAGGGGGAGAAGTGCTAGTCTTCATATTGAGGAGAAAAAGTTATTTAGGATGTTTACTCAGCTGCCAAGAATAAGCTTTCTTGTTTTCACAAGAAAGCATGTCCAAATGGGTACAAAAGATTTATTTTATGTTTTTTTTAAACCAACTTAAAGAGGGTTATTAGAGCACTGTTATTAAATCTCCTACTGAAGTTTAAGTGCTTAAGATTTTTAATCCTTGCTTCAGTACTTGGTTATTTTCACCACGTTCCAGATTGAGGGCACTTTTAGTAAGAAACTGCATGAAAAATAAAGTTAAAAGTCATATCAGTCCCTCAGAACTGAGGAGATGGAACAATTAAGGCTTTTCCTACGATCTTAATTTTTCCTCCTTGTTTGTAGACATTATAGTATTGTCTTTAATTACATGATCATATACTATTTTGCTGATGTCTCAATTCAATTGTTCAGTATTTCTTTTCATCATCCTTATTCTTTGTGTACCTTATTTCTCAACCTGCCATTCAGACACTTCAATGAACACAAAAGTATTAATTTTTTTTCACTGAGAATGTGTGGTACTGTTATCTTATCTGAGTGTCTCACAAACATCAGTTAAGTCTTTCTTCCCAATCCCTTTATGAGATTAGGTGTGATCTGCTCCATTTGACAGATGAAGAATTTATAGAAACACAGAAATACAGAAGCATTAAGGTTAAAAAAAAAAAATTAAAATCTGCTTTATACCAGTGTTGAGACATCTAGGACAAGTTGCTAGCACTAATAATGTTTACATTGAAAGTATATTTAAATTGCAGTAGTTAATTCTTTGTAAATCTGATCTGTGCCCCATACACTTGGTACCCGGAAAACAAAGGAAGCATAATGCTGGTGTGAACATTTGGCATACTTTGAGATACATTCTTTCGTAGGATCTTCTTTCAGTTTGGGGAGAGGATCTCTTAGCTGATTGTATAGTTATAGTATATTCCAGAATTCTGCTTATGTTTGTAGTATAGGACTTTATGAGCAGGAAGGTACCCTTTTTCAAAAGGGTCTCTGGAGTGATCTTTAAACTGCATTTGAGAGATTTTTCCATTACATTTCTGACTGATGGGGATTTATTTTACTTTGTTTTGCATGAAAACTGAAGAAGTGTACTTTCCTGACAGCATTTTTTCTCCTGAATCACTGAATCTGTTGAAGACTATTTTTTGTAAATATCCTTCCATTTCATCCCTTCTTCTTTCTTTCATTCCTCGTTGTTTAAATGCTAGTCTTACCTAGATATGTCTCCAAAACAAATATTTATCTTTTTGTTCTGTACTTCTGTATGTAGTGGAATAGCTATACAGTTTTAATGTATACTGTGGTTTTAGATACTTTGCATTTCTGTATTGTTTTGAATTGCCTTTACACTGAATTGCCTTCTAGCTAGCTAAAATTACAGCAAAATAAATTCTGCTAAATTATCTGCCTCTTTCTTGAAACAGTTTAGTCAGATGACAAATCTGTAAGGCTAATTATTTAGGCAATACCTGTAGACATGACCTGCAGACAGCATTGTCATTATATGTAAAACTTCATTGTCTAATTTTACCCCTTCCTGTAGCCTTTGAGATAGTTGTTAGAATTGAAATTATTTACTTAGCATAAACCAGGTTACATGTGCTCCCTAAAACATCACAGTATTCCTTCTATTCCTAACTGTTGGCATGTTTCCAACAGTTCAGTATGTTCCAAGATCATAATTACTTTATATTAATAACGAGAGAGTGAAAATACTGAGTAAAGACTGGCTTAGAGAGAGAACAGTTCAGAAGTACTAGAGCTGTATTTAATAATGCAACTTACTAGATTTAGACTAGACACAATATGTTCTGTGTCAGTCATCTATGAGTTACTCAACTGTAAAACTAGACTCCTGCAAGCATCATAAAGAATATGCACTAATTAAAAATTTTCTTCCTGCTCATAAATCTGTGGTGCTTTCTGAAAATTTTGCACTGCTAACAAAGTTGCTGAAGTTATTTCCTGAGAGAGAGAAAATCCCATTTATTATCTCCATACAATTTTTAGGTGATTGTTTCTTTGTTGGTCTGCCCTTTATTTTCTTCTTCCTCCCTCTGTGCTCTGGATTGAGAATTAATACTTCTATTAAATTCACCTGGTGTGAATTTTGTTAATTTTGTCAGTTCTGGTATCTGTATACCTACAGTGAAATCTCCCTTACTCTGTCAAGTCCATTCTATTAAAAATCAGAATATCAATCATATAAAGCACATGCCCACTTTTAAAGGTCTTTGCTACATTTATACTAATCACTGGTTTATGTCCACTTCTTTTCCTGATCTAAGTAAGGTATGATGACTTTTTTTGTATTGCAAGTAGTACACGGTTAGGTCTAACAGTACCTCAATAGAGTATCATATTCCTGCAAATACACTGGAAGCCTTCATATTCTTAAATGAATGAAAAGCAATCTTAGTGCTTTCTAAATTAATTTTTGCTGAAAAAAATCTTCAGAAATAATTTCTGACAGTATACACCACTACATAAAATTCAGAAGATGAAATTGTTATTTGGTAACATTGCTAGAACCTTTTATTATAGGCTTCAAAATTCCCAGTAGTACTTTTGACTGAAATGAGGTAATTTGTCTACCTCAGTACTACTCAGCTGATGTCAAGTATAGCACAATGTAGACTGCTTCATCTTTCATACCTAATTAGCTTTATGTATACCTCCACAACTTGAGCCTCTGTTTGCTTTTAATAATCCAGTTACTATCTAGAAGATGCATAATTTTAATTACCACATTGGGCTTGCATTTTATTTTTACACAGAGATGCTAACTTTTCAATCTACTAAACAGTACCACCTGAAAGAATATTTTAACTACTAATTGAAAACCAAAACAAAACAGAAGTAAAAGCATGGCATCATTGCCTGTCATGAGTAATACACTTCCTGAAAAACCTCAAACAATGATGAATAACATTTCCACAAATATCCAGTACTATAGATTGAATAGATATGGTATGACAATTTCCTAAACATCCATTACATTCCCCTAAAATATATTTCTGCTTACTGCTTTCTGGACAAGCCTGTGTTCTGCAGGGGTTTCTGAGGTCCACTGGTAGCTCTCTAAGTTATCACACTGGTGACATATAAACTTACAGAAGTTCATTTCAGTTCTGCGCTTAAAAAAAAAAAATAAGGTAGGCTTTGTTCTTTTATTCTTCTAGTTTCTTTTCTGTAATCTTAAGGAACTAATCCATTTTGCTTCTTGAAAGGCTCTGACTTCATGTGTGTGAAACAGTAGTTTCTGTTGGATAATTCCGGTTTCTCTTTTTAAAACACATGTAGTGTTACATTTCTGCATGTTCATAGGGAGCCTGGTTTCTCAAACAATGTCTAAGACAAAATTTCTTCTTCTCTAGAAAGTATCTAGGTATAAATAAATAACTAAAATCCAGCTCCCTATATGAGAACAAATGTGACAAAATTTATAGCACTTAGTATAATTTCGTTAAAGATAAAAATATATATAGTACATTTTTTCTACACTGAAAAATGTTTGTACATGCTTTAAATGTTCAAGTGGCTAATGTATGTATCTTATAACTTTTAGTCATGAGGAGATTAGATTAATATGTATGTATGTTTCTGTTTTAGGAACTTGAACAATACAAAAGAAATGCCTCTAAATCCTGGAAGGAAATGGATTTGGACTCTGATTGATGACCTGCTATAGGTGTCTTCAGCTTAACATTTACAAAATTACTTTAATCATTTTAACATTACACTAGCAATTTAATCTGATGCAGTAGAAAACATACAATGTGAAACTACAAAATTAGTATTTATTAAGCATTCCTGTTATTATTTTTAATAAAAAGAGCTGTTTATTCATTCAGTTCAAATTTAACTATATCTTAGTACTGACATAAGAGTTTTAAAAAGTGGTGAGAAAGGAATTCCAGGTTGGTCAGAGATGGATTTGAATATGAAGACTGGCATTAGTCAGTTCTTCTGCCCTAAACATGTATTTAAATACAAACAAGTTTTCACACCCAAAATATGAAACTGCATAGTAAAGTGTGCTAGGCATCTTTTCCTAGTTCTTTGCATATATAATTCAAAAAGCAAAGCTTAAGAATATATTTGCATCATTGTTTGATGTATTTCAATAGGACAGGTCCACAAAAACTGGCAGAATAAAGTGGAATTAAAACCACGTTTGACCTGAACTCAGAAGTTTGCTTTATCTCTGTTTCAGTATTATAGAGTTAATATGGGAATTATTTCTTGCAATATATAATGTTGTAATAACTTTGCACAAAATTTAGAAGACAGACATTTCTGTCAAATATTCAAATGCTAGGAAGTCAGTCTAATCAATTTGACAGATACTTGGTTAATGGTAGAAGTATAATTGATTCATATTCAGCCTAGGCTGGTGAAATGCTAACCTAAACTAGGTATAGCTTTTTGTCCATGGACACCTCACTAGTATGAGATGTACTGTTTTGAAAATAGGCAAGACAAGATCTAGATTAAAGCCAGAGGTGTCTTTTGAGAGGTAAGACTTGTTGTCAGAGAGTTAATGTCTGAACAGTCACTTGGCAGACCAGAGCATAAGAATGTTCCCTGGTGAGCAACCCTACATGCACATAAAAATGTGAAAGGCAAACTAATGTGGTATCTTTCAAGCTCTTTAAAGTTATGTATTATTTTTAACATATTTGTTCACCAAATGTTTTTCTGATATAACATTTTTATCTCAGAATATTATACATAAAGATATTACAAAAAAATGTTGGCCTCGCACTTAAGTGGAGAACTTGCATTAACTCAAGGATTTCAAATTCTTTGTTACAAAGTGCATAATTTCAAAACTATCAAATTAAACTAATTATATTATTATGGAGTTTCAAGATACAAATGTACTTACCTTTTTGAAGAAATCTCTAGCTATGCCTCTGTAATAAATTTCTTCACTGAATATGAAGAAGTTACAAAATTTAGGAATTCTATGTTTGTTAGGCCTTCAATTTTGAGAGGTACTTATATTTATTAAATGGATAAATTAGTCTCTTTGGGATGTTAGTAAGCCCATGAGAATAACTTCCAAAGATGCAAACTACATTGCTTCTAAGAACTGGCAAACAACTAGTTAAATTGACATTTTATTAAGAAACAAAAATTTGTTCTAGTAATTCCCAGACTGCTTCCAAAACAAGGTTTAGAACTTGGTAATGAAAAGAAGGAAGAGATATAAATAACATAACTGTCTTCTCTGATTTACCATCATTTACAAGACAAAAACATGTTCGGTAACTTTTATATTGCTTAAAGATCCTGTACTTATTGGTTGTGATTTCTTGATTCTGTCTTTATTTACACATATTTGGTTTTTTCCCTTTCTACAAATCCCCCAAATAGTATTAAAACAAAGCATAGAAGTTAAAATGCAATTCTAGAAACGAGATTTACTAGCAATTGTACCCCTCTGCTTATTGGTAATGGTTAAAAACCAAAATACTGGGGAAAAAATTAGAGCACCATTGCTACATTGTTAAACATTGACAGCAACAGCTTTAAAACATGTAATACTGTTGATTATGGCTGATTTGGGAGTGGGGTGGGAATATCAATAGCAAGAAGCCATTCACACTCTTAAGAGAACATTGTTTTGCAAGATGGAAAACATCCAGTCAGAAACAAACATGAGAAGATGAATGTGTTTCTATATGTATAATCACTTAAATTCTATCTATCTAAAAATCCAAGAATTTAAGCCTTCATAATAAAGTTGAAAGTGTAGTATTAGACATTGTTAGAACTGCTACTTTTTTATTGCCTGCCAATAATTCTCTCTCTTATTTTGAAGCTCAGAATTGCTATAATGGCAAGTCCTGGTAGAAAAGCATAGAGTATTAGGAAATCGATTGTGAACCGGGACAATGCATCAGGAAAGTTTTTTTCAATGAACTCAATGCCATGAGAGAAAATACACGCAGCATTAATTGCAGTGGAACTGTTGGCTCCACCTGTCAAAAGAAAAAATTAGTTTCTTTAGTAGGTGAATCAGTAAAATTAAAACTCAGGCTTCATACATTTGAAATACCTAGCCCTAATGTTATTTTAATGATGAACTATACCCACAGCAGTATGTCTCATCATTTTGCAATAAGAACAGACAAGCCATATGTTTCTGCAGTTAATCTATGCTATATTTGTTGAAGGGAAGAGTAAAGGGTCACTAGGAGCTTTCTGTTTTGCTCATGCCAAACAGAGAAAGCTTTATGGCTTTTCAAACACACTATCTGGAGAGGCCTCAAGAATTAAGTTGCCCAATGTTGTAGACTGGACTTAAGGTGTTCGTATTTATTGAGTCCTTCCAAAATTCAAGAAATGGAGACTGTCTGAAGGGCACATTAAAAATCAGCTGTTTATTATCACTACCAAAGTCATGGATTCACTTTCTAACAGTTGCCATCTATGCTCTTGTAATAAAGAGGGAAAGGAGAGATTAATGGGTAAAGAATATACAGCCTTGGAGAGGAGCACAGACACCTGGCTACAAAGCCCAAAATATCTTGGGGTAGGTCCAAAGCAGTAAGTTTTACCCCCATTGATGGATGTTAGCTACCAACCCTGCCAACCTGACTGATTCTGATGTTTTGCTGGTTATCTTGCTCACAACCAGCAAAACACAGCCTGACAGATCCAAGCTGCTTAATATATGCCATTGTAACATATTTGAACTGAAGCCTTACTAGTATTAGAGGAAACATCTGGTCAGGTGTTACCTGTCAGCGCTCCCTGCACTGATGTTTGATCTTATATTGTGCAATTCTATTGATCTTCTATTTGTGTAACACTGCTCCAATAAGCTCATAAGGGGCTGCAGAGTTTACCTTCCAAAATGCCCCCAAAGGAGGGATAAAAGAACAGATGAAGAAGAGAAAATTAAAAACTGAAAGAATGAGAAATGGTTGGAAAAAAAAAAGTCAAACTTTTGTCTAGCTTCCTGATATGGCGTTATAGTCTTTACTAATTATTAAGCTTTTTTGAAACAACTCGCAAGTTATCTTTATTTTATCAGGATACTTTTGTTGTACATAGAAGGAAAATAAGCATTGACACCTCATTAAAATTATTTACAATGGACTTAAAGGCTGCTTTTTTTGTTTCTTTTGAACACTTACCACATGTGAAGTTTAAGCCATAAAATTCATTGACTATAAGAACTTCACTGCTGTATTTTTGAAAGGTAAGATAACTGAGTATTTTAAAAGGTGTCGGCATTTCTTCGATGGTCCTTAAAGAAACAGAGAAGTTAAATTGGCTTTTGCCATGTTCCAAAAGCCAATTCCACCTCAAATTAAAACAAGCTCTCATCTTTGGTTGTAGCCTGTTACAGAAACAGTTCTTGGCTGTAGTGTTTTCAAACATAAAGTCCATTCTAGTGCTTACTGAGGAGACAACCATGAAGGCTGTCTCTGACTTTGGTACAGTGTCATAACATTCAGCCCTGACTTGTTTATGGACAGTCACAAATAATTCTATGAGGTTGTTTGCTATTTGCATTGCAGTGATAAACTGAAAATGACAAGACCCAATATAAACCTTAGTTGCAAAAATGTGCTGCTTCCAAAGTAAGAAGCCACCACCCCCTCAGTCTATCTTCAAAACCAAAAAAGACTGAATATCAATTCACTGGAACAATAATAACAAAACAAAAATGAAGCAAAAATAATGAGAAACAGACTACAATAACTTTGAAATTACATTATTCAACAAGACTAGGCAATTTCTGCACCTAAAATACTGCAAAACTTTATAATTATACAAACAAATGAACAGAAAAAACCAGCAGTGCCAGTCTCAATGCTATTTTTAATATCCTTCACTGCCTATGAAGTTTAATCAAAGAGATTCACAATATTAACTAGCAATGTCTCTACTGTAAAATAAGGTTAGAAACCACTCTAATACTTTTTAAAAGTTATCATTAAGGCATTAGACTATGGTAGGGGGAGTAACTGTCTTGTCACTATAAACATACATCTTTCTGAAATTAGGCAGGGACCAAATAATTAGATATTAACCTAGTTTTATTTGATAAGCAAGTATTAGCTGAGATCTTTGAAGAGACAAAGCATCATCAACTTTGTGAAGACTCATACGGTTTTCTTGAGGACAGCTTGATGTCATCTATTGTTGGGCATACTTCATTTTCATTGAAAAGATGTCAGGTGAGCAATATCCTATTTGCTCAACATCTCAAGAAAACTACTTTTGACAATAATACGCTTATTCTGGTATGTTTCTCAAAAGCCAGTAATTTCAGTATTGACAAATACAAGGGGAAAACTGTTCAAAGTTTGTGCAATTACAATGCAAAACCACTTATTTGCACAGTAATACAGCAAGTGGATCATAATTTTCCTGTGTATTTACTACACTACTTTTTTACTTATTTTTAGGTAGTTCAGTCTGCAGAGGTGGAAAAAGTGTCTGAAAAGTTCAACGGCTAAACTGGAGAATAACACTAATGAGATAGTTGACCATAACTTTTTTTTAAACCATCATTCCCAGTGTTTAATGACTGGTAAGTACCAGCAGTTACTAAAAGTTGTAGGAGCTTTTTTTTTGTAGGCTTCTTTAATGAGGATAGCATTTCATGGCATAACATTGGCATAAGTAAAAGAATTCAGCTGAGCTGATAGGTATTAATTGCTCAGTTTTATCTTCAATTTATTTGAAAAAAGTGAAAAAAAATGTTAGTATCTTTGTTGATATCTAAAGTTATTAAGTGTCTGTTCTGTGTGTTTAGGTAGGTCTACGTCTGAAGGATAACAGCTGCACTTTCTTTATTTCTTCCATTGCTACCTTGCATTATTGTGCTTCTGCAATACAGGCTGTTCATGAAACTCTTCTGTAGGTAGATTATTTTAACATTAACACCATCATAATGAAATAAAACTTTTTCCTACCTTACTAGTCCCGTTCCCACTATCACACCTGCTGAACTAAGTAGCACCACTCCACTTTGGACTATATTTGGGTTTTGAACCACGCCAAGTATAACAAGCGTTAGTAGTTCACCAATTACATGAGATGCTAAGACAACAGCAAAGAAAATTCCAAATCTGGAAGCATCAGGATACAACCCTGCAGTCCTGTACAAAAATAACATTTAAAAAACAGTATTTGGGTAGTAAACTTGGAACATAGCTTTTATTTTTGTTTTTATTTATTTTTTGCAATTACAGCTCATTAAGCAAACAGTTTATGCCTTAACCCTTAGTATGTTGTTTGGAGCCTTAATATAAAGGACATCCACTTAATGCTGTGACAAAAGTGCAGATATATTAGGTTTTCTCCATCTAGATTAAAGAGGGTTATGTAAAGATGTAGCAAAAATCCATGTTGTTTCAAGATAACCACTGTGGCTTTTAACAATCCCTTAAACTAACATCCTCCTCCTTTTAGAGTCTATGCAGTGGGAGTTATTTATGTAAGTCACATATTTAAAGAACATCTTTATGCAGATAATTAACATGGAATTTTGCACTTCTGATACTGTGCATGCAAATGTAAAAATGGATATATTCAATTAAATGGAAGACTAATTGAATTCGCCACCCATGTAATTCATCCAAATGCAATTTCCTCCATACTCCTGCACTCTGTACTACAACACGCTCTTCCCAGCTTTTCCCTAGCTAACCAAAGGAAAAAAGTCCTCCGAATCTGTACTAAAGATGAAAAAGTTAAGAAAGCCCAGCAGTTGCTTGGCAAACTTAATTCAGCCTTATAGTGTATATGACAGATGACAAAACCTACATGACATAGTGACTTATTACTCTTTTTCCAAAATACCTCATACCAAAATTGCCTCACACTAGGTGCAGACTGCATGCTTTGCTCAGCTAACAAGCAGCTATTCAACTTTTTATTTTCTTTTTCATTGCTCAATGCAAGGCCCTATGTCTTTTTTTTAATCCACCATGTTCAAACATGGTCTTAAAATAGAAGTATTCATTTTCTCACTGGCTTTCCTGTAGCATTTTTTGTGTGTAACACCAAAATAATCTCTATTACAAATAGATGGCTGAACATTGACTCTTCAAGTACTAAACATTCAATGAGCTAGCAGGTATTTAAACTTTAATCACAGATCGGTGCAGAAGAAACAGCTTTCCGAAGTCCCAGCATAAAAGTATCACCTTCTCTGAGGTGCTCTAATACTTTACACAGAGCTATGTAGATACAGACTAGTAAATCTGGGGTAGGAATAGAAAGAGAAGAAAGCCTAAAGAGAATTAAAAAAAAACCCTTTGGAAATTACAGCAATAGAATGGTAAGATGACATAAACTGTTAAAAAATTTCCCAGAGGCATCTTTAGCTAGGAAAATCTGCATAAACAGAGTATGTTTACTTGATTGCAAAAGTGGCTGTATTTGTTCTTGGCCAGACCTGCCTTGTGTCTGATTGGGTAAGAGTCTGGGTCTGACCCAAGCTGTCTGACCCTACAAACACAAAGTCTGTGTTCTTACAAGCCATTTTTGTCATACCAGAGGCTATCAAAGCCTCCCCCAAAGTTAGTCCATCCAGGAAAGTTTACTCCTGCACAGATACAATCTTCAAAAATTCATAGAGAAACTGCTTGCCCTAAGAAGTCTAAGGGCACTATGAAATCACTCTGACACATCGCTGATGGCTTCCAAACAACCACAAGATAGCAAAGATATGTGGAGGCTAATATCTGTAAATACTACCCATTAACTGAAACCACACTCTTTATTGTTGATTGTGTTTGAAGCCACCAAAGCACAAGGGCAAAGTCTGCCCTTATGAATTTCCTGTTCATTAAGGAGTGAGCGTGACAAACAGTGGCTCATGATCTTCAGGAGCTCCACAAACCTTCCCTCACTGAGCCTGAAAAAGGTGCTTTCCAAATGCCTGCCTTCTCGGCAACCAGCTCACTAGCAGACAGAAACAGAAGGACTCTGGTGAGCCCAGCACATCCTCTAAATGCTTAGTGGGAGGAGAAGTAATTTCTCCTTCTCTGTGAAAAAGGACTTCTCGGGGCAGGCAGCACTGACAGCCTGCAGAAATAAAAGCCCAGGTAGCTCAGGGGACAAAGAGAAGGATGGCCTTGCTTGAACAAAACTGTACTTTTAATATCAGCACCAAACTACAAAAACAAAAAGACCAAAAACCTATGCACCCAAGTCCTCACATCTGGAGAAGCAGGAATCTCCTTCTCTGGGCTTTTGTCTTTTCATCTAGGAGCTGACTGTTACCGAGATCCCAAATGGAAAGAATTAGGTAAATGCTGAGCACTTCCACTCATTACCTGCTACAGGCCAGGAGGAGGAAGAAAACAGTGATCTTTTCCCCTGAGTTTTTCCTAGATGGGAAAACAGCTATTGCAAAATTCCCATGGCAGACTAGCGCCCTGTGCAGAAGTTCTTATTCAGTAGTCCAAGTGATTTGATGTAGTTTTACTTCATCCATTTTCAAACTGCCCAAGGGCATCTTACTGCAGAGTAAGAGCACTAACATGCACAGCTACAGCAGAATAGCTCCTGCACTTTTATCTTTTTTACAAGGGTCTATCCATTCACCATTTCTCAACAGCTAACCAGAGAACATGCGTCCAGGACACAATCCAAGCTTGCTATTCACTTGTACACATTTTACTATAGACTGCCATCTGATTGCAACTTTACTATCAACTGTCGCATGAAAACAAAAATTAACTTCAGTGCACTACACATCTCTCCTTTCATGATCAGGAAAACAAAAAAACAAAAAAAAAGAAAAAGACTGAAGGACAGAAATGGGTCCTTATTACTTTGCTATTAGCTTACATAAGCAGCCATGAACTCATATTAAGTTCAGAATAAGCAAGTGGAATGTGAGAAATCAATGGAACAGAAATGAAGAAGAGCAGACCTATATGACAGATAAGACAATGAACAGAGGAAGTATTTCATCACCCCATTCTGAGGTACTACTTCACAATAATGCAACAAAATGAACGTACTGAAGGGAAAAAAGCATGCTTTACAGTCAAACCCTTTCTTTCACTATCAGAAATCCACTTTAGTGCCTTTCTCTGGAGAGTAGAAGAGAGGGATCCACATCTCATTACTTCCATACGTTGTAGCTAAGCCCCAAATGTCCCAGGAAATATGAAGCTTTGTTACTGTCACATACCTACTGTTGTCTTCCTTTTTTCTCTAATTTCCTGTCCTTCTAAATATAATGTAAAATGACGCTTCCTGCTTTTGGTATGACACAAGAATGATAAATATCCCAGGCCCATTAAAACTTCCCAAGTTACCTAGAGAACTGGTAACTTACTCAGAAAGTGTTTTAACACTGCCTGAAAGAGAAAGGCTAAAATTGTTGACTTTCCTTAAGCTTTCTCTGTAATCATTCTGAGGGACCATAGCTTGAAGCCATGCCAGGAGGCCTGTTGCTGACATGGGAATTGAAACTGATAACAAAAAGAAAATAACAATCCAATAGATGGTACAAGAGCTTACCAATATATAAAGGTGCTGAATATCGCCACGCTGATGACACTGAAGGGCAGGAAATGTACTATATAAGCTATAAGCATTTGCCACTTCTTATACAAGCCATCTTTGCTTTCTTGGTCACTGATAGCACGTAAAGGTGGGACTGGATTAAATACATAAAAAATAAATTAAATCACCATTGAATAAAGACACCAAGACTTGTTGCTAGCAAAAATGACCTGAAGCACAGAGACAACTTTGAGAATATATCAGAAACATTCTGCTTCAACCAGTCTGATCACTTTTTCCCCCTCCATAAATGCTAAACATGCTCCCAGAAGATTGCAAAAGTTGGTAAGCTTAATGAAGAAGGCCTAACTAGGCAGCATGCAGGACAGCCTTCTCTTTTAGCAGATAGAAATGGAAGACATGAAAAAAACTGCCGTGACTGGATAATTTCTTGAGGTGCCCTGATCTCCAGGTGATGACAGCAGTGTACATTCCCTACATGAGCAGAACAGTTTTTAGGGTTGTAAATAGACACTACTGTCGGTCCTTGGCAGCTGTAAAACAAACACCCTCTAAGAAAAATGTAATCATCACATAATTCTCTTAAATCTAGTTATGCTTAATTGTTGTCAAAGCTGTTTTGTACTTCCGTCCTTTCCATGTCTTTGGTTTTGATCTCACTTAAGACGTTAACTGCAGACCTAGACTTTGTGCTGCCTTTATAACAGTACACGCAGGCAAGTTAAGGGCTCTTGCACAGTTCAGAATAAAGCCTCCATCGGAGGCCAGCTGTAAAAGGGAGAGGCAGGGATCAGGGCATATTCCTTCATTAAGTGCAGTAGACCTGGAGCCCCTCTGATGGGCTAATCTTTTTCTGTGGTGTGAAGCTTTCTGGTGCTTTGCCTTTGAATTTCATGCTTCTGTATCAGCTCTGACATTACCTAAAACTGTTAAGAAACTTTAAATTACTATCTTCAAAAAAGACTTTTTCCTATTTACAAGATAGTGGCAGCAATACATGCTGCTGCACAAAATACAGGACAGAAACTCACAAAGGGCAACAGCATTGAGCATCCCTGTGTAGGGGGGGGCACTCACGCACTGGTAGACAAGCCCCACACGGTCCTGCACGGCTCCTTTTACCAGGTCATTCCTTAGTCTAAGAAGGAAAAATACTACAAACAAGCCAAATAACAGATTCTGGAGGAGACGCATGATGATGCCCATCTTATCTCTGGAGAAGTTTCTTGTTGTCCTCCTGATAATGAAACAAAACAATAACAATATACTTGTTAGCTACGACTGGCAACATGTTGGTGGGCTATTTAGCTCTGAACAAATCTTACACACACAGTCTCCACAAAAAGGTGATATAATAAAAAAGACAGGGACAAGTACAGTAGTAGACCAAAATAACCAAGAAAGTGCATTATATATGGGAGAAAAACCTGAAAGATTAGTGGATAAGAAAAAAGATTTTTTTTTTTAAGAAAAAAAAAGTCTTACCGTAAAAGAATCCATAATTTGTAAAAGGCACTGGGTGAGTCTTTGTTTTTGAACGGTATTGGTGGCAGCTCTTTCATACCCTTTGTTCTTTCAATGGCTGCCAGTACTTTGCCAAAGATCTCCGATTTTTTGTAGGCTGATACAATTACCTGAACCCTACTGTAGGTTTCGAGTTCACGTTCCTTGCTTTGGGTGTCCACAGATGTCAGATCCACTGTAAATTTACAAAGTGTTTACTATATATACACATCACTTTACCTTCATATCTCTTCCCCCCTTGCAACCAACCTTTCCTTGTCTCTATCCTCTATCCAAAGAAGAAAAGGTCCACTGAAAGTATTCAAGGTTTCTTTTACTCCTCCTTTCCATTAGAAGCAGCATGAACAAATAACTGTTGCAGCCACAAAAAATCTTTGTGTTTGTGGCCTCTGTAGAACCCTAAAGTTTGAGTCCTTTACCTGGAAACACAAGGACTGAGCATGCGTTGGTCAGACCTTTAGCATTCTCCTTGCTCAGCACAGAGCTGTGCCACCAGTGAAGCGCTACTGCTGCCAAGAGCGAGGCAGAGCACCAGCTGAGGATGAACATTAATGAGGATGAAGAGATGACTTTTTGGTCATGTATTTCTCAGGTTTTCAGGCAAATGATCAGACGTGGCTCCCTGATTCCCACTTGTCCTCTGCCTGCTCCTCTATAACCATGGAGCTTTATTTTTCAGTTAGTCTGAGCTCATGCTGCAGAGACACTGCTCTTCTCTACTTGAGATGTTGCTGCATTGCTGCGCTGGGTTTCACCCACCTCCTTCTCAGACATACTTCTGTTTTAATGTGAAGTTAGAGGATGTTCAGCAGGCCAAATTCCCCTAGCAGGCTCAGCCCCAGCTGAAGAAAATATTACTTACTGCCGTGGAACTTAAAAAAGTAAATACTTCACAGAGTTAATGTTTCCTTCTAATAAAACCACCTATACCTACTCCTGACACCAGCAATTCTTTTAATGGCAGATGGGAGCTTTGTGTGTGCTATTTGTAGAAATCATATGGACTCAGCAATAGTGCTAAAATGCATTAGACATTTCCCTTTTCCCTAACAGCAATAAATTATCTAAGTTTTCAAAAGCTAGATTGTCATTCTCAGGAATTGCTGTTCTTACAGATTTTTTATATTAGTCTTCTACATCTGATAAGACATCTTTATCAGTTATTTATTCCTAAGGTTTCTGTCATCCTTAGATTTCAGTTTTACAGCATTATGCTCAACTTCAAAATACAAACTGAACAAGAGAAAGGGAGGCCTTGTCCAAGATTCTTAACTTGTCCTCAAAAACTGAATTAAGCTTATGAATACTTCCCTGGTGTTCTGAAAGCTGGAATTCAGCAGAATTGTCTTTAATGGTAAACATATCCAAAATGAAGTCTTCACTTTCATAAATATGACCATTCGAAATGCAAATTTTGCACTTTTTAAAACTTGGCCAGTGTGACTTGCTGGAACTCGCACAGCAAATAAATGGCAACCAGGTGTGTTTTTAAAAAATGGTGACACTGACTAGTCACTAGACCAAATAGCCAATGTCTACCATGCATTTGTACTTTTTTTTATAAACAACATATGACATTACAATAATATAATCCACACTCAATACATATGATCTATTTTCCTCTGGTGTAAATGATATCAGAATCTGTCCCTTCATTCACATCATTAAATCACACAAAAATTATAAACTAACAATTTTCTGAAGACTAAATATTCTGATGATTCTTTGCTCTAAACTGTATTTTTTCCTTTTCTTGTCACATTCAAAGGTTGACACTTGAAGAATGCAGTACTCTCTCTACCAAGCTTTTTTAAGAGTGGGTCTAAATCTCAAATCATCTATGCTTTTCAAGACTATTCAAATTCATGAAGGCAAAATTATCCTCACTGTCACACCAGTGTTTTCAGCTTCATCCCATTCCAGCTTCATGTCAACAACCATTCTCTCTTCTCTCCGAGTTTAGGATGCCATCTAGACAATAGGAAAACACTGCCTCCTCTGAATGCAGCTTTTTGGATTGGTCAAATTCCCTGGTTAATGCGCAGCTAGCATTGTCAGAAATCAGTCTACATACATACTGGATTTAAAGAGAGATATATACATGTATGTATATGTGTACACATACATGCACACACAAACACATACACATTCTCTTCAAACGTGTATCTGCATGGATCAGGTACACAGATGCCCTGCAGCAAAACCTAGCCTCATTTCTAAAGTCTCACGCTGAGACTTTTTTTCATCCTGAATTGGTAAAACAGTAGTCTTCAGCTTTTGCCAACAGCTTGCTATCATCAGCTCCTGAAGCATCTGTATGTTCTGCTGTAGTAGCTCACCCTGGTATTAGGAACTCCCCAAACTTTTGGAAACCTCTAACCCAGCACCTCTGGAAATACATGCCTCAAGTCATCCCATATTTATTCTACATCCTTCCCTCCAGGCAACTGTTTTCAGTTGCTTTGCATCACAGAGTCCGTAAGAGCATGGGACTTTCCACAGTTTTGGCATCAAATTGATTTTCCAACGTCCAGTAGACAGCCATAGGGAGATGCCATCAGGAATCCACAGGTTTCATGAGGTTCCTTTTTATTGTAGTTTACTCCTTTCTGCTGTGTTTCAGACCTACTGCAAACTTTTGCTGTTTTACAAAGCCAGTGGCAGTTACGTTGGCCCAGCTCTCTCTGTTCTCTGAGCTGAGAATAATTACAAAGTTGAGGAAGAATTCAAACACATTTCTATCTCTGGAAAAACTTTAATTTGGGGAAGAAACCAACTTGTATGTCTAAAGGAAACCCATATTTTTACCAAAACAACTTACACAAACTTACCATAGAAGTCAAAAGGATTTGATTGCTCGGGACAAGAATAGCCACAGTCACTAAAAAATGTGATCATTTCCATAGGGTTCCCACAGAAAACCATTTCTCCAAAGCTCATGATGGCTATTTTGTCAAATAACTGGGGGGGGCAAATTAATATATTAGCAATATGTACTGAGAAGTGCATTAATTCTTGAGTACAGCTACTGTCTTGGTAATAAAAATGCTTTGACAGGAAAAATAGTTTTGACACATTCAAACTTACTTAGTATATTTCTCTCAAAGGAAGTTTGTCCTTTCTTTCACTCCTCTTGGTGGTTATGCAAGATGACACATCTTTAAGCTCTTAAAACTAGTGGTTCTCCAAACTGTCTGTGACAGCAGCATACAGAGGCAATCCACAAATAGAGATGGGACTGTGGACTGCTGACTTCACTTCTAATGCACCTTCACTTACTGACTGACCTCCTTTGGCACTTAATAGCCCCAGTCTGTAAAATCCCCAAATCATTGGAAAGATTATCCTGAAGTGCTTAAGGATTTTAACAGCACTACTCTTCAGATGAACATTTGCCAGGGCAGGGTTTCCACCAGCTATGATCAATCCATATTCCCAAGGCACCAGGACTACTTTCAGTCCAGAAAAGCACTGTCACTCCACTCTGGCTTCATGACCACTTACAGCCAATTCAGTCAGCCAGGGAAGAGGTGCCTTGCATTCACGTGGTGGCTGGTGGATGTGTCAGAAGAGCGAAGTGCAAAACAGTAATCGGAAGGGAGAAATGTTCTCCCCAGCACAAGCCCCAGGCAAGGCAGGCCTGCCCCACCACATGACCAAGGTGTACCCACATCACTTGACACAAAGAAGAAAAAAAGATTATTATTTTTTTCCTTTCCATTCCAAATCATGGCTTTATCTGTCTCAAGTTGCAAGTGTTACTGAAATATGAATATGTAAAGATAAAATAAGTGCTAGTTTTTACAGTGCCTGCACACATGGGGGATTTACATGGCTTCTCCCAGTGTTTTTGATTTGGGTAGCTGCATAACACAAAGGTTAGGCACACAGTCAGTGTGCATACTATTTTCACAGGGTAGTGTGTGTCCCAAAGTGCCCTATGACTGACA
Source organism: Haliaeetus albicilla (assembly GCF_947461875.1). Lineage (NCBI taxonomy): Eukaryota > Metazoa > Chordata > Aves > Accipitriformes > Accipitridae > Haliaeetus > Haliaeetus albicilla. Next base: position 16,306,123 of record NC_091495.1, read on the forward strand.
GAAAGACAGACCTGTAAAGTTCAAGACAAGTCTGTATTTTATGCAAGGGGGAGGGAAGAGAGCCTTTGAAGGCAGCTATCCTGGATCTTGTACTTTTATCCTGCAAAGAACGTAGGTACTAAAAAGCCTGGTAAAAAAAGCAAACAGTGAGTAGACATCATTTACCCTGAAGAGTTCTGAGCGAGGCTGATGAATTGTAATAATCACAATCCTGTGTCTGTGTGCAAGCTCTGAGAGAAGCGAGACAATCTGGTTTGCAGTCAGGCAGTCCAACCCTGTTGTTGGTTCATCAAGTAGCATGACCTCTGTGAAATAACAAGAAATAGCATTAAAACTCAGGTAAGTGGGGAGCAAATGTTATAGCTGCTGCCTTTGAAGCTAATTTGGCAAATAGTATAGCAATTACTTTAGATGTGAAGTTCCACATGTAAAGCAGAATATTGCATAGATGTTGCCATGATGTGATCTTTCAACTTTAGTTAGCTTCAGTGCTTCAGTTTCAACAACTTGGAATAAGAACATAAAAAACTACTGCAGGATCAGAGCACAATCTTTTTTTTTTCTAAGTTCAGGTGAAATCTTAAAATTACCAAAATAGATTTGATGTATACATCTGCTTCTAAGAACAATAATGATAAATTTCAGCATGTATACAAATCTAAATATAACTGACATAATTAGCTAGAAGTTATAATCTGAATTAAAGCTAAATATACACACAAAATTTGTTATGAACAAACTAAAAGTTGTTGAAATACAGCATATATACTTCCATAGATGAGAGAGGTGGGTTTTTTTATTGCATTTTCTTCATTATTTTATTGCACATGGAAGGGTAAAAGTTACAGTCATATCCATTATTTTTACATAGAAGAGACACAACACAGAAGAGGGCAGTTCAGCCTTGATCAGGATAAGGGGGGAGGAGAGCTTCTACACAGAATTACTATAGTGTTTACTATAGAGTTTAGTGAACTTACTGAGCAATAACTACACCCAATGAACTAACTCTCCAGGAGTCACCAGTAGCAGTGATGTACCTCACTTTGCTATTTAAATGCTCCTTCCTGCCTGGTTTGCAGTCCTACCACATCTGCACTGCTACGAGGACTCCAGAATCCAATAAATGCATGCTATACATTGACTCCATAAGATTCTGGCACCTTTAAGAAACTATCTCAAAACTGACAAAATTTACAGCGCTGTTTCCCATGGCTAATCCTTCTAGTTGCTCTTCTTTGATTTTCATTCATTGGAATTTTTTTGGCTCTGCAATGTACATGGCGCTTACACATGCACGGCTCAATGGCAGCTACTCCACTACAAAGCTCAATGCTTGCATACGTGTGGCTCCAATGTGCTCAAAAACTGTAAATTAATGTGCCACAACCAATATTTCATACACAGGAAGGGTGAGCCCAGAAAGACTTAAAATAGATAAATGCAAGTCTAAACCTATGTTCAGTCCCTAAGATTTTAAAACTGTCTACTTTAGAAGATCAGCTAATAGTTTAATGGCAGACCTGACTTACTGCTCATCCTCTTCTGTCATTACTAGACTAGCTTTTGCTGAATTACATAACTGTTGTGGTTTAAGCCCAGCTGTCAACTAAAGCACCATGCAGCCACTCACTCACTCACTCCTTCTCTCCCCCGGTGGGATGGGGAGGAGAATCAGAAGAAAAAGGTAAAACCTCGTGGGTTGAGATAAGGACAGTTTAACAGCACAACACAAGGAAAGTAGTAGTAGTAATAACAATAACACTAATAAAAGAATGTATAAAGCGAGTGATGCACAGTGCAATTGCTCACCTCTTGGAACCCAATGCTCAGCCCATTCCCGAGCCACGATCCCTCCTGCCCCTGGCCGGCTCCCCCAGTTATATATTAATCATGATGTCATATGGTATCAAATATCCCCTTGGCTAGTTCGAGTCAGCTGTCCTGGCTGTGTCCCCTCCCAGCTTCTTGTGAAAATAACTCTATCCCAGCTGAACCCAGGTCAAGAATATAAACGCTTTTGTATTTTGAAGTGGTTTATGGGGGTCCATGGCAGGAGCACAAAGTGACACTGCTTTGTTTTATTTTGAAAATCCATGCAGTGGTACTTACTGGGATCTTGTAATAGCTGGGCTGCAATTGAAACACGACGTCTCTCACCCCCAGAAATTCCTACAAGAATACGGCTTCCAATTATTTTGTCAGCAATGTGGCTGAGACTCAGCTCAGCCATAACTGCATCTACCTGAAAAATAATTACAATTTAGAAAGACTAAACACCATCCAACTCGGATACCTGTGTGCAAGATGAAAATAAAAGAAAAAAAGACATAATTTTAAGCCATGGCTTTTCCAATATGCTGCTTGCATCCATTCTAGTTGGAAGGTATCTGGCCTCATTTCTATTCGATTATGTTTAATACATTATTTCAATTATTATTTTTTAAATTTTATTTTCGTGTATTCTGAAATGGGTAGAATTTTAGCTTCAGTTGACATTAAGAGATGAAGAGTTCAGAGCTGGGACTAGAAGTTTAGGTATGAAGCATAATGTGCTGGTCTGGTTTCCAAAATAAGGGAGCAGAAAGGCACATGAATTCTGAGGAAGTATAAAATACTGAGTAGAAGATAGGGTGAAGAGAGAAGACAGAAAGCAAGAGCCTTGGTCAGCAATATCTAATCTTTACTCTCAACAGAGGCCAAAAGGAATCCTTTCATAGATCTGTGCATTGGGTTTGTGTGGCAAGGTTTTGGGAGCAGGGGGTGGGGGTTACAGGGGTGGCTTTTGTGAGAAGCTGCTTCCCCTGTGTCCAACAGAGCCAATGCCAGCCGGCTCCAAGACTGACCTGCCACCGGCCAAAGCCGAGCCCATCAGTGACGGTGGTGGTGCCTCTGGGAGAACAGATTTAAGAAGGAAAAAAAGTTGCCGGGACACACAGAAACGGCAGCCGGAAAGAGGAGTGAGAACATGCGAGAGAAACAACCCTGCAGACCCCCAGGTCAGTGAAGAAGGAGGGGGAGGAGATGCTCCAGGCACCGGAGCAGAGATTCCCCTGCAGCCCGTGGGGAAGACCCTGGTGAGGCAGGCTGTCCCCCTGCAGTCCACGGAGGTCCACGGTGGAGCAGATATCCACCTGCAGCCCATGGAGGATCCCACGCCGGAGCAGGTGGGTGCCCGAAGGAGGCTGTGACCCCGTGGGAACCCTGCGCTGGAGCAGGCTGCTGGCAGGACCTGCAGATCTGTGGAGAGAGGAGCCCACGGAGCAGGTTTTCTGGCAGGACCTGTGACCCTGTGGGGGACCCTCGCTGGAGCAGTGTGCTCCTGAAGGACTGCACGCCATGGAAAGGACCCATGCTGGAGCAGTTCGTGAAGAACTGCAGCCCGTGGGAAGGACCCCACACTGGAGAATTTCGTGGAGGACTGTCTCCCATGGGAGGGACCCCACACTGGAGCAGGGGAAGAGTGTGAGGAGTCCTCCCCCTGAGGAGTAAGGAGCGGCAGAGACAATGTGTGGTGAACTGACCCCAACCCCCATTCCCCATCCCCCTGCGGTGCTGGCGGCGGTAGGTAGAGAATCTGGGAGTAAAGTTGTGCCCAGGAAGAAGGGAGGAGTGGAGGGAAGTTGTTCTGAGATTTGGTTTTATTTTCTTATTACCCTACTCTGGTTGACTGGTAATAAATTGAGTTAACTTTCCCCAAGTTGAGTCTGTTTTGCCCATGACAGTAATTGGTGAGTGATCTCTCCTGTCCTTATCTCAACACACAAGCCCTTTGTTATATTTTCTCTCCCCTGTCCAGCTGAGGCGGGGGGAGTGATAGAACGGCTTTGGTGGGCACCTGGCATCCAGCCAGGGTCAACCCACCACAATCTGACACACACCTAATTTCTCAAGAAAGTAGCTTGTAAGGGGCTGGCTTATTAGACCAGTGCTTTTTGGAGCTGTTCTGCCTAGTGAGCATGTCCTGCAGGAGACAGAATAGTGTCAAAGTCACCTCTGCTGTCCATAAGACGTGCCAGCACAAATGGCATTGAACACCTCAGAGAACTGGCTTTCCCATCTGGGGAAGGGGAGCTGACCTCAATACCAACAGCAGCATCTCCTGCAGCAGTAACTGCTGCACCTTTGGGTGGGAGAGTTTTGTCCCAGCATAATGGTGATTCCCTGGGGCATCAGCACAAGCCCCTTGCAGAGGCACGGATCACCAGAGAGCTTGTGTCCTACTCCTCAGCAGGACAATTTCTCCGCATTTGCAGAATGGGGATTACAAAACTTTATAAACATAAAACACAGCCATGGATGGAAAGTGCTGCTGGTAAAAGCATTACATGTCTACCTTTCTGGTGGAAGATGATAAAATACAGACCTTCTTTTTGATGAAGTCATTGGAGCATTTCTGAAGAGTTAGTAAAGCAGTGTAGGTCAGAGACTCTTGTATGGTGAGGAAGCTTAACAAAGCGTCACTCTGAAAAAAAAAAAAAGGTGAAGAGGAAGAAGCAATTAGTCCTGTAGTAACTAAGATCTTGCCCCTGCTCGCACAACCTTCATTCATTCATACAATTTATTAACTGCTTTGTACCAAATTTACTAGTAAAATCACAGTCAGATTACATTACTCCATTACACTAGCAACTTTACTTTCTTTACGTGAGAGGAAGCACAATGCACAAAAATAAATGTAGAAATCAACCTGTGGCACATAAGAGAAGCAATCTCTGAACTGTTGTTTCTTCAGCTGACGCCCATTCACGTATACTTCACCAAAGTTGTCTTTATGTCCCAGTCTTCCTGATATTGCATCCAGAAGTGTTGTTTTCCCAGATCCTTTCAAACAAAAGAAATTAATCATGTGATGAGATGAATTTTATGATTTCAAGAGTGCTAGCCTCACTTGGATGGAGACATATGAGAAGAAGAAAGTATTTTTTTTCTCAATAACATTAAAATAATAAGTCCTGAAAATGCAGCTAGTTAAGGGGAAGTAAATGGGAAGCCTAGAATGTGTGTAAATTAGTATTTAATTTTTACAAATTCACACTGCATAGTGAAACACTTGGGTTTAGAAGTAACCTTATCTTTTATTGAAGTTATAATTGTTAGTTAGATGACAGAAGACTGAACTCTGAAAACCAAGCACCATGGTTTTACAAAGCAGAGGTTAAAACCAGCTGCAATTTCATTATTTAAAACACAGACCTCAGTCACATTCATACCACTGTGGAAGTCACTGGTATTAACTCCGATCTTATTTCTTTTAAAGTACTGGAACAACTTACCAGAATTTCCTAAAATCCCCATCATCTGGCCACTCTCTACGTGAAAAGAAACATCCTTAAGTATTTGCCGGGTCCATTTTTTATGATATAAAGAAATGTTCCACCACGGGCCAACACATTCTCTTGGAAAACAAACATCAAAAAAGATTAAATAAGGAAGATTTAAAAATTTTGTGTAAAGCAAGTGAATGGTTTATAGCTACTTGCATGTGGGATGGGAGCCTGCCAGTATTTAAAATATTGGAAAAAAAAAAAAAGAAAAAAAAAAATCTCCCTCCACCCACCCCCCCAGGCTTTAAGTTTTTAACTTCTTCATTGTCTGGAAGATAAAACAAATTCTGAACAGATTTCTCAGAATGACTGCTACAGGGCTTTCGGACTACAACCAAAAGGGGAAATTTAAACTGAGACTGTATTTGTTGACAATGTTTGCCAGCCATTAATCCACCTGACCATTTTCTTAGGGCCTCACGTTATCCTTCTGGCAGCAGTAAGAAAGGCAATGGGAAAGGGCACAGTCTTTGGAAAAGGCCTCTAAAGCACCTCCTTCAGAGAGATGTGAAGAAAAACTGGTGAACCTTCTGGAGGACAGACCGGCTCTGCCTCCCTCAAAGCCATGTACTCTACCCCTGTGGTGGGTGGCCCAGCGCCATGAGGCTGGCGGCCTGGGCAATGTCCATCCATCTTTACTGGGCTGAAGCCAAACCCACGGCCCTCTCCCCTTGGTCCCTGGGGTCAAAGCAGCTCCTGGCGGGCAGGGGCCCTCCCCAGCCTTACCTGACGGTGTAGGAGACGCCCCGGACACTGATGCTGTCGGAGGGCTGCGCCACAGCCTTTGCCTCGCCTGTCTGCCTGCTGCTGCTGCTCCTCTCCAGGGCAGGAGACCCTCTGCCCGACATCCTCTGGTGCTGGGGCCCCACAGGCACCCTCCCTCACGCTGTTGGCCAGGCGCCTGACACTGCCACCACCGTGCCTCCCCCCGCACTGGGCAGGGGCAGCTCCCCACTGTCCCCGGGTCAGAGCAGGTCAGTGCCCCTCAGCAGTCGCCACCGGGGAAGCACCTAAAAGAAAACAGAGGGGCTCTCAGTTCTTCCTTCTTCCCGAGAACAACTGTAGGCGATTAGCTGAAGCCACTATCTGATGTACCTTTAGCCCGAGCTGTTACTGTCCCAGAAGAAAGGAATATCTCCCCGTCCACAGGGTCATGCCAGCCACAGAGGCACAGCGCGCCATGAGAAACGGTGCTGCAGTGAAGGTGCCTGGAAAGGGCTGACCTCAAAACCAAGAAGAGAAGGATTGCCACAGTTTTCGAAGAGCCAATAGTCAAACCACCACAGGGAGGGAGGCCTTCCACTGCCAGCATGAAGGAAGCCACTGAAAATGTCCCTCTGGACTGTGCTGGCTGGAGCCAGGCAGCATGTGAGGGCTTACTGGTGAGTGAGACCTGTGGGGAGCGGGGAGGGACCCGACGGGCTCAGTCATCCCACAGCTACAGCTCTTGCCCAGGAGCTGGGAGATGTGAATGGCCAGCCTGCTGACCAGGCTTTCTCAGGCAGCAAGCCCTTATCTCCTTCAGCTCTGAAACAAGGAGCAAGAAAGAGTTCTTGTGCCCACAAGAGCGCACTGGGGACAAGGCTGTTGCCACCCAAGCTGCGCTCAGGTGCCATGGTGGTGGGGCCGAGGGAGGGGATCTTCAAACACATGGATGGAGCAGAAAGTCCTTGAGCACGGCTGGAACTCGCTTTTCTAGGACATGCTTTCAGGCTGTAAAACCACCTCCTCACATTTGCTGGGGACCACCTATTTTTTTAAAAATTAAGTTCAATGTAAGCAAGAACACGGAGTGCTTTGGCAGGAGGGGAGCTTGGAGGGTGGCTTTTCAGGCTGCTTGGTGTCACGGTGCTTTCCGCTGCGTATCTACACTGAAAAGATTAATCAGCCTTGTTTGCTGTGAGGGTAGCATGTGCGCACAAAGGTTGTGGTTACCATCTTCCAAAGATACCACAGGCAAGATAGGGTCTGCTGTACAGGGAACAGGTACATTTGCCTTGGCTAGGATATGAGTCTGACTCATAAGAAAGGCACAAGGCTGTGGGAGAGATATGGCTGTCTGGAGTAAAAACTACTGGCATGCACACAGAATTAAACCCAAAGCCAGAAAGCTGCCTCAGCAAAGAGTTCTTAATTGCAGCTGTATGCAAAAGGTTAACCAAGCCAATTAGAGACTCTGTTACTTTAACTGAAATCTCAGAACACTAAGTTCCACTTGACAAACTGTGAATTTAAGAAACAAAAGAGGAGAAAAGAGTCTGTACTAGTGGTTGCACACCTACTTGTTCGTAAAGCCTCCAAGTTAATGAGTCTCTGTGGAATTCAATAACGAACATACTTCAAGTAAACTTTAATTTTTAGCTGCCATAACTTATGAATTTCAATATGCACCATTTTGATCCAGTAGACTAACACTGCTGAAGCAGTACTTTTTTCCCTCAAAACCAGAAATAGAGTCCAATCTCTTTGTAGTGGCATAACATTTATCTCCATTTTGAAAGCGATCCCATTTAAACTGAAAGCAAATAGAAGAGCATAGCACAGCATGTTTGGCCCTCATACATGCCGCTAGAACAAAGTACATTTCACACTGATTAACAGATAACTTATCTGAACCCGTCAGACTTTTGCACTACAGTAACTCACCAACAGTACTGTTATATTCCATAAAATATATTTCCCTTTGTGCTTCGCCTTTTCTGAACTCAAACTTCAACAGAACTTTAGGTATTGTAATTAACCTAATAACTTTTCCAGACCAAGGCCCAGGATACTATTTTTTGCTCTGAAGAAGATAACAGCCTGTATTTCACATACAGCGGAAAATCAAACGTTCTCGAGGTCAAAGAACTCAACTACGAGGTAAAAGTTGTAATTTATATACCTCCCTTCATCAGGAAGCATATCCAGCAATGCTTGTTTCTATATGCAAGCCATTTTAAATGCCAAACAAATTTGAAGTTCAAACACAAAGTTCACATGACTGTTGCACAGTCAAATATACAGAAGTCTGGTGAGCAGAATCATGCTCTTGACTGCAATATTGACAGCAGGCTAAACCCTCCATTGTAAATATATCTAGTAAAGCTAGGGGATAAGACAGGAGAAATCTGTTTCTAGGGTCTGGTTTTTCTCCGTGTTGAGTGAAATTATTCCTCTGAGGGCTGGGGCAGAGGGACTTTCTGTCCAGCTAGGGATGGTGGGAGCCCCTGCTGGCAAGAATGGGTATGTAGAAGGAGACAAAGAGAAGATGACTAACAAGGAGGATTTCAGGGAACCAGTGAAATTTTTCATGTCCCTTTGTGCCACCATGGCATCTGAAGTGGATTTCACAATTTTCAGTTTTGTGTAATTTCAAATTATATTAAAAATTTTAAACATTTGAAATTTACAATAGCAATAAATCACCAGAGGACAGAGACAGCTTTAGTGATTAACAGAATAAGAAGCTGTCATGGTTTAACCCCAGCCAGCAACTAAGCACCACGCAGCCGCTCACTCACTCCCCCCCCATCCAGTGGGATGGGGGAGAAAATCAGGAAAAGAAGTAAAACTCCTGGGTTGAGATAAGAACGGTTTAATAGAACAGAAAAGAAGAAACTAATAATGATAATGATAACACTAATAAAATGACAACAGTAGTAATAAAAGGATTGAAATGTACAAATGATGCGCAGGGCAATTGCTCACCACCCGCCGACCGACACCCAGCCAGTCCCCGAGCGGCGAATCCCTGCCCCCCACTTCCCAGTTCCTAAACTAGATGGGACGTCACATGGTATGGAATACACTGTTGGCCAGTTTGGGTCAGGTGCCCTGGCTGGGCATGAGAAGCTGAAAAATCCTTGACTATAGTCTAAACACTACTGAGCAACAACTGAAAACATCAGTGTTATCAACATTCTTCACATACTGAACTCAAAACATAGCACTGTACCAGCTACTAGGAAGACAGTTAACTCTATCCCAGCTGAAACCAGGACAGAAGCAAAGCATGAAAACCGTACTTGGCTGTAAAAGAACTTTCTTCCATGTATTTCTGAAAATTAACAGTATTATTTTAATATATTCTCTGCTTGTAACATCATAACTTTGAAGGTATGTATTACTAAAGAGTTTATTGTTTGAATGGAAGGGACTTGTTTCTTTCTTCGTTAGGTTAACACGGCATCCCAGATTCCCTGGTATGAAAATCTTGCGCAGATGAAAATGCCCTGGACCTGGACATCAGATCCCCATTCTCACATGTCAATAATCCAGAATCTGAATTTAAAAGTTCAAAGTGGTCAGATGCTAGCTATTATAGGAAGCACTGGTAAGAGCAACCAAATTTCATTATTTGACCAACTCTCCGGTAAAATGTACACAGCCAAGAGCAATACTCTGCAGTCTTATGAATAGCAAAATCTAGCTGAGAAACAACTATTGGAAATGTGTCATTTAAATACATTATTTAAAATGTATGAGGAAACAAAAAATGATACTGGGGGGGATTAAAATTTCTTTTCAAAACCAATTTTGTTAAGACTTGTACACATTTGCTATTTGTTTCCTGAGGTGTAATGGGGTATTGTTATAACTGTAGCCTGCAGTCCCAGCTCTGCTGGACAAGAATCAGCTTCATGGCTCAGATTCAGAACAGGCCAATTGCAGACCTCACCCAGTAACATAGCAGACAAATGAGGCCAGACCCCGTAAGAAAGATCAGTGGCAACTATGCATAGCCATAAGCCGGAATTTCCTTCAGATTGTAACAATTCTAACAGGATAAAATACCTCATTTGGATTAATTAAGAGAAACTTACAGAGGAAAAAAAAGACAGTTCCTCTTCTGTTTTAAAGCTGAAACCAGGACAGTTTGGCTTTAAAATGGGTCTCTGCTTTCTTACATCTTTTTTTTTTCTTTCATTTTCTGGTGGAACTGGTTTAATCTTCTCCAGGGTGAGGTTGACTAATGGAGAGATGGCCTTTACCCCATGTGGTTAGTTGAGTCTAAGCTCATCTAGGGGTACAAGAAGCAGATGTGTGACCTGTCAAACTGAAGTAAAAAGTACTCATACTTTGGAGGTAAAAACCCCCATGCTGTGTCTTCACTAGACTCCTACATCAGGTTAGCTCAGTGATTCAGTGAAGATGCTCTCTCTCAAAGGCAAGGCATATTTACCAAAGAAGTTTTAACTTTATTTCTACAAAAGAGGTTTGTCTTCCCCATTGCCATGGGAATTTTTTCTTAGCACATATCCTTAATGTAATTGAAGTTGTACCTTAGAGATTCTCCTGATAATAAAAGGAAAAGCTTGTGATGAAATAACATATTGAGTTACAGATATAGCACCTTTGTAAGGTAACACACACTGAGCACAAACCCTTTTCAGCAAACTAGTCAAACTATTTTTAAAAGCTGTTTATCATCTATTTCATCAAATGCCTTAGTAAAATGGATTAAACTGTTGATGGGTTTCACATTGTCAATGGCAATCAATATGTCACTCTTAAATAGAGCAATATGTAGTTTACAGATGGATGGGTTTCTTTTTAAAAATGTATATATTAAGAAACAAGCGTGGAGTTAATCTTTCAACTGGGAGACTAGAAATAAATGACATCTTATCATAATAAGAGAGCTCTGTGTGTTTACATACAGTATCATACAGCAAAAAAGAAAAATTCATTTGCTATTTAATTCCAAATCAGGTGGTGTTTTCATTGTTTTACTTTTCTTACCTCAGAGTATGAGCCAGCTTTTCTTAATTATTTAAATGACTTTTTGTCTTATTTAAGTCATAATAATTTTTATTTCAATCATGATTAAGATTCTTGTTGTCTGTATAATTATTCAGAGCCTTAGTCATGCAGCTGTTCCAGCTGCCATTTCTGAATTCACAATTCCCTCCACAAAGCAAGCTCTTGCCGAGCATTTAGATCCCAGCCCTGCAACCAGCGCGGGACACCACCTTTCACCTATGTTTCAAAAATGAAAGAGGTAACAAGAAGACAATCTTGCTTCTTGAGTTCATGGAGCTTTCCTCAACACCAAACTACCCAATTCTGCTGAGAAATGACAAAGGTTAAAGCCACGTAATCCCTTCCAGAGGAGAAAGATTTCCTGAATGTGAGCTTGTAGTCAGTATTTTCTTTCAAGACCATTCTGTCTCTGTGGCTTTGGAAAAGCTTCAGGAAAGGTTGGGGAAAAGACGTTAAAGAACAAAAACTTCTATCCTCTGTCTGTGACTAAATCACTTTTCAAAATGATCCCTTGGAAATTAATTTAATTTTCAATTTTTATTTTTCTATCTAGCTGGTGGAAAGACATCCTTGCTTGATGTGATAACCTGCCGTGATCATGGAGGCAAAATCAAGTCTGGTCAAATCACGATCAACAACAAACCCAGCACTCCCCAGCTTGTTAAGAAATGCATAGCACATGTGCGGCAGGATGACCGACTGCTCCCCCACCTGACTGTCAGAGAAACACTATTGTTCGTTGCCAAACTGCGCCTTCCAAAGTTTTTTTCAGACTCACAAAGGAAAAAAAGGGTAATTAAGCTGTTGGAAAAAAATAAAGTTGTCAAAAATGTGTCTGACAGGAATTATCCAAGAGATCCTGTGTGTTTGGAGTCAGAACAGCTAATCTGGCATTTTTTAATGTAGATTATGAATTATAAACCTTTTTCTTCTTTCAAGATAGAAACCAGCAATTGTTCCAAAGCTCGTAAAGAAATGACAATCTAGAGAAAGCATTAAAGAGGCTGAAAGAAGAACTGAATTGCTGATCGCTGAGTCTTTTTTAATGTTATCTCTAAAACCAAGAATTGTTTTCAAGTGTCTCTTGATCAGGTAGCATTGAAATATCCAGATGAATTTTAACCACATTAATCATATTTTCAGCTTTATCTATGCATGAATGTGCAAAGAAACTCTTGCTTTATCTCTGTTACCCTTTGGATCCCCCCAGGTAGAAGATGTTATAGCAGAACTACGCTTGTGTCAGTGTGCAAACACCAGGGTAGGGAATGAGTACCTCCGTGGCGTTTCGGGAGGTGAGAGGCGGAGAGTGAGCATCGGTGTGCAGCTGCTCTGGAACCCGGGTAAGCAAAACCCGGACAACTTCCTTGTGTCGACCATAGGCCACTGGGGGAAAATGGGGCAGTAAATGAAGACAGGAGCTTTCAGGGAAGAGTCATGCACACAGTTGCTCCTGGGGCAGCTAGAGGAGTTCATACTCAGGACACTTAACAGGTCTTGCACCACCCTCTGCCAGAGGTTACCTCTCCCTAGCAAAAATTAGACACAGTGACTGGGTGTTTGCTTAAATTGAAATCAGTGCTGATCACAGATAATACTGTAATTATTACAGTAATGATTCTGTAAATGGAGTGTTTTAGCAGCCAGCCCACATTTGCTTCTGTCACCTTTGCCAGTGGAAAAGCAGTGACAGAGCCAGGTAGAGCTCCCCTGGGAGCCTTCACCCACTGCTCTCTAAAACCACCATCACACAGACTACTGAAAGTCACCTGAAGTCACCCTCAAAGCAGTGCTCTGGTTTGTGCATATCAGCATGAGGTTTGTTTTTTATCTGACTGCATGCCACAAGTTACTTTGGAAGGCTGCTGGCCTATTATAACATGGAGAATTGTTTTCCTTCCCTCCAACCCAGCCCATTTACATGTGTAATGTTAACAGGGAAGGTCATTTTCTTGGCTGAATAGTCAGTCATTGTGGTCTTGTGCAACTCACTGACGTGGCTGGCTCATGCCACAGGTGAACTAGAAACTTTCATCGTCTTCAGTAGAAGCAAACATGAGGCTAAATCTGCAGTTGATTTTGCAGGACTGAATCCCCCATCTGCTCTTATATATCAAAAGCACTACTAAACTTCGCTGAGCCTCCTGTTGAGCAAAATTTCCCATCAGCACTTCCACTGGGAAGTGGATCTGAGAATTTTTTACTTGTATAAAGTTGTATTTTTTAACTGTGGGGCAAGCTGAAGTCTTTTTTGTAAGAAGTGATGCTCAGGAGTAGATGTGCTAGTACTGAAGTAAAAAAATAATTAGTTCTAGGAGAAACATGTAAAGCTTTCTTTACATTTCAAACATGTTATACCCCTCAGCACAGAAACCATGTCTGTGTACAGACATTGCCTTGCGCTGATTGAGGCCATTAAGTTCTGTAACAACACAAACACTGCAAAGTAATAAAACACTTTCAAGTTTGTAACAACCCATTGCAAAACAAACAAACAAACAAATCCAAACATACACATATCTTTTCATATATATGTGCAAATAGGTGCAAAATAGAGCACAGGTTGGGAGGAGGAGGAGCTGTCTAAATTAATACTATATAAGTATTTGCACATGAATAATGCAAGAGGTTTAAATATCGAGCATTTAGGTTAAAATATTTCAGTAGGCAGGATACAAAACTAGGACTATTGTATTAATTAATATTCATGTACCTGATATTTGTACAGGCAGTGCAAAACTGCAGAGAAGAATTTAAATTTAATAAGGCACCTAAATCTGTATCCCAATGAAAAATAAAAATAAATTCTTGTTTCCAGTGAGAGCAAGATAAGATTTAAAATAATTACTCTTGGTCATCATGTTCAGTAAGATAGTGGAAGAAATTGCCATTGTTGAATATTACGTGATGCTGGTATGAAATATACTTTGGACTTTAAAAAAAAAAAAGGAATCTATCAGTGAGATTTCATGCACTAGCACCATTTCACTTAGAACATATTTTCCAAATCAAACATGCTGCTTTCCACTTATTGTCTTTGGCAGGAATACTCATACTTGATGAACCCACATCTGGACTGGACAGTTTTACTGCACATAACCTTGTGATAACATTATCCAGACTGGCCAGAGGAAACAGATTAGTTCTTCTTTCACTTCATCAGCCCCGGTCAGATATCTTCCAACTGTTTGATTTAGTTCTTCTGATGACTTCTGGAGTCACTGTCTATTCTGGAACAGCTAGAGACATGGTCCAGTATTTCACAGAACTCGGCTATCCCTGCCCAAAGTACAGCAATCCTGCAGATTTCTATGGTTAGTATCAAGCACTGCCATAAAAAAAGGTTACTGGAAATTGTTCGCTTTCATAAGTGTATCAGCTAACATTGATTTTTATTGACCATAACTGTCTTAGAAATGCCTTATAACTGACTCAAATCAATACTGCAGCAAGTTCAGTTTTTAATAAGACCCTTACTTGTCAGTACAGGAAATGTAACAAAAACAAGAGGTATGGACAGAATCAATTTTAAATAATCCTCCTTCTAACCCTGCCAGGTGTAGCAACTTTTCCACATGCTTAGCACACTTATTCCCATGTTTTAGCTGGTTAAACTTTTACCGTCATTGGGAGGAACTGATCAATTGCTTTCTGTAGCCAGTTCTCTGACTTCTGAATCAAGAAACACAGAAAGCTAGTTTCCAAGGGTGAGGAATAATACACACCTGGAACAGTAAATGGGAAAGAGGAGTGCTGCCCAACAGAGCACACTGGAAGAGAAAAAAGCCAAACCCAGAACAACAATCCTTTTATTTCTTTTCTCAAAGTTAACTACATGCTTCCAAATCCATTCTTCTGTTTTTTGCAACATGCGAAGGGAACCTGGCCCTGTTACTCTAATGGCAGTAGTCTCTTACCACAGAGGTTGATTCAGTTCCAGCCCTTAGGTCTTTGCACTCAAGTTGGCTAGGAAACCTTGTACAGACACCAACTGCAATGCTCTGGAGTAACCTCTTCGGCTGTGCCTATGTGGCAGGCAGTATCAGTTGTGCAGAGATAAACAGAAGTTACCCTCAGTGTCAAGCCCTGCAAAAAGACCTTTGTCACCACCATGGTTTAGAGCAGTCCTCAGCCAAGTGCAGCCTTGAGGAAGGCTTGCAGTAGCCCCGTATGGGAACGGAGAATATGAGGCAGTCCTGGGGAAACTTGTAGCTACAGCCTGTGGTAACAGAGACAAACCCCTATGACATGGAGGCTGGGAGGGATGAGAAAGGAAGGTGGAAGATCATTTAACGGTGTGCACAGAGTCAGTACCCATAGGAAGAGAAGAGAAATATGGGCAACAGGAAGGTGGAAACAGGACAGGATATTAGAGGATGCCACAGCAAGAAGGAGCACCTGATGGAAATGCACAAATGCTGGCTGTGTGTCTGATAGAGAAACAGGAGACCATGGCAGAAGGGAAGAGGTAGGACAGATTGCAGCTCAGTTCTGATGGGCTCCTACTGAAGTGTCCAAACAGAGATGATCAGCCCAATGTAAGGAGTTACAAAATGTGCAGTGATAGTTCTCTCAGAAAGCATTTGCAAAAGTCATGTGTTGTAACTCTATACTAAAGGTCAGCGTTAGAAAATACTATTATAAGTTTAGATTAAAAAAAATAATTTTGTTAAGTAAAAAAAATAATGCTAAGTGAACTATTGTTGCTGCTACTATGTTGTCCATAGATAAAATCTTCTTGGGCTTTCTCAGTATCAGGTAAAGTTTATGGCACCTTCGTAAGATATAAAAAAAAACCAAAACAAAACCTAGCATTTTGCAGATGGAGAAAAAACCATGTGATTTAAGGCAAAGTCACATAACAGACTGTAAATGCCTACATGCCAGGAAGGAAATTCAAACTGTTTATTCTCAGCACTCCTCTCAAGCCACTATTAATTTTAGAAAAATCTGAAATAGTAGTTTAAAATATTATAATAAGCAATTATGAAATCTCTCAGTGATTCATTGAATGACTGGGTAAAAACATCTCCCAAGACAAAATACACATTAACAATCTGTTCTTCTCTAATTATCTAAAGTAACTGATAAAGTTTTAACTGTTGTAGCTAATGCATGCCCACAGGTCGTACTGTCTGTTCATGATGAAATCTCTGATTCTAAACACATCATAAAGTTAGCACATCTGTAGAACATGGGCTCATGTCAAATAATGTCTTGCAGTTGATTTGACCAGTATCAATAAACAGACTGCAGAAAAGGAGATGGAAAGCCGAAAAAGAGCAAATACTCTTGCCAACTTGTTCCTAGAAAAAGTCAAAGATTTTGATGATTTCTTATGGAAAGTTACTGACGGAGACAATGTTGCAACCACATTCAGCAAGCAAAGGTAAAGAAAAGAGTGTTGTACAGCATATCTGGAATAACAGCTACAGCCTGTGCTAATCTTGATTTTTTTTCTCTTTTCTTTTGGGCAGGTCCCATTTAAATTCAGAAGAGGCTATCAACATGCCCCACCATTCAAGTGATCAGTTACCAGGAGCCTTAAAGCAGTTCACTGTATTATTAAGGTAACCTTATCTCTAGCATAAACAGTTATTTATCATGCCCGTTTGTATTTTAAAGCATAAGAAAGAAGCACAAAATGAGAACTGAGTACATGCTGAAAGTGCAGAGCTAGCACTAGGCCTGAGCAAGTCACAGAGCAGAGGTGTTGCTATACCAGCTCACCCCAGCCCCCTGAGCAGGACGGCAGCCAGATGCACAGCCCCACCTTTCTGCCCCAGGGCTCCTTCCAGACACAGTCAGCTCCAGCTCACATCTCTGGGAGCCTGCAGCTTTAAGGAGCAGCAGAAGCCTCCAGGCTCTGGAACTGTGCATCCCAGTTTTGGGTACTGCCATCCTGACACCCATGCTGAAGTGTGGTGACTCAACCCTCAGCAAGCCCAGGCAGCCGCATGGTAGGCTTCACTGATTATAGCCAGCACAGGTAAGTATTGTAGTTGGGTTTCATGCTTATGTACTCAAAAGAAACATGATCAACTGAATTAATACATGTAGAACATCACTATGAGCATCAGCCGTTACTAGCATACGCTACAGGTCCTTAACAGAGAGACTTCTATAACTGAAGTAATTGCTTCTACGTCTCTGAAATCAGACTGTCCCACCCCCACTGCCTTCCTTCAAGCTTTCAGCATTTCAGACCTGAAATACTAGGCAGCTACAGACACCCAATAGCTTTGATTAGGTAAAATCCTTTACAGAATCAGACAGCCCACCTCCCATCCTACTCAAAGTCGGCAAGTTCCACAAACTGATTTTAGCAGAGCATTTGGGGCAATGTGTCTGAATATAACTGGCATCAGTAAGTACTATACCTTATGGTCAATGTTGCTGTTTTCCTAGTCGTCAAGTCTCCAATGACTTCAGAGATCTTTCAACATTATTAATCCATGGATTTGAGGCCCTTCTCATGTCATTATTAATTGGATTTTTGTACTATGGCCATGACAAAACCAGACTCTCTATTCGTGACACGACAGCACTGTTGTACATGATAGGTGCACTAATCCCATTCACAGTGATTTTGGATGTTATTGCCAAATGTAAGTGTCAGTTTTCTTGTAAATGTTACAAGCAATCAAAATCAGAAAATTCCTAAATCAATGAAAATATTATACTTATTAATGCAACCCTAGGAAGAAACCAACCTGTTCGTTCCTACCCTGCAGGTCATTCAGAAAGAGCTATGCTTTATCATGACTTGGAAGATGGAATGTACTCTGTTAGTCCATACTTCTTTGCTAAGGTAATTGATTTTGTTGCCAGAAAATAAAACAGCTGGCTTTAACATTAAAAAACACAAACCAACCAAAGCCTTGTTGCATAAACGATCACATTCGTATCAGATTTTGTTCTTTTGTGTCTGCCAGCTAAGGCTATCATTCTTGCTTCCTTGGCATTAATGGGTTAAACCTCACACTACTTTAGATCTGTTGCCATAAATCACGGCTGAGATCCAACCCCAGAAAAGCCAAGGAAGAATCTCTCACTGGGTTGTTTGTCCAAAATTTGAGAAATCTCAAACTCAGATTTGAGGGTTTAGACAGTTTTACATACCTGCATATTTTATTCATTGAAGCATCTTTGAAAGTTTGATTACATGTCTTGATCTGTAAAACAAAATATTCCTATTAAATGCTGAAGCAAAGGTAAAACAACCATGGCAAAATGCTAACTGTGATATTTCCAGTAGTTGTTTGGGTCTGTACTGGTCAGAGGCAAACAATTGTATTAAGTGCATATAGAGCCAGCGTTTCTGGAAATAAATTTAGAACTTTAAAAAAAAACCCCCACATTCTTTTTTTCACAAGGGTTTAGAATAATCCCTTCTTTGTGATGTTGCCACCGTTAGATGAGTTCTGCCTGCCATGGCATCTGTAATTTAGGTTTCCATTTCTGCACAAAATTTTAAATGCTTATTAGTGGTTGCCAGAGAAAAATATTCTTTGCATTGTGTCACAAAGATTGCACATTATTCATAGAGAAATCGATGTAATTTGTTACAACCTTAGTATTAGAAGATAGTAGCAACCCTCTTTGGAAGAATTAATCATAATACTCTCTATACGTATCTTCAGATATTTGAGAAAATTCTAAGCATGTTTTTGTTTTACAACGAGTTTAGTAGTTACTAACTGGCCTGCCTTTGGGACAAAGTGGGGAAGTGACCAACAGCCAAATTTGTCTCAAAGCTGATCTCACACTAGGTTCAACCAAATTTGGACAAAACATACTGTTGCCATGAGTCAGTAACAGTGTTACTGTTATCAAGCACACCAGTTCTCAGGGAAAGTTTCTTAAATTCTCAGAAGCTGCCAAAACTGTTAACAAAACAAGACGTCTAATCTGTAACAAGAATCCTCTCAATTTAATAATTAGTTATAGGAATTATCACAACTGGAGAAAAAATTAGTGAAGATTTCAATTTCTGTTGTGGATTGGTTTTGCATGTCACTGACAACACCAAACAGGGAGATGATTGCATTCTAAGGAAGCATTTGCTGTAGTTTTAATAAACAGTCCATAAGTACATTAAGGTGCATCTCAGGTGGTTTTGTAATTCTCATTTGACTTAACCTCTGCTGGGGGTTTTTTTGTTGGTTTTTTTTTTTTTTTCTTCCCTAAACAGATTTTGGGGGAGCTCCCAGAACACTGTGCTTTTGTTATAATTTATGGGGTTCCCATCTACTGGCTGGCAAACCTCATTCCTGAACCAGAACATTTCCTGCTGAACTTCCTCTTGGTGTGGCTGGCTGTCTACAGTGCCCGCGCGATGGCACTTTGGGTGGCAGCACTGTTACCGACGTTACAGCTTTCAGCCTTCTTCGGCAACGTCCTTTTCACATCATTCTACCTGAGTGGTGGTTTTGTGATAAGCCTAGAAAACCTCTGGACAGGTAAGGCAAAGCTCCCACCATTTCTCTGAACTGAAACGTCGATGGCTTTCATCAGCAACTGGTTTTTGTGAGGCTGAGTGTGTCCTGTGCAGGAAAACTCACCTTTATTCCTACCTTTGCAATTATCTTCTTGGGTGGTGACGGTGGAGTCAGGTCATTCATTTTACATCAGCTTCTCCATCTGAAAATGAGGTAACAAGAAGTCTGGTCAAAAAAGCACTAGTAAAAGGCTCAATTCTTACGTGTTTGCTAAATTTTTCAATAAAAAGAATTCTATTCAGTAGATGAAGATTGAGCTCTAGTAAGACTTATTTGACAGACATGGATATTAGCGCTCTCCTAATTTTCCGTCTCCACATAAAAATATGAAATATATCTGCCATTTTGTCCAATAATAAACTGTTATACATTTACAGCCTTTGTTTGCCAAGAAATTAGAAAAAAACATGCTGTATTTTGCAGCAACACAGCAGTTTTTGAGGTCTCAAGTTTTGTGTACGTGTATCAATTTCTTTCTTTCTGCCATTTTTTTTTTTTCCAGTTCCATTTTGGGTTTCTAAAGTCTCTTTTCTCAGATGGAATTTTCAAGGCATGATGCAAATTCAGTTCACTGACCTCACATATGAAATGACTGTTGGAAATACTACTTTTCAAATACCAGGGAAACTTGTAAGTCACTAATAAAAATTGTTACAAACGTTTGATAACCAATTAGAATGCCATTTATATGCCCATCATATTTAAGTAGATTTTGTAGGCCTCAAATCTGGCAAGCACTAAATCAGTACGTGAAGTCACGTTACACGTGGTATATTTTAAATTTGTCCCTACAGATGTCACTCCTTTTATGCCTTTCTTTTTAGTGGAAGAGAAAAAATAAAAAAAAGAAAAGAATGAAGGGCCAGTATTTCTACACAAGCCCCAACTACGTGCTTGCTGAAATTGTTCAGAAGCCGAACTGTCTTCCCCTGAAATTCCGCAGCCACTAGACATAGCGTAGCTGTAACCAGCCGTCAAACCGCTCTGAAAGTCACATCCAGCTGGAAACCACGGGGAAGGGCGGCAGGGGCCAGGGAAGCTCACACGTAAAACAGGCTTCCCAGATCCAGCATGAAAATCTCGTGTCGGTTCCTAATGTTGCGTCTTCCGCGGTTACAGGTCACCCAGGCTCTGGACCTGGACTCCCACCCTCTCTACGTAAGCTACCTCGTCCTGGCGGGTATCGTCTGCAGCTTCCTGCTCTTGTACTACTTATCTCTGAGGTTCATCAAGCAGAAATCCAACCAAGACTGGTAACAGCAAACCTCGCCGAGGGGGCAGCAGGTTACGGCGTCCCTCGCAAGAGGCCCGGGAAAGCCCACGGGCCTGTTTGCGGCCACCGCGGCAGCCGCCCGGGGAGAGCCGGTACCTGCTGCGGGCGGGGAGCGGCGGGCGAGGCCGGCCCGGCCCGCCACAGGATGGCAGCAGAACACCGGCAGTGGGAAGGCGGCCGCCCTCCGCCGCGGAGCCTGCCGGCGAGCGGGCTCCGGCCTGGGGTCGGGCTGGCGGCCGGGGCGGCCGTCTGACCTGCGGCTTCTCTAGGTGACCGGGCGCTTAGGAGTCCTCCACGCCTTGACGTGTTCTGAGCTATGGGCCACCGGTGTCAAAGGCCCCGTCCCACTTCGCAGCAGCTGGTGCTCTAGTCCACGGCGTTCGAACACGTCTTCACGCGGAGAGCTCCGAGAGAACAGCATCAGCGCACACCGGGCGCTACTTTCTGTAGCGCGTACGACATTCGGCGCTCAGGCGAGCGGCGTAGAGGAAAGCAACGCAGAAGATTTCGCTGATGCTCCGGGAGAACGTGCGAGGATGGAAAACACAACTGTTAACTGTTCTGTGCTGTTTCTAATCGCTTACGTCGTTTAAGGCCTTGCCTTTGTGTTCCAGTTAGATGCTGTTGATGCCCCGAATAGGTATTTACTCACTGCATAGACGATTTCTTGTAACAGCTAAAATTGTCTCACCTTCTTGGATTATTTCTACAGTATGAACACATACCTATTGATTGTTATTATTCACATCTCTCTCTGTGGCAATACAAATCATAGCAATTCGCCAAGTTTGGTTCCTAAGATTCTCAGGTAGAAAACACCAACCTGCCTCTCCAGTAATTAAAAATTTAATGATGCAATTACAAAAAGCTTGTAATTGTGCACCTAGTTACGCTCAGCCTTAAGACAGAAAGGATCAGAAAATGAGTCGGTAAATAAACGGCTATAATTCACACACAGTCATGGTAAGTGCACGTGCAAATTAGGTGTATAGTTGTTGTGAGCATTTTATAAGATTACCTTGATTGATTTTAAATGTTTGGATGCAGATCTCTGTGCTTATATACAGAGACCCAAAGCACATCACCTACTCAACTTTCATTTACATGTTGCACACAGTGGAAAACCCCTTCTATAATTGGCTATAACACCCCTGATATTGTTACGTAAGTTGCCCCCCCCCCCTTTTTTTTTTTTAAGAAATAAGAATGAAAGAACATCGGTATTTTATTATTCTATTTGGCAATTAGGACTGCCACATTACTTTCCACAGATTCCATGTGGTAATAGATTCCCAGGAAGACCCTAGTCTAAAGAAGTTAAGCAGGTCTGTTAAAATAACAGCTTCAGCCCCGGGCAGCAGTAGAAATCCAAAACACTCTAAGGTTCTTCTAAGGTGAATTCTACCATTTCTTTCTGGTGCTGCTGCATTTGATTTAAAAAAAAAAAAAAACCACTCGATCTGATGCTAGTGCCATTTTGAAATTATCAGATTTTCATTGCCTTTTAATGGCAAAGCCAATTCTTTCTGTCCAATTCAGCATCATTAAATTGTCAGAATAGCAGCTTCCTGTTTGATTCTTAATTATTCCTTTTTATTATATTTAAGACACTTAATTTTTTTAAAGTGGTTTACTCTTCTTTGTAATGATCTGTTATGATTAGAATCTCTTTTATATTACACTGAAGTTTTAAGGGTATATATTGGTACTTCTAGTCTAAACCTCTATTTTCAAGGTATTTAGAGGATTAAATTCTAGGCTGACTCTCTGTTGTGAATTCACTTTGATGTTTAATAAAAAAAGGAGAGACACAATGGGAGAAATTAAAGACATAAGGGACAGCTCTGAATTTTAGGGGCATATTGTCATGCACAGAAATCTTCAGGCATCTAGATAAGAATATACCATAGCCTTAACTTTGAATTTCCTTCCTTTTGTGAAATTAGTCAGGCTGCTGACATTACTTAAACAGCCTTTTTCAATTTAAAATTCCACCCTCTTAACATTATGCAGCAGGACCAAATGGTGTGAGTGTTTCAGAGGTGGTGTTATGACAAGGGTAGATGTATACATAATGGGGACTTGAGCGGTGAGCCTAGGAACAGCCATCGTATGGAGTGTAGGAAGAGCTATCATAGGATGTGGCCAGGCCTGTGTTTACATAGAAAAAGCTCATATTCTATATACTACAATTACATTAGCACACTGCCTATGATCATATCTTGTTTCCTTGATGCCTAGAGATGGGGAATATAGGCTGTGATTATTGTTACAGGCTTTAGCAATAAGAAGATAGGAGCCTTGAAATACCAGCAATTAGCGTTCCTGCCTGACAATAGCACGCTGTGGAGCTGTGTACAGGGAAGAGCACAGGGATGAGTGGGTGGATGACACACAACTTGCCCCACTCACACTACCGGGAGTTGAAAAATAGTACAAGTTTAAAGGGAATTACGCACCTCTTGGCCAGTGAAGGTCACGCTGTATGCTTTGGCCTCTACGTTCACGTCCTACTTCGTGTTAGTTTTGTGCAGAAAAGGTTTCACATTTCCACAGCAAGAGCTGCTGCTGCAAAAACAAGTGGTTAGCGAGGGAAGAGAAATCTTCCCGGGGGTTCTAACCAAGGCTAAATGTTATAATTTAATTTCATCACAGCTATGCTTTCCAAGTTTCAGAGTAGCCGTTCCTTTTCCTTAGACTCCCTTGTGTCAGCAGCAGCTCAGTGTGCCCTCCTGCCTGCACTCCCCGTACCACCAAAGTTACAGCAGCCCGCAACAATCTCAATATAGAGACTAAAGATCACAAGCAAGACACTGCCCAAAACACATCATACTGTCCGTTCCACACATGACAACACTTAGTTTGTTATGGACGTAAGCACTGTAGTAAGGCAGGCCTGCCATTCGCACAGAGCGCTGCCCGCCAGTCCAACAATGCCGCTGTCCCAAGGATTCACCCACTACTGTCTTTGCTCTCCTGTATCCTCCCTGGCCAGATTTGGAAAAGATCTCCTCAGCTGTAAGTCATGGTCCCTACTACTGCAGGCAACCAAGTCAGTGCAAAACTGGTTTTGAAATGGCACCACGTTTAATCGGTTGCAGAGTTTTGAAGCTGTGCCAAACTGCTGCTTGAATGGCGCAGTGCGTGACCTAACTGCAACAGGCTATGGGGTTTCGGTCTGCATACAAACACAAATCTGGGAATGGGAATGTCAAATATAGGCAATGACGATATTTGTAAGGAAAATTCACCAAATTTAGATTAAAAAAAAAAATTCTGTGTTGGTTACATGGATACTGTAAAGTACTGTGTGGACAACAGAACTGTGTGTTGTTGCAACACCTCTATGTACTAGAGGTGGTGTCTTATCTGTAAAGGAACAGGTAAGAAAAATTTATTACTTAAAGTGTTTAGTACAAGGAGAGGTGGGAAGTTCTTCCCCAACCTCCACTCCAAGTTTATGCATTCTTTCCACTTGGCAAATGGGACAAACTTTTTTAGCACTGGAAAATGGATTATAGAAACACTGCTTTGCATATTGGCTCGTGGGTAGTGGCAGTCCTCCAAAATACTTTTAACTCATTGTTTGGAAAGGACTAGCTTTCACTATGGCTAAGCTAAATTAGTAAGTAGCTGTTGAAAGTTTCATCCCATATTTGTTCATTGCAAAATGCATTCAGAAATGCTAAATAAGTAACAAGTATCAATAACCATCCCTTTTAATTAAAAAAAAAAACCAAAAAACCAAACCATGAAATTCCTTTTAAAAAAAAAATCACGGACAATACATTACGCAAAGAGACTCAAAGGTAAGAAATTGCAGGCGTTGGTATGTCCACTTGTACCAGAAATAACAAACCTTTCAGGTTTTAGCCACAATGACTAATTTTAATGGCAGTAGACAAGAAACAGTGTACATGGAGCTCTGTGACATGCTGCTTTTTTTTTTTATACTCCAAAAGCCAAGACAAGCCCTTCATATGTTAGCAGCTATTAATTAAGGCAACAATGTTTAAGCAGCAGGTTGAGGTAATTTTAAAACCACTTAACCCTTTTCAGAGTTTATGAGCTTTAAAAAGCATATCTATATGTGCATGTGTTCATATTAACATGTATATGTAGAGGTATCTGCATGAATAGATTATGTATATATGTATATACACACACAGTTGTACTGCCTATGTGTACTGGGTTTGCGTGGCAAGGTTTTGGTAGCGGGGGGCTACAAGGGGTGGCTTCTGCGAGAAGCTGCTAGAAGCTTCCCCTGTGTCCTACAGAGCCAATGCCAGACAGCTCCAAGACAGACCCACTGCTGGCCAAGGCCGAGCCCATCAGCAACAGTGGTGGTGCCTCTGGGAGAACAGACTTAAGAAGGGGGCAAAAACCAAACACCTAAGCGATTGCAGGCAGGAGAGAGGAGTGGGAACATGCGAGAGAAAAAACCCTGCAGACCCCCAGGTCAGTGCAGAAGGAGGGGGAGGAGATGCTCCAGGCACCGGAGCAGAGACTCCCCCGCAGCCCGTGGGGAAGACCCTGGTGAGGCAGGCTGTCCCCCTGCAGTCCACAGAGGTCCACGGTGGAGCAGATATCCACCTGCAGCCCATGGAGGATCCCACGCCGGAGCAGGTGGGTGCCCGAAGGAGGCTGTGACCCCATGGGAACCCCACGCTGGAGCAGGCTGCTGGCAGGACCTGCAGATCTGTGGAGAGAGGAGCCCACGGAGCAGGTTTTCTGGCAGGACTTGTGACCCTGTGGGGGACCCACGCTGGAGCAGTGTGCTCCTGAAGGACTGAACACCGTGGAAGGGACCCATGCTAGAGCAGTTCGTGAAGAACTGCAGCCCGTGGGAAGGACCCACATTGGAGAAGTTCATGGAGGACTGTCTCCCATGGGTGGGACCCCACGCTGGAGCAGGGGAAGAGTGTGATAAGTCCTGCCCCTGAGGAGTAAGGAGCGGCAGAGACAACGTGTGGTGAACTGACCCCAACCCCCATTCCCCGTCCCCCTGTGGTGCTGGCGGCAGTAGGTAGAGAATCTGGGAGTAAAGTTGTGCCCAGGAAGAAGGGAGGAGTGGAGGGAAGTTGTTCTGAGATTTGGTTTTATTTTCTTATTACCCTACTCTGGTTTGACTGGTAATAAACTAAATTAATTTCCCCAAGTTGAGTCTGTTTTGCCTGTGACGGTAATTGCTGAGTGATCTCTCCCTGTCCTTATCTCGACCCACAAGCCCTTTGTTATACTTTCTTTCCCCTGTCCAGCTGGGGGTGGTGGTGGTGGTGATAAAACGGCTTTGGGGGGCACATGGCGTCCAGCAAGGGTTATCCCACCACACTATGATAGCTCAAATTTTTTTCAGATCCATAATTATAAAAGTGCTGTTTCCAATTTATATAATGAATTATAAAACTGTTTGTTGATCTTTGTCATTAAATCAAACTTACGGTTGTGTGGAATTGCAAATTTTGTTGGCATTATTTTGCTTTCATGGTCACAATTAGATATTTTTAATGCTTCCAGTGCTAAAAAACTGCAACTTAACAGACCCCCTCAACCTTCACATCATGGCTCCAGTACCAGCATCCGCCATCAACAAGACATTTCGGTCTTTTGCTCCTTTTTAAGCATCTAATCAGATTTTGCTAAGATTCCTAGCATATCTCAGTACTGTTTCTGCCTCACCTTAATTTTTCATGTTTAATAAGTGGGTTTAGAGGCATAAATGTTAAAGTACTGGCCAGAACCCATATGGTGAGTAAACAAACAATGCCACTTGCCTCAAAAATAATTTGTATTTTGTACACAAGCAAATTAGCCCACAAAACAGTCATCTACTACTTCAGTACTGAATTTTCAAGCAAATGCATAGCAATTGGAAGTCTATGAATGTTCACAAATAGTCAAATGCAAAATGCACAGAGCATGTAATTTTCAATAAATTCCCAGTGCCACACAACAAATACATAACCATACTAGTTAACAGTTAACATCATCATTCCTCAAGACAGTACCTTTGCTCACTTTCATTTACTGGGCGCTTGGCGAAGAGTTTAGGAAACAACAACAGAAACTTTTTCAAAATAAAAAGACTTCATGTTTCACCAAGAAAGTCAGGAAAAAAAAAGCAAAAAAAAAGCAGCCCCACTGCTATGCAAGTCTAGTCTCCACCAGCAGCTCCTCCTTGACACAAGTAAACATCTTCCTTCTCGTGATGCAAGTCACGATGCTGAGGAGAGTGCCCTAGAAGAACCGAGTATTATCTTAATGACTGCTTTTCAACAAACACCCCAATCTTCTACTACTCATAGTTAAAAATAGCTAATCACCTTGTGGCAGTGCTTCAACTAATTGTAGAAAGGCACAAAGCCAAAAAATGGAGTTCCAAACCAGGTAACAGCAAAATGTGCTGCACAAACTGAAAACTTTGAAAAATACGACATGTGCTGCCCTAAGTAGCTGCCACCAGCTTCACGAAGTTATGTTACACAAGGCAGTCATTGGATTTCCAGGTGGGTAAGTCAGAGATCAAACCTGTGGTAGCCATTACCCCAAGAGACTTTGATCTTGGCTGAGAAAGGCAGAGCACCAACAACTTTTCTGCTTTTTTAGCATCCCCTTAATACAATGACAAAAACCTTTTGGCTTGTAATTCCTACCAGTACGGGCACGGGTTGCCACCCCCCATGGAGCCACAGGGGCATTTCAGGCCAGCAGGAACAGTCAAAAAGCCAGCACCATCCCACCAGTCCCGCAGTAATTCTGCGCACAGTGACTCTGGCTGTTTGCATCACATGCTGTACCTGCTTCCCTGCCTTCCCCACAACTCCTACTAGTAGTCATGTAAAAAAGCATTTTGGCCAAGTATTATTGTTACCTAGAAAAGTGCTCTGTCTGATTACAGCAGAGCTCAGCACTGCCAAACGTTTTGGACACACTTGCTTCGGGTTTGTCCCTTCTAAAAGCAAGGCAAAAGAAAGGTGAATGAATATTTTTAGCTTTATTTACTTGATAGGGAATTTCTCAGTGCTTATGTATTAGAAAAACGCCTTGCAGCTTTGTAGTATGTTCAGTGCCAGGCACATGATAAATTTCCACTGGAAAAAACTCTTGAACATGACTGACAATAGTAAATCCACAAATTACCGTAATTTTATGCCCCCTGCAGCTAGTGGTATGAAACATAGTTTTCAACCTTGTTTTAACTTGCTGAATTTAGACAAATCTATAATGTTATTGATAACAGTGAGAAAGACACTCAAATGCAGAAATTGTATTCCTGGGCATAAAAACAATTGGAGCACAATATTTTATATGTACTACAGGTGATGAAAAATACAGCTGTCATTAAAACATAAAAAAAAGATGGAAAACTAAAGGTTTTGGCTTGGTTTTTTAAATTAATTTAACATGATATACATATTTATTTTCAGCTATTGCACTTGATCAGGGTTTTTTCCTCCTCCTGCTGAACAGTTAACCTGGTGCAACATGTGATATTACTAGCTCTCTCACTCAGAACATTAATGTTTGAAATACAGGCTGAGTAAACAAAATCATGAAGGAAAGCAAAAACCTTGTTTAAGCAAAATCTACAGATATATGGCTCCTAACGGATTTTCCAATGAGCATACACTTTCTATCGTATTTCCAATTTTTAGAGTGTAATTTTATTTACCAAGGGTTCTGAGGGCCCTAAAAATGGACAACTGCTAGAGACAATCAAGATCTAAAGTTGAGCTAACCTCCACACATGAACTGTTCATGCTACTAGCTGAACTAATCAGAGGGAAATCCCAGGGAACTCTGCAATGGTTACTTAGCAATTGCTTGATTTATTTTTGGTTTAGGCAGAAAGTTTTTCAGAGTATGGCTAGGTAGTGGGCGCAGCAACCTAACACAGTTGCTTTGGTTACAGCCACACCTCAGGCTGCAACTTCAGTATCAGAACATGCACAGAAATTGTAACAGCTGCAATGCTACACACTATCCCATATTAAGACTCGTCCTTAGAACCACACTAAATTACACTAATAATGCACTTAGTCCTATAGCTGCTTTTGAATTTGAGAAGTGTGAGGTTTAAGAGGCTGCTGCTAGAACAAACTTCCTTTGGGATTTTTGGCACACAATGATGCTCCCGTTTCTTCAGTTACCCAGCTGTCATTACAAGACTAGTACCATTATGACTCCCCATGGTGGAAAGGCACGGGAGGACCAGGCTTGGCTCAGCAGCTCTGACTAGTCCTTCACAGCCTCTTCCTTCATCGAGTTGGGCTTAGCAGCCAACTTACCCTTAGCAGCCCTTGCTGCTGCCACCGTTTTCTTCTCCAGTGAACTTCAAGGAGAAGCGGTTGAGGAGGGGACAGTGGGAGCCATGAGAAAGGCAAAGATCCGCAGTGGTGTGTCACTGACCCCGACTGCCAGCGAGTTGAGGGCTGCTCCTTCCCCTCATAGTCATCAACTCCTAATCCAACCAGGCCTAAGGCACCATGCTGAAACTGATAGGTCTTCTTATTGCCACCCACAATACCAACTCTCATCCTTCCCACTTAGGTATTTTCCCAGTACTTCCAATCCCGTCAGAGTTCCTCTGTGGCGACCCTGTATTTTGACAATCACTCTTCACAGGCCCTCTCCCATAAATAAAAATCCAGCACCCAGTAAAACAGCCTTTCAGAGCCTTCCTTTGACAACCTCGAAGGAGGTTGGCCAGGCCAACCTCATCCTGTCCATACCCCCCTGCTTTCCCTCCAGCCCAAACTGTTTTCTATCTGAAAGTCCACCCTCCTCTCCTGCCCTGAAGATTCATCTCCGCTACCTACAACTCTTCCCATAATGCCACTTTTCAGATTTGGCCTGGTCACAGACTATGTGAAGAACAGCAGATGCAAACTACTTGCAAAACCAAGAATTAAGTTTGCTGCTGGTTTTCAAGATGCATCACTTTCACTGTGAGACACTGAGGTTCATTGGCACTTATAGCTGAGTGAAATAACTACGAGACACTCAGAACTACAAAGAGGTTTGGAGCTATCACTGCAAACAATAGCAATTCTATAGATACCACTGCTTTATCACAGTGTTATAAAGGTAGTCACATGAGAAATTGTGAAGCATTAGCCAACCGTAATATATAGGTTTAAGAGTATCAGAGAGAAACCTTGCATTAATAGTTTTATCTAAAAGTAGATCAATGTGGAACCCCCTCTATAGCAGGCACTGCATAAGACAGTTTCTATTATCTCATTTTCTTAATTACAGGAAACAGTAGAAAAACCTCAAACCTTAAACTTACGTATCTGCTTTTATTTACATACCTAAAGAGAAACCTAGAACTTTGCTCCCTGTAGCTGAGGATCTGCACACTCCTCCGAAAGATGCCCTTGGATTACATTATAGTCTCATTTGGAGCCACTAACTTAAAAGGATATTGGGTATCCTCTGATTATTGATTCACAGAAGTACTGGCAAACCACCAGAAGCTGCAGCCATTCTGGAAAGGAAATACCTTTACAGAGAAATTATGAAAATAATTTTAATAAATGCAGGGAAATCTTTGCTAAAAAAGGCTACATTCAATGACAGTCTCAGCTTTTTCTTACGTGCTCACATTTTTCACCTTAAAAGCAACAATATACTGGTGCAGAAAATTGGACATTCATTCTAGATGCTGACAGATTTCTCACACTGAACAGCAAGACCTCCTGGTCACATTTATCACTTCTGTCACTTCCTCCTCTGCTGTGTTCCTGGAGAATCTAGAAGCATCACACCTTTGAGAGAAGCAATAGATATTGCAGTGCTCTGGTGAACACGCTTCCAGTTTATTTCTCTGTCAATACAAACACTCATGATCCTACCTTCACTGTTACGATCCTCCCTCGTTACTGTAAACTGCAGCTGGGATCCTGCTGACTCAGGCATTCAACCTATAAAAACCTGAGCTGTCACTGCCAAAGACACAGTCCGTTCAGCTACTCCATTTTCAACAGTGGGCACGTATTAACAAAGTCTAAAGACAGCTACTAGCCTACCAAACTACATTTCTTGCTATAGAAAAGGATCTCAGGAGACAATGAGTTGAACAAACTGGTTTAGTAGATAAGGATAGAACTACAGCATATAATTATCATGCCGCAGAATGACTATACTGGTAGTTAACAAAGGAAACTTTTCCCATGTTGAGCTCAAAAACCAAAAAGCACCCTCCTCCTGCCCCTACCTTAAGGGGAGTGGGGGAAAGAGGCGAGTCCACAATGTGGTGCAGGGCACAGAAGTGAGATTAAGTCATCTCACCTCAAGCAGCAAGCTTTTTGCAGTCCTCTCAAACCCAACCAAGACACACTATTATGCAAACATACACGCTCCCACAATGCCCTTTCTACAGTAACATGTCAAGTCATTTCATGTCAGCACACTCTCAGCTTCCCATGGAGGCCACTGGAAAAGCATGCTCCTATCTCATGGACACTGCACCTGGCCTGGATCTCGCACAATCCCAGTTATCCACTAGCCAGTGGCAAATAATTCTTTTCTGCTTTAAAGAGGTGCGTGCTATGGTCCGCATGACAGAGTATGTTTTGTATCTGGACTATATAAATTACCATGACAAGTTTGCAAGACTGCCATTCTGCATTTTGTCACCTTACAAGTTTCTTTGAATATGAAAAAAATAATGAAAGTGCCTACTTACTTGGTGAAGAAACGCTAACCTTCTAAACTGCGTTTTTCTTCATGCTTGAAATGGCTGAGTCTCAGCACACCAATGCACAAGAAATATTATCATTTCAAGCGTATTCTAGAAGAGTCAGCACAAATGCCAGGTCTACACAACCTTCCTGGTATAACCTTGTTTCAGACCGAGATGATTATGTCCCAGAGTGGCACAAATCCCTCATTGTCCCACATTTTAAAGACAGGAGAGACTTCACTCCTCTGTGTAATCATTCCTTCATTGTACAGAAAACATTTACTGGAACAGAAAATCAGACATACTATCACACAACGGCAGCCTTTGCCTATCCTTTGAATAATCTCTGCCTTCCCTCCTCTACCACAAAGCTCCATGGGCCCAGGCTATTGCAACATGATCCCAAATGATCAGTATGCACCTTCACCTATTACCCTGGCATTGCTGGCACGAAACCCTGGTACTCTTTAGTCTCATGCTCCTGCAGTGCCTCCCTGATGCTTAATCAGCTCAGCAGCCAGCTCATTCAGCCCTTAACTTTCCATGAAGTCACTCAAAATGCAATTTCAGAGCTGAAAACAATTTAATTTATATTCTTCAGTTACAGGCTATCAAATTTACTTTCCATTTCCACAATTGCAGCTATTAAATTATAGGGCATTATTCTGTTAGAGTTCAAGTCAAACCTGTTTGAAGAAAAACATGTAGATGCTAACTAGTAGTAATCCTGCATGGTCAGACCTCATGCATGGGCACTAGTAACTTGCAGCCATGCGTCTGGCTGTGGCCTTGCATGCTGCTTTTCTGCCTCAGAAGGCAGCAGCCAGCAAACACAACCTGCCAGTATCACAGCACAGATTAATGATGGATGCAGCACCTGACAATCAATCGCATCTGGTCCACGACCACAAGATTCCACCTCCTTGCCAAAAATGTAAAGATCTACAGATCTGCTGTTAACTTCCTCTGTGATGACCTGGTGTTTGCTTCAAGTAATACTCTCTTCCTTACCTTATGTGCTACCTTAGCTCAAAAAGCATACAGGCCCATTGCCTCCAGTTACACTCAGATGTGACTCCACTTACTGCAACACGGCTACCGCTGTGCAACCGAAAAATTCACGAGATGACCTCTAAAAACAAAAGCTGTGATACTAGAGAAAGGGTTGCCAACTAGTTGACAGTCTTCAATTATGCTGCTATTACACTGAAACACATGTAATGTAGCTGTAGCTTTAGAAAAAAGAAACATCTCAATTTGTGAAATGAAGTAAAGAAGGTCATTGTAAAACCACACCACCAGTGGAGCAGACACAGCTAGGATGCATCCAGTTTGTTTGGAAAACAAAATTTACCACTCTCCTCAGCCTCTGATTAGTCATGCCTCATTTTTTAAGCACAGCAAGAATTTCCTGTGTATTTGTAAATATACTAGTTAATGAACTGGAAATTTTACTTCAAAAAGTTAGGTCCAAATTTCTTTCTAACTTTGACACATTCAGATTACAGTACAAATCTTCAAAATTTGCCAAAACCTGGGGGGCACACGTGAACTTTTAATTACCAGAGTGTTGCCTATGTGGGAGAACCTAAGAAAGATAAGGTTAACTAACTGAAAATGCAAAGATCAATAAAAAAAGATATCAAATGCACAGCTTTCATTTCATTAAAACCTGTTTTGAAGTACTGCATAGGCACCATATTCCATTTGTTATACCAACGTGCACATTTGTGAGTTTCCACCATTATTCACAGAGATAAAGGATGCATTCTCTATGTATTCTTTAATCTTTGTAAATTAGAAGTGTCTTATTTTCATGATTCCACAGCTCTGGACTGTAAAACATCACATCGGAGTAGGTTTACTCCCACATTTATACAAATAAAGCATGCCCACCAGTCTCCCAGCAAGTAAAAAATGCTACCCCTGCAAATAATGGCCACTGCTTTGTTTAAAAGGCATGTTTTCACAGATATGCAGTTCTTGTATCCATATGTATTGGGTTTGTGTGGCAAGGTTTTGGTAGCGGGGGGTGGGGGTTACAGGGGTGGCTTTTGTGAGAAGCTGCTTCCCCTGTGTCCAACAGAGCCAATGCCAGCCGGCTCTAAGACTGACCTGCCACCGGCCAAAGCCGAGCCCATCAGCGACAGTGGTGGTGCCTCTGGGAGAACAGATTTAAGAAGGAAAAAAAGTTGCCGGGACACACAGAAACGGCAGCCGGAAAGAGGAGTGAGAACATGCGAGAGAAACAACCCTGCAGACCCCCAGGTCAGTGAAGAAGGAGGGGGAGGAGATGCTCCAGGCACCGGAGCAGAGATTCCCCTGCAGCCCGTGGGGAAGACCATGGTGAGGCAGGCTGTCCCCCTGCAGTCCACGGAGGTCCACGGTGGAGCAGATATCCACCTGCAGCCTGGGGAGGACCCCACACCGGAGCAGGTGGGTGCCCGAAGGAGGCTGTGACCCCTGGGAACCCCGCGCTGGAGCAGGCTGCTGGCAGGACCTGCGGATCTGTGGAGAGAGGAGCCCACGGAGCAGGTTTTCTGGCAGGACCTGTGACCCTGTGGGGGACCCATGCTGGAGCAGTGTGCTCCTGAGGACTGCACACTGTGGAAAGGACCCATGCTGGAGCAGTTCGTGAAGAACTGCAGCCCGTGGGAAGGACCCACGTTGGAGAATTTCGTGGAGGACTGTCTCCCATGGGAGGGACCCCACGCTGGAGCAGGGGAAGAGTGTGAGGAGTCCTCCCCCTGAGGAGGATGAAGGAACAGCAAAGATAACATGAGATGAATTGACCCCAACCCCCATTCCCCATCCCCCTGCGGTGCTGGCGGCGGTAGGTGGAGAATCCAGGAGCGAAGCTGCGCCCGGGAAGAAGGGAAGGGTGGAGAGAAGGTGTTCTGAGATTTGGTTTTATTTTCTTATTACCCTACTCTGGTTGACTGGTAATAAATTGAATTAACTTTCCCCAAGCTGAGTCTGTTTTGCCCATGATGGTAATTGGTGAGTGATCTCTCCTGTCCTTATCTCAACACACAAGCCCTTTGTTATATTTTCTCTCCCCTGTCCAGCTGAGGCGGGGGGAGTGATAGAACGGCTTTGGTGGGCACCTGGCATCCAGCCAGGGTTATCCCTACCACACCATAAAATTAACTGGACTAACAGTTATGAGAATGAATTGAAGACACTATAAAACTACAGCACACAAGCTAGTGTAAAAGATAGAAGTATTTTGTCTTTACCTATAATATCAAACGCCCTAATGAGATACTTAACACAAGAGAAGTACATTTAGGAGAAATCTAAAAAGGGTGTTTATTTTTTGTGTAGATACAGACGAATCCTGGAGATGACGTTCTTTACCTGTATACTTCCACCCCAAGTACATTGATCAGGCAAAGAACAACAAAGGATAAGATAGTTTGCTGAAGTTATAGTTACATACACCTCTAGCAGCTGTCTTGATATACATGTATTTAGGTGAATCAACAGAAGCCAAAATACAATTCAGGCTATAGCAGATCATACATCAAACCAGAAATAGCCTAGAAATCTGCGTCTTGATATTTCATTAGCAATTTTTAAAGCATTTCTATCAATGAATGTTTCTATCAATTACAGCTATGGAAAGTGCTGTTTAAACACAGATTTATATTAAAAATTACATAGAACAACATGCTTTTTTACATTTTTATTGAATGTAATATTTAAACAATTTCATAAACAACTAAAGCATAAAAGACTGTCTGCTCATGATGCTTCCAATCTTCTTTTCCTCCATTTTTCCACATAGAACTTGAATGTCTCCTATAAATAGAGTGGAATAAACAAGTTCAACCTTGTTTCAACTGAAAAGTTACTAATTCTGAACAAAATCTTATGTCCTGACAAAAGCCAAATCTATTATTCTCTGTCATGCAAAACTAGACCTGTACTGAAGTCTGTATAATTAAGAGAAACGCCAGAGAGAATAGAAGGAAAAGGAAAACCTTGCCAAAAATGCATAATGAAGCTTCTATTAAAATGCAATAATATAATCAATTTCATTTTAAAAAGAAAATACTTTTTAACTGCAATCTGCAATTGTGCCAAAAAGATTGAGACATTTTTAAAAACCAAGCTGCATTAGAGAAAAATTGAACAGGGAAATAAAAAAATGAATAATTTCAGTAACTTTGAAAAAACACTCTTATTTTCACTAGCTACATGTAAGAAACAGACATTCTAGGTTTTAAATTTACACAGTCCAATAAAATTTCAATTATAAATTATGTCAAGGTTGCAGAAAAAATCCACAGCTCTTAAAAAGCTAAACCAAATATTTTATGCCAAAATTTTCCCCAATTCTTTGCAAACTAAGAAAAGAAAATCACATTTATCATGAAGCAATGCAGAGAAACAACATATAATCAGGTCTTCACGGAACTATAGAAAAACACTTATTTTAGAATTTAAAAAGTGGCTAGAAAATGGCAATAAAAAAGTTTGTTTAGAGAGGAAAACCAGAATAAGTCTTTAAAGTCTGCTTCGCTAAAATGGTACTAGTAGACTGTTAGTCAAAGGAATGATGTGAAAGAAGTATTTACAGTCTTGACAGATTTAGTGTCATGCCACTTGTCACCCTCAAATAAGATATATTTGCACAGTTGCATATATCTGCTGGCAAGGCAGCTAGAAGCAAAGCTTCTATTAATTAAAAAAAGTTAATTCCTACAGTTCTAAAATCCCATCCTACTAAAGCAGCAACTTGTACTAGACAGAAAACAGGTAATTAATGCAAACTAAACCCCATTAATTGTTAATGAAATAAACATTCTGTAAGCCTTTTTAAGTTCAATGGCTTAGATAAGTGTCCCAAGGACATTTGATAGAAGCACACCTGTAGATGAGAGCCTGATAACGATCAGGTAGTTTAAATATCGTAAGCCCCAAGAGGTTTTATTTCTTCAAGTCAAATCCAATGCAAGATTACTATAGTTCCTACAACACTCAGTACTTCATACATTACCTCCTTTGAGGAGTCTCTGCAGAGATTTAATCCCTATGTAATTATTCATGCAATTTGTTTTATTAACACTGAACATACACAATTCTGCAGATCTATTTCCTAATTAAGAAATACTCACAGGAGGTTCAGTGAAAGGGACAGGCTCTCCTACTTTCTTCAGAAAAGCTGCTAAAGATTTCAGAGATAGCTCATGCAGCTGTATATTCTTTGCTTTTGTTTTCTCATACACAGCCTT
Source organism: Haliaeetus albicilla (assembly GCF_947461875.1). Taxonomy (NCBI): domain Eukaryota; kingdom Metazoa; phylum Chordata; class Aves; order Accipitriformes; family Accipitridae; genus Haliaeetus; species Haliaeetus albicilla. The sequence continues at coordinate 16,342,896 of NC_091495.1, forward strand.
TACAGAAGCAACATCCCCATCCAATTCTGAGGAAAAAACAAAACAAAACAAAACTGAAAATACCCCCCCATTGGTAAAGTGTTCCTCTTTTCACCTGTCTCCATGATGTCACACATTCCTACTACTTGCCAAAACATATTCTAAATATTTTAATATACAATATTCCAAATATTCCGGATATTATTCATATCCTACTGACAATTCACATAAAAGAACAGAACATACAGCCATTCTAGCTTTCCTTTTTATTTGAGGCTGGATGATCAATTCCTTCAAGCATGTGCTGGAACCACAAAGGAGTAGGAGATGCACAGTGAGAACACACCACCCTAGGATGTGAAATACAAAGCCATATGCCTCTTTCTGAAGCAAGTGATAAAAAATGAATACAAAAGCTAAAACAAAAGCCACCCAAGTTCAGCATGTGAGAACCCTAGAACAGAATTTAATCCCTTAAGTAAGGGCAGAATATTGTTACAGTTACAGGTGCTGGGTACATCAAAACTATAACCTAAAGGAACAAAGAAAACAAAGGTCAGATGCTCATTTTAGAACACAAACAAAAACCTATTTCATCCTATTGAGCAGGAGACAATTTTTGCTGACCCACTAACACTATGACAAACCTTAACGGCTTAAGTAACCAATAACATTTTTCCTGGATATTCCATAAAAGGTACCATCCCCTGCAACAGGTTTTAAGTAATCCATTCTTCATTTATCTAAAGCACTGCTCAATTCTAGCTGTGGAAGAGTGCACTGTATTTCTCCTTCCTCTAAAGTGGGAGAGGGCAGAAACTCCTCCTTCTACGTTGACTCATGCTTAATCATAGACTTTTCTGCTGCTCAGATATTTGCTTGAGACACATCAGGATGAAATTGAAGTGACCCCTGACATTTTCACTGTTGTCCTCAGGGTCCTAGAAGCAGTACAACAGTTCCTAGCACCTTGTAAACAACAAGGAAGCCATCATGTCCAGTTAAATGCATTTTGTTGCTTGGGAAAATGCAAACATCTGCAGTATGGGAGCTGTCTCAGGTTCTTACTTGTTCACATTTGGAAACACCATCTTCACAACCATAGGGGCTATAAAACCAATAGTTCTAAAAGAAAAAAAAAATCTTTAATTACGCAGAAATGGATAGCTTGTGTCCCTTTCTCATGAGAAAAAGCTTCCCACTCATGTCTGGCAAGTGGCTGAGCTCCTTTTAGAATGTGGGATGCTACTGCAGAAACTGCATGAAGTGATGGTTTAAGAGAAATCATTAACTTTCTGTTTTAAAGAAATAGATGTATTTACTGTATGGAAAACAAACAAAAAAGAGCTAATACTTAGATTGTGTTTAATGGACCATGCAAATGTGATTTTATGTATTTCCTTTTTCAAGAAGGTATACAGGACAAAGAAAGGAGTAAATGTCCCTTCATTTGTTCAGTTGTGGATGTCTGATATACGATCAGACTTCTTTCAGCTGTGATCTATATTCTACTATATATTTGCTAAACACATAAACACTTATTTTATTTGTCCATTTATTTTGATAACTAGCAACAGTAACTAACTGTAGTAATAGTACTCTGTTATCTTTCATTTCCCTAACTAATTAAAAATAACAATGTACCTGACAGGAGAATAATTTGTTTCCTAGAAAATGATGATACTACAAGGTTGGACTTGGATGAAAATGAGAAATCATGTTTTAAAGCTTCCTAACTGTAAAATGAAAAAAAGAAATGAAAAAAAAAGATCTTATTTCTAGCCCTCTTGGCTTGAACACAACCTAAGCACAGCCTTCTAAATTTCAGTTGTGCTAAATATTTTGCTGATGATCATTTTAACAGCCAAATGAGACTATCATGCTCACCGTTGCAGAAAGTATCAAAAATGGAAGAGAAGGGATGAGGGGAAGATGTAGCTGAATTGCTATTCATGTGTACAGGTCTGTACATATTATACATGGTGGGGACAGAATATAGTAAATGCCCCTGAATATCCTCAGAGTAGGACAACACCTTATTCTTTAAAACAGAAAGATGTAATAGAAAATGCAAAGATACCCTAGTACAACTGACCCAGTCCAGCCCTGGTAAGGTGGATCAAGTAACTGATGTGCACTCTTCTACCTGATATAGGAGTGGAATTGATGTCTCATACAGGTGAGATGCTTGTACAGAATAACCTGGGAACAGCTTTTCAAACTCCTCATACTGGTACTGTCTCCTCTAGAACTTGCTACGAGTCAGCTACATCTCTGCCTAAAGAAACTACAGCAACCATCTGTTCACATACAGTGTGGCTTCACATGTTGAATACACTCTAACCACTGTTTTAGGTATAATAGAGCAAGTGATTGATTCTCTGCAATCTCTTGATGTAGTTGGAAAGGATATTGAAAAAATTAATTAGTTCACTTATGGTATTTTTACTGAGCTAAAAGCAGTAAAGGGCTAATGATAGCAGCAAATACAGTGCTGGTGACAAAGGGCATTTTTTTGTTTTATAAAAACATGTTAGAAAACTTACCCTGCTGTGAATGCAACTGTAGAGCTAAACAATTTTGGTAGTGATTGCTGCTTTGAACATTACTAAGCAAGTGATTTTAAGTGAGATACTACATCATGAGAAATTCTACAACTTGATTCAAATATAGTGAAGTTTTTATTCCTTTAACACCATACCGTGGGGTTGGGGTTGAAGTATTTTACTTAATTATTCCTATTTATCTCTTCTGTGATAGATTGGAGCACAAGGGTTTCTGTCATTGTATCTTTTTGTTTGTAATACACATGTGAAGAATATTTGCTCCCTGTAATAAAACTGCAGGACCATATCGGAGTACACAAGGCAAAGGACACTACAGCAAAGAGATGCAAGCTTGCAAGCTTCCAACTGAGTGTTGCCATAGGGGCTATATGTCCTGGTTTTTCAAGAGTGAGTGTTGCAAATAAACATACTTAAATAAGCAACTTGATTTTTTAGAGCTGTTCCTCTCTGGCCTCAACTATAAAGAGAACCGATTAGCACTTCAAATCTACTATTTAGGTAAATCCAGATGAAGGCATCTGGAATATTAACTTTGGCTAAATTAAAACAGGTATAAAGAATCTACACTAATAACAATAAGGTCCTTGCACATTACTGACAAAAGTAATCATGATTTTGAAACACACACATAAAAGGAAACAATATACTTATTACATGTTTTGGGGGAAAAAAAGCAAGATTCATTTTAAAAGCCATTCATTTCTACAGTATTGCTCTCCATGGGTTAGGATGGATTCTTTTTTATTCCACGAAGTCCCTACTTAGCCTCTATTGTAGCAGTATCCTTTAATCTAATATAGCTCCTTTTGTAAAGGACTGTGTCAGTTGTTTGCTTTTCCAACCTAATAGCTAGGACAGTATACAGATCCAACAGACTTAAACAACAAAAACCTCAGACAAACCCCGCCAACCTCTTTGTGGCTCAAACTGTAAAGCAAGTTACACAGTGTAGATCCTACTCCCCTCTCTAAGGGTTTCCATGACCTTTCTGAATGTCTCAAGAGTTCTTACTAAAAAAAACTATTCCAAGGAGAGTAAATTACCATAACATCTCATGAGGTAACGGTATGCAATTTCCATATCTAGATGCTCAGGAATCAGTTCTAAAAGTGTCTCTATCTTCTTCGCCTATGAAATTTAACACACAGACAAAAAGAGCATTAACTTCAAATCTTAAACAACAAAGTAAAATTGCCAAATTTAGAATCATTTTAGAACTTAAGTGAAATGAACTGTACTGATAACAAGGAATGGATTGTGCAACTGAAAGTAGACATCATAACGTCCTTCCCAAAATTTCATATGCAGATATCAAATAGTCAAAGAAATCAGGCACAAAATAAAACAAACAAAATGCGGGACGAATATCCACACTAAAACAGGCCAAACATTAGTTTCTCAATTTTTTTTAAGGAAGCAATTAATGTATTAATGAGAATATGTCAGGATTTCAACCAATTTAAAAAAAAATGCAAACCACTCGGCAGCCTTCACTGACCTAGAGGTCAATGGTAGCTATGATCAGTGCTTAAAAGAAGTCAGATCATTAACTAATGTGCTTAAATTCAGAACCTCCCTCCCTCAACCTCTGATTCCAGTTTCAAAACCTCTCAGGTCTTGAATTAAAAAAAGTTTATAGAAATTGCTAACATTTATCACATGCTACTAACTTCTATGTGTTATTAGTATTTCAGCTTGAAAGTTAGAAAAATTCAAGTTTTTAAATTTCTTCTACAGGCACCAAAAGATGGTGATTATCATCATCATATTTATCATCATCACTTCAACAGAAGAACTTTTAATCTCTGAGTATTTAAAGGCAAGTTCCACAAACCATAAATGTGCATTTTCCCTCATTTGAAAAGTATTTATTCTAGTTTGTGTATTAACTGCCTCCTGATGCTGCCACTCTATGAAAGGGAAATCAATGTGGTTTTGCATGCATGTGTGTTTGGGGCTGGTTTTTTTGTTGTTCAGTGATGGGGTTTGTGGGGGTTGTTTTGGGGGGGGAGGGGTTGTGTGTGGTGGTTTTTTTGTTTTGTTGGGTTTTGGTTTTTTTTTTTTGTTTGGTTTGGTTTTTACTTTGAGGGGGGCATATGAGGAGGAAGGGACAGGAGTAGAGCAGACACATAAATGAGAGCATTTTGAATTATAGGGAATGAGCACAAAGCCACGAATCTAAACAGATGCTCAAACTAGATACATGCCCAAACCACCATAACAATAATATGAAATCTGTCTTTTAATGTAAACAGAGATATTTTATCATTAGAGAGAGGCTGAGTTTTTAACTTGCATTTGTATTCCTACAATGTAGCTAACAAAATAAGTACTTTCAGCTTGTCATACTGAACTGGATAGTGCAGTAAAACATTTAAAGCACAATGTCTGTAGGATATAAAGTATAACATCAAAAATGCAGGAAACTACTGGAACAACAGAAAAATATTAACTACACCCTTCTTTCCATCATGCTCCATAAACTGTTCCTTTAAATGTAACCAGCTCTGCAAACTAACCTCCTCCCTCCCCAAGAAACCTCATAAAGCTGTCAACTGTGAAGTTCAATATCCAAAACACTTCAACAAAGGTTGATGAAACAGTATTTTGCTACATATACAATGATATACATGAAAAAAAATACTATACCTGTCCAGGTTTAGATGCTGATCTAGCCATAAAACTCACTAAAGTTCTCTTCTCCTCAACTAATGCACCACACCTCTAAAGAAAAAGAAAGAAATAATGTAGCAGTCATGAGTAGGTTAGTGATAAACAAAATGACTAAGGTGAAAATTTCAAACTACAGATGTTTAAAATAATATACTAATATATTACCCATTTACAAGGTAAATAACTGACCATTAGTTTAAAAAAAAAAAACAACCAAAACAAAACCCAAAACAACACCACCCCCCTCCCTCCCCCCCAAAACACCACCACTGAACATAGCAAACAAGTTCATTTCATGCACCATTTTGGTAAACATTGTTTTTAAAATGGTAGTATAAAGTTTGTTTAAAACAAAAGGGGAAAGAATTAAACTAATACTTCAACATACCACAAAAACGAGGTTTAGGACTGCAAAAGAATGAAAAAGAGAAACACTATTCCTCTCCAATTATACTGCCAAGCATTCACAAGTGAGCTAGGGATCATAAGGTTAATTATACATTTAATAAGGTGTCAGGGAGATAACTGCTCGTTTCTTTATAAAAATTAAAATGTACAAAGCAAGTTCTCTTTAAAGTATAATTACCTACACTTATGCATACAAAGGACTGATTTCAATCTCTCTATTTTATAAAAGGCTTTCACTGCAATAGACAGGGTTTGAGAGGGAGAAGTTGAACTTAGAAAAGTTTAAGACAGACCAGATAAATCAAAAATCTATCTTACTTTAGAAACAAGGGCAAAATAAAATATACAAGACAATATTTTAGTGTATATTCCTCAAAGGTGTCAGTCTTAAAATTCTTACAATGCACAGTGCTTTTTACCAGCTGTAAGATATTTTATCAGTACCAAAATGCACAGGAAGAGAATACCGTGCATGGAATAATACACATACCACAAATTTACTACATTCAATGAGTATTTTAGACATATGTAAACAAGAAATTTTGGTTTATGCTATTATGAATATACTATATATGTAATATGGTTTGACAAGCTCTTTAAAGGTCCAGGTGAAAAGGTGTGAAGCTTCATTCCATCAGGTAAACTAAGACAAAAAATGTACCCATACTGTTCTGACAAAAAAATTGCTTTATGATGATAGAGGCAAAATATTCATGGGAGAAACTTGCAACATTTTATTACTGATTCCAGGCATTCTCACCTACTGTCAGTAGGTGCTCTGAGAGGAAAGAGACAGTCTAGTTGGAGAAATGTTTTCCACAGTCCCCTTTCATGCTGAAATATCAAACCACTTTTGACTTCTATCAGTAAAAGCATTCTCCCTCCAGACAGTACAAAAGACACTGTTGCTGTTCCTTGAACTTTTAAATAGACTCTTAGTTGCATTTCTGAAAGCAAGAATTCTCCACGTGTATACTAATGTTTCAGATTATTACAAGCAAAATAATTCATTTAGATTGTGGTCTACTTTTCAAGAAAATAACAAATAATGGACAGTGATTATTACTATCTTCTAGTTACCTATTAGTAGAATACTTGATCCACAATAGCAGTCAAGAATGTTTAACACAACTGAAAATTTTTCCTGTACCATATAAAAACCAAATTCTTATACACAGAAGTTTCATCTCAAGCTTATCTGTGAATGTCCACTTAACATGAAATATTTAAATTCTCCCCCAAGATAGCGTATACACTGTTATTTCAAGTATGCTACAGAGCCATGAATTTAATTCCAACAGTTGGACGCTGTTGTAATAATAAGTTTTAGGAATACATGAATGGAAATTATTCCATGTTTTGAAAAATTTTAATAATGTGCAGGTTTTACTTAAAAATGCAAACCCCCCTATTTTCACAAAAGCAAGAAATTGTAACAGATTTTCATTCACTCATTCAATTTCATTCATTTCAATCAAAGAGCAATCAAAAAAATCAGGAAGAATAAAATAACTTGAGTTTTTTCCATTTTGATGTTTCATGCTATATAGCAAGAGGGTTTTATATCAAAATTGTAGCCTGCTTTTAATTTAATCCTCAGATGACCAGATAGGCAAAGCAATAAACGAAGTAATATTCCAGAGCAGTGAATATACAAATAATACACCTTGCACTGTAGCAAAAGTAACTGAACGCATTTGTTGGTATGCATTCTTCTCAAAAAATGGTCTCGGATTATCATAAAAGATCTGGTGGATGAAGAAGAACTTTTCCTTTAGCAGCTTAAAATACTTAGGAACTGGTAAATGAGTAGTATGCACTACCAGGAGATGGTAAGAGGCCTCAATCTGAGGCAGGAGCCTAGCACACAGAACAATCTGCAGAATCAGGGTGACTGCTGGACTGCCACCTGCTGGGATGAGCCTCCCTGACGGAGCCTGTTTGTGCACGCTGCCAGCAGCAGCTCCCATGGCCCACAGTTCATCCCACCTCTGGCTTGGCTTTGTCTTTAGCTCTGTACAAGTGGCATGAATACAGCTGCCTCATTCCTTGAGGATTGCTAACTCAGCTGAGACTGTGGCCCAGAGACCACCATTTGTCTTCTAATGCATCTGTGACACTCAAGGGAATAGAAAACAAATTCAGCTTTTAATAAACCTTGAATACAGCATATACAGTATTAGAGCAATCAGGTGAAATAAGGTCCATGAAAAGTAAACATTGCCTGCTTCTGGTCTGCAAACTGTACAGCTGTTAAGGCACTTTTATGTTTATAGCACTTAAGAAATTATACGAGAAGTTGCAAGGAAATGGTTTGCAAGAAGCAACTGCTGTCTAGCAGAAAACTTATAAAAGAATATTTGCTTTGGACGGAATTTCAAGCAATATACAAATCCTCCTTTTATTTCCTTCAGGCTGTTAGAAGACAAAAAGCCTTCTGACTCTGGCACCCACTACTACGACTAGCACTAGAGTACTAGCTCACAGTTTGGAATAGTCTAAACTGTGCTACTGCTACTCACACTGTAATTCAAAAGCATACTAATACTAGCCTATGCTATACAACATCTCTTTTTGACAATTTCTCAGTTAACCTTTGAAGAGCTGTAAGCATTTCTGTACCTCTCTTGTTGTGTCATTACCTGTATCAGCGATCTGGCATCATCCACTCTGTCTGCACTGACATATTGAAGGAAAAGATCTGTGACAGGTCTGTAAATTCCAAACTGACTGGCCAGTCGTTCTGCCATCACACCAACTGCAAAATGACGAGTACGTAAGGAAAATCTTCTATTGAAAAGCCACTTTTGTAAACTTCACAGGCATGATTTATGCTGACTGAGCAGGTTTTACATGTAATGGCTCTTTCATAACACCCCTGTCTAGTCAGAATATTTAAGCATCATTGCAATTAACTTACATTTTTCCAAACCTGGTTCTAATCCTTCCTCAGACACCTTTCTTAACAAATAGGAAATATTTTTGACAGCTTGATCAGGATTCTGTGCACTAGAGATAAGCAGAGGCTCAAGGTATTCCACAGCAGCATCAAGGTCATTGCTAGGAAAAGAGATTGAACTAGCTTAGTTTCTGAAATCAAGATTTCTACACCTAAAGAAACAATTACATTAAAGTTTTTGTTTTCTACATTAAGGTTGTATTTCCCAGGAATAGCTGAGTACCTATGACTTCATTCAAATATTGTAAAAGCGAAACCATTTATGACTGAATGAATAAATTAACCCATAAATAAATTTTTTATGACCTTTGACCTGTACAAAGCCTAAGTAATTTTGACACACTTTTTTCCTCATTAGGAAAGAAGAGTTCAGCTAACTGCTTTAGGAAAATGTGTTTTGCAAATCTAGAAGGCAAAATCAAAACATTAAGAGAAGGTATCTGAATAATTAATGCATGCAACTCAAGTATTTTTTTAAATGCTATTCAATTAATTATTTACCCAATTTTTCCCATGCCTGCCTTTTTGGATGCAAAAGACAATACTAAATGTCATTTGGTTAGTATTTTTGTCTAAACACTTTTAATCTTATGGCTTAAGTATAGCAAATGCTGATAAAATAATGCAGGAAGTATTCACCGAAGTATAAACTCTACTTTTAGCATTCTAAAAAGTTCAAATGACAACATCTCTTATCAGTCCACTCTAAAAACTAATTTAATTGAAAAAGACATTGGAGCACAATGAATGCTTTTAGGTGAAGCAGAAACACAGCACATTGGAAAGCTATGAAAAATGTTTTGAAAGCTGTATCAGAAACATGACTCTACCAATAAATGAACAGGTATTAAAAATATCTGGAAAAATCTGTTTTTCATAGTTCTCAAGGTACAGCTTGCATATATTTAAGAATATGTAAGGTACCTATTATTTGTGCTGCTGTTAAGTCTTTTCATACATCCAAGCTAGTTTCAGTATAGGAAAAGAAAAGCTGATGCTGTTTAAATAACCTGTGCCTGCATACAGTGATTTATTTATTTATTCCTGTCAGCAATCTACATCTTAAGAACATAGCATGACTTTGCAACACTTTTATAACATGGAAATATAGGAAAATATGCAGCTTATGAGACAAATCCTGAAGTATCTCTCCTATTTGGACTGTTTAATTTCGGCTAAAGTCAAAGCACTAAAACTGTGCCAAGGACTACTGAGAGCTAAGTATTTACAGGATCAGTCCTTTATAGACAGATTGTTTTTCAGTGGCTGAAAACATAGCAAGCTCACTACTGGAACTGGCCTGCATGGTTCTCCTTCAATTCAAGTGCTCTTGCTGTTCCAAACACTGCACTGACTATTCTCTCTGGCCTGGCATGCCTGAGACGATCAGGTATCTGTTATGTACTATACAGTTCTACAGCTTTCCTGAGTTAGACACAGGAGCTCTACCTGATGAAACTGGTTTGAAATAAAATAATGGAATATGTAGGATTCCTGAAGACTGGCTCCTGCAAAGGATATCCGAGTTCATAGTATGCCCTTTCTCCCAGAAGTGCTTCCCCCATGCAGTTTTATACAAAGGATAAACTAGCACAGTACCAATGTATCAACTAAAACAAAAATGCTAGGCAGAACATGATACTGAATTAAAACAGTTGAAATCAAGGATACTCAAAGTGTGGGGATATTTATCATGATTGAAACTGTGGCCTAAAACAGCAGAGGAGCCAATTTTTTTATAATTCTGACAAAAAAGTATAAAACCACTCCACAGATATATGTCTGGCTTTCACATTTTGAGGGTGAACACAATAATATTTTGTCATTTCAACTACTGGAACAGGTAGCACATTTTTGTTTTCAAACAAGTGTTACATGCATAATCTGTGGGTGTTAAGTTCAAGATTTTTTTATGTATATATTGATGAAGTAATTCAATTTTACTTTCAGATTTCATAGGGCTTTTGATCTCACACCAAGGGGAACACTTCACGTGAGGTGTCATGTTAGACCAAAGGTATCAAAGCTAAATTACACCAGCAGAGAAGACTTTACGCTCTCCCAGATACTTCATAGCTATCCCTGTATTTCATTAAATGATTTTCAACCCCAAATGTATTTGGGAAATAATACCAGAACAGAACTGCACAGCACACTGCTCAACTTGACCAGAATTTTAAGATCTACGGCACTGTAAGAATGAAATAGAATAAAATGGGTAACACAAGTCATTTCCCGCTGCTCTGCATAAAATAATTACATATACTAGTCCTAGAAATACTTACTTTTTAGTATAAGCCAATGCAATAGCATTAGCAATTAGCGAGGCAGATACACCAACTGATTTTGTGATGCCTTCCAGCATGTTTTTAAGTGCTTGCAGGTTCTTTAGATCTCCTTTTTCTGCCAGAGTCTGAGTGAGCACAGTAACTGCTGGTCTAGTAGGCAACAAGCCGTTGTCAAGCATTCCTTTTAAAACAGCCAGGGCATCTAACAATGGTAAAGAAATAAGGGAAAAGGAAATCAGACTTTAGTTCAGAAGGCAACCATGCTGTTAGTATCATTAACCCTACCCTTTCAAAAACATGTACAGAAAATGATTCTCTTGCTGAACTTAAGCCCCAAAATTGCTATAGTGAATTATAACTTTAATATATACACACACAAATAAAAACTTTCAACAGTAATTCAGGTTAAAACGCTCTAACATTTGCTCAATAAAAAGTATTAGTATACTTTTAACATTTAATTAATTTATTTTAGTAGCCAGCTCAAGGAAAGTAGCTGTGTCATAAATGTCCTCCCTTATGACCTTAAAGTCATGACTTTTTCAGTTTTTTTCTCCAAACTATAATCAATTTTCTTTACTAAAAAACCAAAAATGTTGCATACTTAAGAATAAATATAGTTTAAAAAAGTAATTAATTATTGAAACTGCTAAAGTCTAGTATTCAGATTTGTCTTTTTAAGTGTGCACCAAAACTTTGTTTACCAACATTTAATTTTTAAATAAAATTGGAATTTTAATAAAATGGAAACAAGTCTCCATACAAGAACAAAAATAAACTCAAAACTGGACAGTTACCTCAAGAACTCCTAAAATTATAGCAACTACCTATGTTAAAAACACACAAAATCAATCTCCTGTCCATCTGTCTCAAACTCCCCAAACCCACTGCAGATGAAGTCACCCTCATTTCTCTAATCAGAATTCTTGTCAATTTACATTCTACATGAGCAAACACACAGAGAAAGACATGCCCCTCCAGTAAAAATCTCTTACTCCTTACCAGCATAGGCAGGATTAATCACAGATAATAATTAGAATACCAAGTGATAACACTTCTAACATAACATACACCCACTTGAACTCCACTGCATTAACATTCCAATTCAATATGCAGGTACTGCAGAAACCAAATATTAACTTTCACAAGAGAGGAAGAAAAAACATCCGGTATACCTAACTTTCTTTCACAGCAAATTTTCTTTCTGCACATCCTTCCCCCCCTTTTCTTTTTTAGGGGGAAAAAAAAGAAAAAATACATCAGGGGCAAGATTCCCAAAATTTAAAAAGCAGACTTAAAATACATGCTAAGTTCAAATTCTCTCCCAACTGTGTGGACCTCCCTTTAGCATGGAGCATGACCAGCCTTCTCAAGAACAAGGACAGAGAAACATTTGAAAACTGCATGTGTGCAGCATTCCTGCACGAAATTATGTAATAGTAGGATACTGGATAATTCTGCTGGTATCTTTTTTTTTTAATTACGCAAAAGCATTCATTACTACTAGCCTAAATTAATAATTTAATCCCTTGATTTTTCAGTACTTAAAAGCAGGTAACGCTGTGCATGAGAAAACCAATCATTTATCTTTTAAAAGGCTTTCCTATAAACTTTGCAAATTCCCTACCATGAAACTCTGACTCTAAATTCTAACTCTTAAAGTAACCTGGGTTTTACCAAGTTCTTGCTAGAAGATATTAGAGCTCTTATGAGTGGACCTACGTAAAAACTTTTAACTATACCACACTATACAGCAAAGAATGATGATGAACTATATGAGGAAGTAATAAAAAAAGCAAGTTTTACACAAGTGAAAGCCATCACAGAATGTAGGTCAAATGGAGCTCACCAACAAAAGATTACAAAAAGACTGTGCCCAAAAATTTTTTCGGTAATCCATGAGCCTCAGAAAATGACTGGTATGGTTGAAATATTTAGTAGCTTGCATTTTCAAGGCTTTGCTTACAAAAAGAGAAGCAGTATCTTTCAAATTAAAATAGAAACAAGGATCAAGTCTGACTGTTCAAGTAAATTACCAAAGTAAAGCTTGTTCAATGCACAAGATAAAGTAAAATACAATTTTGCAAAGCAATGTAATTCCACAGACTTCTTGAGAAATTTTGTATTGTGCAAAAAGAAACACTTTTAGTGTACTGCAAGGGAAAGGGTTGACATGGCAGTGAATTTAGTATGCTAGCTAAAAAGAAATCATGTAGTTAATGCAAGAGATTGGCAGAATAGAGGGACATCAGCGATGTTCTGAAGAAGGGAAGATTTTTTGGTGTGTAATATTTAGGATGAACTGGCAAAACTTTATGGCACACTGGACAAGAAAAAGCAGAAAATTTATTAGAATAAAATCAGACAGGAAAGTCAGGTGAAGGCCTTGAAAGCTGCAAAAACAAGAGCAAGAGAAGCAATTGTATTCATCACAAATACTTCAGTCAATGATGCCTGGCAGTGACATCAGACTGGAGACTGAAAGGGGAAGGAATTTGAAAGAAGTCAAGTTTATCAGCTGCAGGAAAGAGTACAAGGTGAGAATATGCATCTAAATGCTCATCATAGGTATTCTAATGTAGCTGATGTTACATGGGTATGGGCTACTACAGCTACACATAATGGAATGAAATAAAATTAACTGATGGCAGAATCAAAAATGGATTTTCTGGTATGCCTTCTGGTATGAAAATAAACCCCAAGTCAGTATAATACATTTTCTCTGTACATAGCTGCTTTAACGCTTAAAGGTACTGACAAAAATACGTATCAACACTGTACCTATGCTTGCACAGGGATAAAAGACACAGCACTACATGTAAAACTATGTGCTTGCAGAGTTTTTCTCTCTCACAAGAGTTCTACAGCACAACTAAATAAGTAAAATGTAACGCTGTGGAACTGAACTCTAGGCTGCAAAATAACTAATGCCGAGAACTAAAATAACACACTTGCAAACTTCATCCACCATCTTGTTGGGTATCCTTACATACTCTTCAGCCACCATTTTCTTTTCTATCATCATTGTTACATTAAAAAGAAAACCAAACTGAATGTTTGTTACTGTTGGTATTGAGAACTATTAAAAAGTATTTGATTAAGTTTTTAAATCAATATTATAATCATTTAGTGCACAATCATGCACATTTAACAGTCAATTTAACTCATCTGGTATCTCACACAACCAACACAATATGCAAGAAACAACTGCTGGGAATTGTTTCAGATGCTCTAAAGTATGTTAATTTCCAAAGCAAAATGACTTGTGCTGTGAATTTTAACACACTTGAAAGCCTGTACTTTCTCTCGTTCTGGAGCACAAATTTTGCATGTCTGAAGAGCTGTGATTCATCTTAAGAAAACCCATCTTGTGTTAAATGGAATGGAAACTGGACTAAGTGGTCAAATGACAAGTACATTCATATTCAAGCTGTATTATAAATGCATGTACAGTAATTTACGTCTCTCAGCTACCACAAAAGGCTCTTGATAAGCAGGTAATTTGCTAAATGGACTCCTTTATCCAAGTATTCGAAGGGCGTTACAAGAAAAATCTGCAGAGGCATTAATGTGACGTAAAGGTCAAGCATTGTGACATACCTTTCAAATAATCCCGCCTAACTTGCGATATGATGAGGAGGCTGCTGGCAGCACTGTTCAGTGTGAAGCCCTTGATGTGGGTCTCAGCACTAAAAGAAGCAGACATTTAGAAAGGAATTACTGACATGCTTCTGATACGATAATAAATGGTTGAGCACCAAGGTGAAATTATAAAAACTACTGTTCGTATGTTAAAAATATTGCTGCAAAATATCGACCTGGAGACAGCTTTTGTGTTATCCTGTCAATGGTTATAGAAGGATAATTTTTTTTTGCATTCTGACAGATGACAAAGTTGGAAGTGAGCAACAAAAGAAACAAAGTACAAGATTTTTTTTAAACAATCGGTTCAGATTCTTGAATGCTGACATATTAGATGACTAAAATAACTGCATGCCCTGCATTGTTCTGTTGTATCCTAAGCTGGATACTTTTTCTTCTTTTTTCAATAGTCACCATAATTATAAAATATAAAACTATTCTTTCAGCAATAAAAATGAAACATTTATTTTCAGCACTGTATATTTTAAACATAAACTAAAGCATATTATGAACTAACACCATATCATTTGGTTGATTAATTTTCAAATTTCTGTCATCTAGATGTATACAGGTTTTAAAGAGAACATACTGCTTTTGCTGCCTTAGCCATATTAAAATTGCATTTTGCTTATCAATTCTTTACCTCCTGTAATACAAAACTTCACATATCTATAGCAAAGAGAATCCTTACTTTAATAACACTGCTAAAGCTTTTCTAACACTCTGGAAATTAGTCAAGACAGACTAACCAGCAATCACATTGATCTTATACTACAAAATGTTCCTGTTCCTGAATGACATATAGCCACATTTTTAATATATAAGGATAACTTTACAAATGTTCATTTCTAGATTACAAAATCTCTACACAGAAAAGGGGGGCATTGCCATTTACCATATCAGCAATCAAGATAAACCTCACTGATCATCTTGTGGCAAACAACTGAGCAGCCTACCTACTTGAACTTAGAGGCTGAGCGGATTGGGAGGTAAGCAGGGTCATTGCTAAATTATTCTCCTCAATCCCAAGAAAATCCTTCACATCGCACACAATATGACTGTCCTCTCAGTCACTTTCAGCCTCCCAGGCTCACAAATGCAGTCACTGGACTCGGGATTTTCTTACTCTCCCAACCAATCCTCTTAATCCCTGCCTAAGCACCCACTGCTCAGTTCCGCCTTCCCCCCCCGCCTTGTCCCATCTGTCAAAGCCCTTAAGTCAACAATTCATGCATGAGACTGTAAATTACATATAACAAAGGATTTACTTTCTCCAATCTTCCAATCTTTAGTGTGATTAAATAGATGTTAGCTACTATTACAGAACTAATCCATCATTCCAATACTCCTAAATTTCTATTTAAAACTTCTTGGACTAAATGCAGTAAATATTCCTCAAAACAGTGCTGGAATGTGAAAGGTTGACCAACAAATCAGTAACCTTCTGGGTTGCTTGTGTTTTTTTTTCAAATGGGGAGTAGGAGTGCAATTTCCTTCTACCACATCACTTCCTCATGGAAGTTTCTCAGTTCTGGTAACAGGAGGCCAGTTTTAAAATTACCTGACCTTTTTAAATAGAAAAATTACTGATTTTGTTACCTATGCTAATGCTCATAGTAAAGCTCTCTAAATATTATTTAAATTTCAAATTTGGCTTCAAGCAGTGTAAAAAGAACAAGATGTTAGCTTATACAAATGAAGGTAGCTTTCCTGTATTTTATGAAAATATTAGGAGTTGCACAAGTTTCAGGCCACTGCACACATTTAAGCCTTGGAGGAGTAATCTTTTTGTAGTATTGAGGTTGGATAAATTGTCAAGCATGCAGAAATGTGTGCGAAACACACAGATTTGCTATTCCTCAACCATTGGTACATACACAATCACTTTCTTTATTTCAGTGAATAATTTAAAACTTACAGACTTTTAAAAATGCTTAATGTAAGCATCATTTTGTTACTAGAAAAAAGAAACAGATAAACACCATGAGCCCTACAAGTATGAAGCATTTTCTGTTTTGATGCAACAGTGAGCTGTTACAGGCTTTTTAGAATGTCATTATTTGGCATTTCTATGCTACAAGATGCAGTATGAGAGTTCTGAAAAGCACAGGGGTTATTATGATAGTTGGCTTTGACCAGTGACCAAGAATAGAACCTTTTATTGAATCCTACTTTTTTTTCCTAAATATATCACGGTTCAGAGGCTTAGACCTTTAAAATACATCTCCAACTTTTTTAGTCATTAAAATTTTTTGTTCATTTTTTTCCTGCATTTTGAATTTACATACTAAAACACTTATCTAAGTGGGAATTGTGAATCATCGAAAGACTAGGAACAAGCAACCACTCTTCCAATCGGCAAATTACTGTTGATAACATGCAATACTTTGTGCATCTTCCTTACAAATGTGTTTGAGCTGCAGAGCAGGGAAGCAGTCAATGCATGTACAAATCTTCAGTAGAAAGTTTCAAACTTCTTCCCTGAAGAATCTTTCAATACATCTTTTGATACATTAATATTTTCTGCGCATGTTTAACAAACTACCTAAACTTTGTCAACATTCTTTGTACTTCTAAAACATCTCCTTTCCATCTTCTATTTACAAAGATTTATCAGTTACTTCCATTTCAGGGAGCTTAATTTGATAAAATGTTTTAGTTCTTCCTTGACATAAGCCATATATCCATCAAGCACAACCATTCGTTACCATAAAGCCCAGTTACCTATTGGAAAAAACATTATTTGTTCTTCTGAATGCAGAACTCAAATACTTTTTCAATGAAAAACATTTCTTTGGTCTAAACACTTTTAAAGAAAATGTGAAAATAATAAACATCATATTACACTATACTGTTCCCAGACATCAAAAACTAAGTTGCCTCTAAAAATTATTAGATTTTTACAGTGCTCTATGCATCACGTAAGTTACCTACAGGGACTTTCAAATTCACTGTATTGAGTCAGATAAAACATTTGATGACAACCACTGTTCTTGTTTTAGCTGAAGAAACTAAAAGACTTAAATTTCTTAAATTTTTGTTCTTCTTGCCTCTACATTGATAAGTAGTAACACTTCTACTTTAAAGTCTATAATCTGACCAGAACACACATTACAGGCAATAATTAAAGCAAGTGGCATACCATACAACACAGTAAAGGTTAATTTTATTCTGGTGATTCTAATAATACATGACAGCAGGTTGGTTTTAGTTCATAAGTGTAAGAGCTGGATCTAAGGTTTATGGTCATCTCCTAGCCACTGGCATCACAGTCAAACGTACCATTTTGCATTTGGCAGGCAGCCAGCTGCCAGGGTGTGTGGGTAGGGTAGGACAAGAGCAGGGATGGGCAATGAGGGGAATGCTCACAGGCAGTTAAGTCAAGGAATCTTGTCTGTTTGGATATTGCTCTAAAGAGGAAAAGGCAGACTGCCAGAAGGGTAGACTTTCAGCTCTGATGCCAAGTACATTTGTTGATACTGTTAGTTGAAACGAGCTATTAGCAATACATACTGTCACTCTAGTACCTTTTTAATATATGGCATATCACCCTATGAAACACCAGTGTATTTCTTACCATAACTCCTAATTATCAGTCGTGACCCATTTTCCCATTGAAAGATAAGGACTAACCTGAAAATTATCCAGGAATTATTTAAAAACACCTCCCCAAACAATTAAAATCCCCCAAACACAGAAAAGCCTTACATGTGTTTCACTTCGATGGCTTCTTCAAGACAATTCTGTGTTAACAATGCTTTTATAAGGGTGGTATAAGAACGATAATGAAACTTGCTCTTCCCTTGCATTTTCAGGAAAATATCGTAGGCCTCTAAAAAAGAAAAAAAAAGCCAAAATGAAATGTCATATTGCGATGATGTTGATCATAGAAAGAAATCACCTATTCATTGAAAATGTCCATCTTAAATCCATTTATCCTCTGCTTACATCTTTGAGCCCAAAGCTGTTGGTCACAGCTTGTTCAAAACTGCTTGTATACAACAATCAATTGACACATACCTCCACAGAACAAAAAGTTTGCTACTGCTCTTTTTATATATGTGGCTGTTGCTTAAATACCAACAGAGCTGGTTAGGAGGGGAAGACTCAGGATTTTTAAAGCAACACCTAATTCTGGGGTATATAGTTACAGTGTCTGGTGCATGATCACAACAGCGTTTAACAAATAATATAGGAGATGATTCCAATATGGGGAGATCAAATTATTTGGCTACAACAAGATTTATACAAAACATACAATTTACAAATATACAGATATTTAACAAGTAAACTACGCTGCATTTGTTTGACTGATTAACAGTTTTATTTCATGCATTCACAATAACTGTCAGTGTATGAAAAGATGTTACCAAAAAGGGGGAAAAAATGATAAGCACACTTTTCAGTCATTTATTTTTCTGAAACAAGATTATGCAGCTATAAACATACAGCTAAAACTGCCATCCAGGCTGTAACATATGCTAGAAAGCTGTGTTAAGAACCACAAATGATCTTTTACATCTAAACTGTGACTGCATGTTTCATTTAATGAAACTCAAAAAATAATCCCTTTCCTAATTCAAATCATAGCCACAACAACCTTTAAAACTTTTCAGAAATACTTAGACTATCACTACGAATTTCCCAGCTAAGCATTTTTTTCTTATACTTTTAAAGTAAAGACGACGATAACTCATTTAAATCTTACTGTCACAAGAGACATCACACTAATAGCACGTACTACAGTGTGCTGTGGAATTTTAAGCTGGCATTCCCTAAACCAACACTGTTGGTGTGCCTTTTGGTTTGAATCTTAAACTTCTTCAACCAAAGAGTATACATAAAAACCTCCTGAAACATAGGCACAAAAATGACTATGCATAAAATTTATTATTTACAACAAACTCTTACACTGAGTTAATAATTAGAATTAACACTGCCATCCATAATCTGTTTTGGACACTTGGAGCTACATTATATACATATATATGTGAATAGAGATAATGGATAAGAATATCACAGCAAAAATTAAATCCACTTCTGTGTATGCGAGTTTCGTGTATACAAGAGAGACGCAAGAGATGGAGAGAGAATATGACTGATGTCTGACATTACAATAGTGATTGCATTGTAAACCAAAAGACCAATGAAACAACAACAGGACAACACAGGAAAGGTCCTCAAACCCTCAACCATGTTTACTTATAGGTCTGAGGTTAAAGCTTGGCTTGCTGCAACATCCTGAACCCTCTTGACTGCTCAGATGCTGAACACCAGCATTCATAGAGTGTTCACACTTAAAATTCAGTGGGAAAGGCATTTTTTCTTCCACTCTTCTGAAATCCGAGGTACCAGTAGCCTAGCAATCACATTCAACAATAACAAAAACCCTTTCACTGGTATAATCTATTACAAGTGTAACCAATTATTTACAAAAATGTAGCTGACTGGTGATACGTTGGTTCTTTCCACTCATGAAAGCCTGTTTAAATCCTATTTTTTAAAGCCAAAAGCTCCTTATGTTTGGAGATTCCTACAAAAGCTCTGCTGTTTTCAGACTGAACTAGGATTTTGTCCTGTGTTTGAATATTGCTTTCCATTGCCTGGGTACAGAAATGGACCTTGCCACCAGTAGACATGATGTCAAGTGTATGTTACCAACAATTATCACAGTCCAAAAAATGTAAGATCTATTTCTACAAGGAAATATATTTAAATCTTTTTTGTAATGACTAGTTCAATGAAGAACTGAAAATCTTTGTATCAGTATTGTTTTCCTGTTCTAGGATGTTTTGTTGTGTATGTCAGTCCTGACCTCAGAATGATTCTCCTATTCAGATTATTTTCTTAACATTATTTTACATCAGTGCAAGTAGCATGTTTGAAGTATACATACATGAGTCTTGAATTGAGACATATGCCCAATCAGGTATTATCAGCTTATTACTTCTTCAGATAGCATCTAAAAATACTAAAGTATATTAGCATTCCAAAGAGAAAGTTCTTGGTTTCAAAATCATATTGTGTTATACTAGCTATTTCAAGTAGAAAGATGTGTTAGAAAAGAGACAAGTTGCCAAGAAAGTCTCAGCTCTCAAGACTTCTCGTCAAATTTGTTTCAGTAATTGCAACTGTTTGGGATATGTGTAACATGATCTCCTATAGTCAAGTTCTCATACTGAGGAATCAAGATAAAAATGAAAATATGACTTTGCATAAATCAAGCACTTCAGATAATAGATTTTTCAAAACACCTCCATGTCAGAGTTGGTAAGTTCATTAAATTAGTTACATAACTAGATCAATCTTTTTTCCTATCAAAAAGCTGATGTTGATAAAAAGTTATTCTACCCTATTACATTCACATCAAAATTACATTATACTGTTATATAAAAGCAACAACTTAGTTTTTATAGACTTTTTTTTTTTAAGACAAAGAAAACTGTTTCCCGACAAGGAACTGTTTCCCAACATTTGTCATCTTTTCCCTTTAATTCCCAATAGCTCTAGACCACCTCCTCTCAAATACTACACCTTGAAATAAAAGAATATGCTGAAGTAATTTACTGAAATTCAATATCAAATGTCCTCATAGATTGTTAGCAGTTACATTTTATATTTTTGTTTTAAACTAGTCTCCCTGCAAGGTCCAAGGCATATTTAGTTTCTTCCTGCTCTCCACTTGATGATTTATGATATCAAAGGCACAGGACACTTTTCTAGGAATAATGTTATAAAATGCATTGCATTAATTTTGCCTGATATTCAGTGAAAATATTTCTGCATTTCTCATTCTCTTCCAATTTCCAAAATTTACCAGCACGAAGAATTTCGTGCAAACATAATGTCTGCCATAAAACACGATTCTTAAATTCATATACATAACACGAGATTGCACTCCCTACATACAGAATATCCAGACTCCACTTAAGACTTCTAATCAGTGCTCCTGCGACTGAATAACTCTATAGGGTCATTTCACTAACAACAGAAGTTAACTGTGTGAACGACTGACAGATTCTTCTTTTAAAAACTGAAAGCTTAAAAATCTGTGTCCAACCTGTAAATTATACTGATAACACTCAGAGAAGAAAATGACTATGTGTCTTGTATTTTAAATCTTCCTCATTCAGCAAAATTAATTTTTTTAAACCCATTTAATTCTATTTTCTAATCTGCTTTCAAGTGAGATACCTAGTTATTTGTCATAGTACAGGCAAGCAAAAAAAAAAAAAGGATTTCCAGAATATTCAAATGCTCTGCGCTTTGGCAAATCCTAGAAATGGACTGATTTCCTCCCTGCTTTGAAAGGTCCAGTAATGTTAGTTCTGACTCTGTGCCCCTGCTTTGGGATGAGATGGCTAGGAATGGATTTCCAATGATTTAAACACAGACTAAGCCAAAGGAACTGCACTGAACTACACTCCTCCTTTGTATATACAAAGGTAAATACCCATCTATAAGTTAATCCTCTCTTTATCTGAGGCAGGGAAGTTTGCACAGAAGAGCTGTTCATTTTTTATAGCAGAATTGATCTGAAGTGATCTCTCAATAAGGCCATTTTATTTGTGGGGTGGCACCCACAGGCACAGAGGTTTGGAAACAGTAAGCTGTGGGGACACAGATTTTGATCTTCTGTTTATAGCCTGTGTATTTCTTTTGGGGAGGAACAACAAGAGGGAAAATTTCCAAATTCTAGAGAAACATGGACAACTTTAATTTTAGTTGTAAAGAAGCTTAAGACACTACATAACACATTGAATCCTCCCTTCAAATAGAAATAGATAGTTTTGCAACATCAACAAATAGAAAATAGACTAAGAGATAAAAGCCAAATAGGAAAAGAACAATGATTATCTCCATGACATAGTCCCATCTCATTTAACGTTATCTAATATCTTTGCCCGTAGCTTAAATAAGGTACCTAAAGTATACTTTGGAACCATATCTGATCTCATTATTAAGACCTCAACAGCAGTGAAAAATACAAAATATCTGAATAACTTCTTTTAATAAGTAATTGCCTTCCCATAAACATGCCCCAGTTATTTCAGGTGATATTAATGTTTCTTCTCACTACACTTCTCATGTCTCACTCCTTAAAACTTGTGACCAAACAGCTAGATTTTCTGGGAACCGTAAAAATTGTATTTTTTTGCATAAATCCTGCATATAAATTTAGTTTCTGGTGTTTAATGGATACATTTGAAAAGTCTAAAACATGATGTTAAACCAACAGTATGAAGTGAACTGCAGACCAACAATACTTTGGTAATTTTAAAATGGGCAACTTTACCACAGGCTGACTTGACATTATCGTGTACCTTTCCTAACATACTAGCAAACCAACAAAAAGCAGCATCAAGCATCTATTGCTCTGTAGTTAATCGATATCTTAAAGTTAGTGCTGAAGGGGGAAAAAACCCAGGGGTTTTCAGTTTACCTTTTGCATTGTTTTTCTTGCAAAGCATCCTTATTTTTCTTTCTTCCACATCAGAAGCACTTAAACTTCCAGTATCTTCATGTCCAACCTTTAAAACAAACAAACTTAAATTTAAGTTACTGTAATGCCATCTGTTAACATTTTTCAATGGAAAGAGGTATATTCAGAAGTGTTGTTAGCTAGGAGAGTTAAACTCCAATTACCTTAGGTACCTCAAATGGAACAACCTGACCATTTTTTTCAAGTATATCAGCCAGTAAGGTTAGTGTTTTCTCACGAGGGACAACATTTTCTTCTTGAATTTTAGTCCAAACAGCTTCAGCCCTTCTCCAGTCACCATTGTTCTCTGAAACAAGATTCAAATCTTCAGATAAAAGCACATTTAGAGTATGCATACATAAAGCGATTAAAAAAAGGTATCTTTGGAAAATAATTATCAATTAATCATGTACTTCTGCTTCATGTGATCATCAACTTGAAAAGCTATAAACTACTTATAATACACAGAGAACACCAGAAGATGCAAACAGAAAACAACCCAGAAGTATTGTATGAATTTTCAAATAAATGAGAAATTAGTTCAGAAATATTACAGAAGCGGTCATCCTAGCTCATCAGTTCTAATATTCTTGACTGTTAATTGTAAAAACAGTTACAAAAAATTCTAAATTATTACAAAACATTAACATTCTACGGTACCACTTCTAAGTTCCGTTCGGAAATTCTTGAAATAAAATCCTCTGGTTATGTTGCTACTGAGTTAGAGCGTCTACATCCCAGAAGTTTACCACTTCCAAGTCAAAGAAGTGTTCTAGGCCTTCAGGCTCTCATTTTGCTAAGAAAAAAAATGCCTATATGAAGACTGTAAAAGCTAAGTTTTCTGAAAGAAAAATTGAATAAATTGCTACCAAATTCACAGAATAATTTAACCATTTTCAGTAAGAATAGCAATTTATAAATACACCACTGTACATAACTGCAAATAAATAGAAAGCTGGACTTTGTGAAAGAAAACAGTTAATTGCTATTTAACTACATACAGCAGGTGGTTTCCTGTGTCTCCTATCATAAGTCACCACAACAGCATTAACTTCTGGTTGTAGATCCTATTCACAGCTACCTAAACCCAACATGGGCTAGCTATGACCTGTCTGTTCCATGGTTTAATTCAGAATCTCAGAAATTAAGACATGCAAGGCAAGAAGGCAGAGTCAGAAAGCGGATGATGGAATGAAATGTTCACATGGGATTATCTCAGCCTGTAACAGCAGCTCTTCAGCTATTCTTCCACTGTTCAGTTAAGGAACTTCAGCTTTTCTGTAGACTAGGCTCCACTGGACTAAGTCATATCACACGGAAAAGCTGGAGCACCCAGCTGGAAGCAGCATGACACACTTGAATATTCTCTATAACTGTTATAAAGTTGGTGTTTCAAAGCAGCATATACAGCTTTGCAAACAATATTGCAATGCAATACTGAAACAGTGCAATGTTCTGTTCTTTCTAGGAGCAGCATGGGTTTAGGAAAACACATGGATACGTAACTGGGCTGGTTCAAGATCCAAGCCCACTTTCAACAAGGTTCTGGCATCACTTCAGCTTTTTAGACGAGGCAGCAAACTTAGTGACTACCGAAGTAAAATAAAGTGATTGGTTTTAAGGACTAAATACTGCAGATAACATTTTAAAGCAGATTATTATGGCAGCTAACAGAGTAGGACAGAGAAAGTCTCAACACTTTTTCATGTGTTTGTACCTATGTTTGACACTCATGAGGCCCATCTAGAGGACATGTTTTCAGTTTGGGGCTCCATAACTATAAAAGAGATGCTAGCAACTGGAGCAAATTCAGCCATCAATACAGACATGGGGCTGGAGCAGATGACATAAAAGAGGAAGTCTAAGACGACGAGTTTTCAGCAGCCTGGAAAAAAGCAGGCTAACCAGGGATCTACTTGCTGTCTTCAGTTACCTAGCTGACAGTTAAAGAAGAGCAAGTCAGTCTCTCCTTGGAAGTGCACAGCAAAGGATGAAAGGTGATGGTTAAAAGTTTCAGCAATGGAGTATCTGAGGATGATCAAACCCTGGAACAGGTTGCCCAGGGAGGCTGTTTGATTTCCACCCTTGGAGGCACTCAAAACTTTACTAGACAAAGCCATGATGCGATATAACTGAAGCTGTCCTAGCTCTGGGAAAGGGCTAGGCCTAAAACTCCCGAGATTCTCTCCAGCATAAATTATTCTGTGATTGTAAAAAACCAAATGCATTGTTTTCAACATTTTTGATCACAGCTTGGAATAGATAGTAGGTTCTTTTTTTGTATGCTTAAAACTGATCTGAAGTTATGGCTTAGGTGCACAATGACAACTCTTTACTGTACTTGTACATGGGGCAGCTTTGATAGATCATCCAAAATGGCTGAAAGCAGGAATGTGCGTGGTTTTTGTCTTTTATGGTGACAGAAACCCACAAATGTTTTCCGCTTCTTTGAGTAGATGGAATTGGTTTTGTCTTTTGAAAGAAGACTGAAGATTTTGCATGACAGAATTTGATAAATTTTATCTTCTTAGATTCTCTTCCTAGTAGGCACTGTCAGACTTAGTCACTGCCAGAGGTGAACAGGATGAGTGGAGAAACAGGAAGGCTCCCTCCCTGTTGAGACAAGATTGCTTTTCAGACCTACTTGATTTTTGATGGTGAACCAGCATGTGCAAAGCCAGAATTGGGTAATGCTACAGTTTGGTTTTGAAGCTTTCTAAGGCTGTTCAGGAAATGAAAAGCAACAAAGTTCTCAACGGGTCTCTGGTCTTTTTTTTGTGGAAGTACTCATCTTTTCTGCTTGTGGTAAGAAGCCTCTTGCATTACCGTATGAAAAGAAAATGAGGGTTCAAACAGTATTTTATTTAGCATTAAAACATAGCTAGTTCTAGTCAACCATATACGTGGGCAACAGCCTAAAATTACTTTAAGCTCAAATGCAAGTTTTCCCATGACCAAATATATCAAATTGCTGTAATGGTTCATTAATATATATACACACACACATTACCAAAGTACACAGCAATCCCTGTAATGTCTCTTTTTTAATGTCCCAATTTACTGTTTAGTGCTCCATACCCAATCTTAACAGAGAACATTTTTTCAAGACTTGAACTAGAACTAAAGCTTCCAAAATTTTTATTATGTATAATACAGTATGACACACTGAATAACAAAACCAGCACAGACTGAAAAATACAGAAAGAGGAAATGAAAAACACTATAGATACATCCTACAACAAGTCTGTAGCATAGAAATGGAACTTTCAGCTTTAAAAACTGTTCTGTTCCTATAAGTGATGCAAAAGTTACTTGTGGCTGATGAAGAATTGGTAAATTTTTTTTTTAAAAATGCACCTTTCAGAACCAGATCCAATCACAGGAAACACCAGATCTTTATCAGCTATAAAGATATAACAAATGAGCAGTTTTTCTTCTTTAAGCATTATTAAAAACCAAAACAGAATCAACTTTCAAATTAGGATACAAGACAATAGCATGGATTTGAATACTTGTACTATATAAGTTCTATGTAAGTGTTCAGGTCTGCAGGTAAAAAAAACCCAAAACCCTGTACTCTCCCCTTGCCCAAAATGCCTCAGGAACACTATCCAGGCTAATTGCATATCAGGATAAAACTCCTCTCCAATTCAGGGTTATGTCCTATCTCCAACACAAATGCAAACAGATTACAACATGAAAATGATCACAAGCTCACTTACCACACAGTTGAAGCAGGTAGTAGTACATCTCATCTCTATCACATTCAAATAGGTTTTGAGTTAATTCTACCAAGTGTTCCAAAGTCTCCATCTTTAAAAAGAAAGGAAGAACATAGTTATACCTCAGCCAAACAATTATTTTTTTCTATATATGTGCACTTACATGCTGTGTGCATTCAGCTAAAATGGTATTTCTGTTTAAGTATACACCAGCATTTACACAGAACATTAAGTTCACCTCATCAGCCTGTCACACGTCCTTTCACAAACATAAAAACCAAGCAATGAAATATTTCAAAACAATTTTTCTTGGAATATAATGACAGTTACATAGAAGACATCATATGAGCCACATACCTGATTGCTTGATATACACTTTTTTGCAAACCACTGCAACCTTCCAGAGTGTGCTCTCAAGCCAGGTGTCTGTAAAATATTTCCACAAGAAGAAACACGTTACTTCACATAGAATATTCTAAGGAAAAATAAACATAATACATGTACTTGTAATAAAAATTCAGTTTTTCCTTGCTTTTTGAAATCTGAATGAGACTAGAAGCTCACAAATAATCAAGTTAGGTTGCATTTATGAGAGACTTAAAAATTGCAGTCATTTTCTTCAAGACATTTTTCTATTTAGTTAAACACTGCCAAAAGAGTTGATTTAAAATACACTTCAGATGAACTGAAACATTAAATAATTTTACCACCACAGTAATAGAGTATTATTGCTATTACCCATAGTAATCCTTCGTATTACTCATAGTAAAGAATTACACCAAATTTTTCCAAACTGTCTTCACAATGTAATGTTTGCATTCAAAACCACTGCAATGTCTTAGCACCTAGAAAACCATGCCTCTCAACCACATCATCAGCATTTGGTACCCCTTCTCTGCTAACATTAGCCATTTTCTTACAACTATTAATACCTAAAAACAGTAAATATTTTTAGATACTGACTTCTCTTGCTACTGCTCAATAAGAAAACGAGGAATTTATGGAGCAGTAACTGTTAAAATTATAACATACTGCCAATGCAGACGGCAGGTATTCTAACTATAAGGCAATTCCTATCCCAGAACAGAGCAAAGGCTTACTTTTAAGTGTGTGTACATGGAGGAACTGATGTATAATAGTCAATATGCCGCAGTTCTTTGTTATTAATTTTCCCAGGTTTGATGAGCCTTTGCTTATTCATTCCTTTGTTGTTTTGAGCAGACTACAGCTACAGAATACACATTCTCAATAAGGTTTCAATCCTTGGAAACTTTATCTGGTATAGACTACCACATTGTGCATTCTCAGTACCACAGGCCATAATCAAAATACTGGTTCCTCCACTTAAATAAATTCTTAAAGAAACACAGGAAAATTCAAAGTTTTTAAAGAAACATGTCACAGGCATGCCAGGACTTATGTCTGACATGTCAAAAAACGAGATACAAAAAAATCTATGTGCAAACCATCCATCATTTTCACCTCTTACCCTTCCCCTCCCACAGAATACTTGGATTTACTTTCTTTATACTCTTGTTTTAGCACAAGGATCATTTACAGAGGACTCTGCTTTCATTTCAGGTGTCCAGATTGACATCAACATAGCTCAAAGTGGTTCCAAGGAAATGTCTGTTCATCCCTACAGAGAAACGTGTGTTTTGACTCTTGAAGGTTTTTAGCTGTTAATATTGTAAGAAATCTCTACTGCTGAAATGCGAAGTGCAACTTCCAAAATTTTAACACAACTTTGCAAAAAAGAGGCAGTTTGAAGAAAAAACTGTGAGAAATACTGAGTGTCAGTTCCAAAACAGTGGAAACAATTACCACTGAAAAAGTCAGTTTATCTTCTGTGTTTTTAAAACAGGTAATTTCCTTCTCTCATATTCTCCAAGCACAGAATTATTACAGTTACATCTTTCTGAAATAATTCAGCATACACCAGAAAACTAGCATGCAAAACTTCAGTCAAAACTGTTAAAATTTGCTAAATATATAGGAAAAAGTGTTTTGCAGAGTAAATGTTAAGCCATGTAATCCTACCAATCATCAAAATCATTATTTGCAATCATTGTAAGGTTTTTAAAAAATAGGACATTAACCCCACAGTTCTTCAAAATGGAGAAGCTTCCCCATGTATTAAACTGTACTATAAAGATAGCCTCAATACAAGACGTTACAGAAAAATAGTGGGTTCCCAAGTATTCAAAAGTGATATATATAAACACACTTTTGCTTTCCAGGTACTTGCTTTTTTTCCAATTAGTTTTTTTTTTTTTCCCCACAGTTATATATGTTTATAGGTACTTGCTCAGTGCTTTTTTAAGAGCTATCAAGCAGTTTCACATAAAATATGCTGAAAACTAAGTCAAGAATTAACATCTTACACAACAGGCTCTTGAAAATGAAAAAGAAAAAAGTATGTTGCCTGCATTTGTAGCTAATCCTCTTTAGGGCATGGTAAAATTCAAATGCTGAATTCACTTACAACTTCCAATATCATTGCTGATCTGAATGCCAACGAACTCAACAGCTCCAAAGCTACAAACTTTTTATAGTAAATCCTTTCCTGTTCAGAAGTGATTGATGTGTCTGTCACTACAAGGACAGCTGAGTTATACAACAGATATCCTCGTGTTTCATTTTGAAATTGAGAAGTGTTTTCACATACTGCAGGTCTCAATCATCAAAAGAACATCTAGGTCAGATTAACTAAATCTCCAGGGCTTGCCTGATAGTCTATATTTGTAGCTTATCCCTTACCATCTTAGGGAATTTTAAACATTGCATTTAGCAGGAAGCAGACTTTCTACAATACAGCAGACTAAGATATAGAATTAAAAAAATGCAAGGAATAATAATAATAATGAAAAAAATTAAAAAACTGTTACTCTAATTATTCTTCGAAATTCCCATTTACAATTTTGATCTTGTTTGTTCCAATGGACTAAAAAAAAAATCTATTATTGAGTCTTAGCGTTTTGCTGGTTTTGTTTGTTTTTTTTTATTTTTTTTTATTTTTTTTTAAAGATATCCACTGCTTTAAAGAATGAAATAACCATTGAGAGTCTCAAGCAATTCATACAGCATATAAACTAAACATAGAGGTTTCTGGCTTTTACATTTTCTTGGAATATACAACAGTTGTACTGTACCAAACCAAGGTTCATCTAGCTTGTTATCCTCTCCCTAACAGTGCCTACAGGAGAATATAAAATGACAGAAGACCCAGCAATACTTCCCCCTTAGTGTTATTTCACTCTCTAACTACTTCAGGTTCAGTGGGTCACACTGTTTCTAGTAAGTGATTTCTCTTCCATGAGCTTTTCTGGTTGCTCCTGGAACCCTGTAAGATTCATCATTCGTACGATCTTTTGGCAAAGGATTGCCTCAACTACCTTCTGCAGAAAACAACTGTAACAAAAACTGTAACAAAAAAAGTAACAAAATACTACCATTTTGTTTGTTTTCAGCCTAGCTTCTACTTGCTTCATTTGAAGCCCCTAGATTTTGTACAGGAAGACAATGCACAATTGATTTTTCTTTATCCTCTCCAATTCATATTAATTTCATGAGTAGTATATATAATAATTCCCTGTTTCACTATTTCTTCTCCAGACTAAGCAGAACTCACCTATTTAGTCATACCTCCTATAAAAACCATCCTATACTTTTGATCACATTTGTTACTATCTTTCTGAGACTCAACATACAACCCTACACTAATTTACTCACTGATTCTATACCTTCACACACAGAAAGGAAAACTAACTAGAAAGGGAAGAAAAAAATGCTGCACCTTCAGAAGAACTCTTGCCAAGCAGCACTCAAAAATCACGTGAATGCAACAATCCTAACACACTGAAAGCATTTGATTTGTTCTCCTCCTTCCTAGAACCAATCACTTCAGACAGGTGATTGAAGGGGTCCAATCACCAGAAAAATCTTTTCTGCACTAACATTTTTATTTGAGCTAATTTCTACCTATTACAGCTGAAAGAAAACAGATTGTCTGGCAAAATACTGACCTGTCAGAGAAGAATCTATTCGATGTCTTTCCAGATTTTTCGCCAGTGATAGAAATATTCAAGTTCTATTTACATGAGTGTTCTGTAATTGATACAGCTAATAGACCAATAACTTTTCTTTTTACTTTCAAAACAACTTTTTAAAAGTTAAGTAATTTACAGAAGACATATGGAAAATATTTATTTACTTCTCTCTAGTTGCCTAAAGCAATTTTTTTCTCTTTAAACACAAAACTTAAGAGAAAAACCACAAAAACTAACATACAGACCAGAAACCCTGTAGTACTGTTCAAAGAGAGGACTTTCAGAAAACTAAGAGTTGAGAATGTCCCAGAACCATACTACTTTTGCTAGAGCTGGCTTAAGATGCATAATTATTTAAAAGCCAGCAGAAGTATTTTTTGTTTGGCATATATGTGACACAAGATGGATGACTCTTGTTTTAACCTTCCAACATGGCACTTCCACAAACTACTACTGTGCACTGTTTGGCAAAATAATTGTTACATATCCTGGACAACTTATTCTAGCCTTTCACGGTATAACTTCACTGTGAATAACACACCAATTCTAATCATTCAAGTTTAACTCTACCTTCCTTAAGTGTTTTATGTTTCCTTCTAAATCCTTACATTTTCTTGCCAAAGTTCAATCTTTTCTTAGGGTAACAGTTCTACTATAATCGCCAATTCAAACATATTGGAAAGAAACAGCCAAATTTTACAAATGCCATCCATATTGCACATTCTGATGGTATTTTTTGGACAGGTAGATCCCTTCATTCCTCTCTTTGCAGCTGAAAAAAGCCAGTAATAACAAGAGACAGCTAATGCTGCTAAAGGAAGAAGAATGTTTCATGATGAGTTACATCAACAGCCATAACAGACTTATGTTACCAGTACCAGAACCAGTTACTGAGATTTAGATGCCAAAGCAATGTCTTGCAAGAAAATGCTTTACTTCTCCAAACAGACAGCCTTGAACAGACAGCTATAAGAACTGATGTATGTCATTTCTCACAGCTCACTCTAACACAAGCATCAGTGAAAACAGAACATTTGATGGGAAGTTCTTAAAGACAGATTTTTCCCTGATTGCACAAAAATGTCTATGAAAATCTCACAAATTCCGTGCAGCTTTGATGAAGCCTGGAATATTTTTGCATGGCAGCTGACTTGAACAGAAGTTTTTTACAACATAAACACTGTATGCTATGTTTGAATCTTCCCCTACGTTAAAACTCTTGGCAGAAGTCCTCACTTCTACTAAGCAGTATGTGTACTGCTTAATGAGAAAGTTAAAAGATGCAGATATAAAATTTGTGTACCTTATGTAGCCATCTAAGTCTAGCTGATAGGCGAGATGGTTAAAATTATCTTACACTTCTGTTATATTTTTGCCTCTTATTAAATACTCCTTCACGTTCAAATAGCAGTGCACTAGTTTTAAAAAAATACTGATTAAAACATCTACATTAACATTATTTTTTAAAAATAATCTTTCATCTGTGTTAGCATGTATGAAACAAGTATACCACTTTGCTGTATTTCTTACATTATAATCTTTATAGCATAATGTAAGTGAAGTATCATTGTGGGATATACAGAAAATACAGACTTTTTTTATTTTTGATTATTGGTCCTAAACATACTAACTTTTACACAATAGCCCAGAAGTTTATAAAAGACGCAGCTTTAAAGACTGAGGGATCTAAAAATAACCTGTGCATCAAAAAGCATCTTTACTGCTGCAATCGTATCAACTATCTAATAAAACACATTACTTCTCTCTAGCTCAGTTTTTCTTTAAGTCATTGTACTACCAGGATGGCAGTAGAGCTACACCTGTATATGGCAGGGAACAATGTAATACTCTTTCTACAAGTTCACCTTGAAAGAAGTTTAGCTCTCGTGGATTTCGAAAATGGTTTCTTTGGTGGTGGCACAGAAAAATATCCTCATTCACTTTATTCTTTCTAAACAAAAGAAAACCTTGCAAACTGCTTGTAACAAAGATGGGATTTCTCTAAAAAAATAAGTAATTGCTTTTGTTCTTTGTAAGCAATTTCACCCAGAAATAAATATGACTAAACACATCCCAACCCCCATTACACTGTTTTCTTTAATGAGAAGCTCATCAGAAACATCCAGACACTTGCACAACTTTTGGGGCAAGGTATAACTGTATGAAAGCTTGAATATAATTAAATCTGTACCTTCAATATGACTACTTTTCATGTTTGATAACAACGGCAAGTACTGTAATGCAGCACCAGAGTTTTGAAAATTATGAGTTGCTCCACTGCGAGTTATGCCTTCAAAACCTACTCAATTATAGTGTATTTGATATTTTATTTGCACTACCAGATATTTAATGAAAGACAAAGGGACACACGTCTACATATTTATCCTCCCTAACTCTCCTGTTGGGAGTGATTAGAATTCAAGCTCATGCTCTCCTTTCTACCTATCTTACAAGCACCCAAGGTAGCAATGAGCCTAATTCTACTAGTTTAATTTTTTACATAAAAAGCAGTAGTTCATATTAAGAAAATACAAAGCTTACAGTCTCCACTGGGGAAGTTTTTACTGTTGGTTTCAGGGTTTTTTTCCCCTGAAGTATGTATTTGCCTCAAAGCTTCTGTCAGTTACATAGTTCACTGACTATCAAAACAGTTGGTATCTGTTGAGTAAATACTTGTGATTATTTCACTTGAAACAGGAATATATGCTACTTTATGTTAGGCAGACATTGAGAAAAATGTAAGGAAATTTGATTATTTTCCAAAAATGCCAAAATAAAAATAGGAAAGAGCTTTACAACTTTAGCATTACTCATGATCGAGACTGATGTATGTTTAAGCACTATTGGAATATTATGCATTTACCAGTAAGATTTCCAAGATAAATTATGCAGCAAAGTATTATTATAAAATAATCATTAGACAATAAGAGAACTTCATAACAATAATCAGTCTGGAAGAAAAGGTGACATCAAAAGTATGCAAAAACCCTACTGAAAATAAAATCCTCAAGCATGTTCTAGAGCCAAAACAGAGCAAGAATTTGCTCTTTGCATTGTAATGTGGTTTTACGTTGTATGATTAATGAAAAAAACATTATAACACTCAGTAGTGTCCTCCTCCTAACACAAAGTCCCTGGAGCTAAGAAAGGACAAACAGCTCTTGCCTTGATCCCACATTCCAAACACACTACCCTCTCACTTTCTGGAAGGAATTTCTTCAGTAGTCATCTCCTTTACCAAATTTACTTATTTGAAACATATTCCTTTGCTTTCTTTTAAGAAAGCCATACTTAAGAACTAAATAACGTGCACTGAACTAGTAAGCACCTTTTTTTTTATTAACCCACATACACACATGCACATATGCATGGACATAAAATCCACCTTCGCTAATAGCTGTATCAGAGTCCAGTTTCATAAGGAGAAGTAATGCTTTTATTAGACTAATAGGACTCAAGAGTAAGAAAAAAAAGAATAATCTTTTCTTGTAATTATAGGGCTTGTGTGCCTAAAAGCTCTCCAGCCTTTCCCCTCCCTCTCAGCTGTATACAGTTACTCTAATAAAAGCTATTACACCCCCTACAAACTACTCCTCAATCTCAGACCACCATTGCCTAATACAATTTGCATTCAACATTCACAAACATTTAAAATTTTTCTCTAATCACCTCTACTTTCTTCTTAACGGGACCAAAAATTAGTCTTTGTAGGTAAATTCAGACATTAGATAAAATCATCATTAAATTACACATAACCCCCCACCCTAGATCCTGCTGTCACAAATCAAGAAAGATCTTCCCTCCATAGTTTATCTCCAGCATAAAATCAGCAAGACTCAATTTTATGATGTAGACTCTTAA
The DNA here is from genome assembly GCF_947461875.1 of Haliaeetus albicilla. Classification (NCBI taxonomy): domain Eukaryota; kingdom Metazoa; phylum Chordata; class Aves; order Accipitriformes; family Accipitridae; genus Haliaeetus; species Haliaeetus albicilla. The sequence continues at coordinate 16,377,526 of NC_091495.1, forward strand.
AAAAAGCAATCTGGATGAAAGAAAGTTGTAATCTCTCAATATCAAGTAGAAATATTCTCATTGTTTTTATGGTAGATTAAATCCAATGGCAACTGGTATCTTGAAGTCTGCTGACAGTGGATGTCACAATTCCTTGCTTAAATCTATTTACCTCCTGAATTAACTTGACATCTGTTGATAGATATATTCCTGTACACTAAACTCACCCCAAACAGTTCTTTTGTCAGGTCTTGAATTTCAGCAGCAAATGCCTTTTCTTGCATTTATTCACATTGGAAAACATTTCATTAAAATATTTCACAACCATTTGTCCCCTCAATTCTTCACATAAGTGTCTTGATAAGTGAGATATGGTATGATATATTTAACTATTAAATATAAAAGATATATTTAGTATGAGAACAGAAGATGAGGAAAGCATCACACTTTAATTAAAGTCTGGTTAAAAGAAATCTGAAGCCATGCACTATGCTTTGCCATTTTCAAGGGAGGTTCATCCAGTGGTAGCAAACTTGTACAGGTTGGCCTTGACTGAAAAATTTTGCTGTACAGTTCTGGCATCTTTCCCTAAGATACCCTTTTAGTAATCCTCTCTTAGCCTTCGTTTCCAGTAAAACTACAAACAGAGCAGAAACAAGAGCTTTTACTCTTTCATTAAAGAAAATTTTAATTTAATAGCTGATGTGATTTGATCTAGAAAGATTTCAAGAAGTATCTGTCAAACAACAAAAGATGAACATCTCTACCAACTCCTAGTTCCTATCAGAGCAGTCCATAAGCTCCTAACCAAAATTGCCAGTGACCTGATACTCTTTTTAATGCGGTGCTTGTTTTGGTTTCTTTACAGAAGTATTTTGCTGTCCAATAAAGTATAGTTTAAGGTGTAATGATTTTATCAATACAGTGCAGAACTGGATTTAACACCAGTTTAAAACCTTGCATACTTTAGCCACAAGTGTAAAGTGTTCATTTCTACTTCATGAAAAACTGGTTTAGACTTCCGCTAAGTAGATTTATAGAAGGGCTTGCTTGAACCTCTGCTGCAGGACTGTTACATTACTTAATGATATATAACTCTTTTAAGCCTACCAGAAAGAGCCAAGCATGGACATGGGCTTAATTACACATAGATTCAGAGAGTATTTTGATAATTGTGTTCAGCATGAATAATAAATGAAGGAAAAAGGGCAAGTCTAGAAATATTCAACCATCTTGCAGGTAAAACAGCTGCAAGTATGAGATCTCAGTGCAAAATTCAGAGATGACCAAAAAATTAAAATTGGACCAAAATGACAGATAACAACTATATTCTAACTACTTTAAGTAGTGAAATCTTTGAATCTCCATGCAGCATGCAAACAAACTAACAGAATTAAGAGGTGAAAGGGGGAGGAAGTAAATTCCTCCAAGGTGGTATAACATTCCCTTTTTCATTCTCACTCTCCTGGATGACCTTCACAGCAGTCCAGCTCTCAACCATCAGCTCAATCAGGTTAATAAAGTGGCAGTCAACAACTGAGTAAACATAAGGGAATTCCAATTGTCCAGTTCTGGCAACAGGCAAGAAGCTGTGGATTGGAGGGATTTGGGGGACTAGGTTCTAGAAAATTCTCTTATCACTTTTGTACCAGACTTGAAAGAATACTAGGCCAAGCAACTCTTCCAGACTCTCTGATCTACTACTTGGAGCTCTGGAGACACACATGTGAAGAACTACATAAGACCTCTCTCCAGGAGAAAATCTGATTAGATATTTTTCAAATAAGACAACATTTTAGAAGACAGGTAAAGAACATATTTTTTCTAAAAGTTACTTTTCCCTTCATGCTCTTTATTGAAAATTTGTATCCCTTTCTTTTAGCCTACATTGGTTTTAATGTAGTTTAATTTAGTTAAAGTCAAAATATATTTACTTAATTTTCTTCCTTTTTTCTTTTTTATGAAAAACAAAATTGAAGGAAAAAAGGCAATTAAACTGCTTTTCCAAGTAAGCAGGAAAAAATCCTAAGTAACTAGAGCTAGATTTATGACACAGAAGTCATGCTATGCCACTTCAAGGGAAGGCAAGCTAGTATGTGACCTTATGGTAAGGGGAAAGAAGAGAGATGTGCCAACTTTTTTTTGACATGATCACCTTTGAAGGACACAAGACAAAAGCCAACTTAATTGGTTGAGATGCAATAAGAACTGAAGACTAAATCATCGTTTGATGTACTACAGCACCCAATGGTAGAACTTGTTCCAAGTGGAAAGCAAACGAGCATCTACCAGCACATCCATCTACCAGCATAACTTCAAGGGTCCAGGAATCTCCAGGCACAGCTAGAATAAAATAGACTTTTACTTTACAGAGCAGCCAAGGCTACCTCATTTGGAGGTACTGTCTCAGAGAGGCTTTCTTCTCTAGCTACCTGCCACAGAACAAATGAGAACAGACTTTCAAAAGCTTAACAACGCAGTCTAGCAACATTGCAAACTGTTACCTGATCAACCGAGCTGTGTGAAGCCTTGGAACTTAGCTGCATGCCCCCCCGTAGTGTTCTCAATCACAGCTTCTCTTCCACTTAGCATCACTTCAAAAGAGACTCACACCACTAGACTACCACATGCTTCAGTATACTTGTTCTAGCATCAGTCAGGTGTATTCCTTGCCTCACCTCCTTTCTAGTCACCTTTTGTCATCTTTTATGCTATCACTGTCTGCTTAGTCTTGCTGTCCTTTCGGCAAGCAGATGAGCTCCAGAGCTTTCAGCTCTCTTGCTATGATGATATCCCACAACACGAGGTTATATATATGCATGTACAACACATTTATGACCTGATAACATACATACAGAACCCTGACCTAATTTTTATAATTGCACTCAAATCTTTCCCACTATTGTCACCCAGTTGTATTTTAACAAAGATTGAGATTTAAGAGTTATTTCCTTACTCCTGGGGCTCCAAGTTTCAAGTTTTTCAAAGCAGCAGTTGTCAATAAGTTTCATATAAGCATCTAGTGTACCTCTGATTGCTAACAATAGCAAGAGGAAGCAGAGGCAGTGGTCTCCAGTGAGTTACAGCGCATTTTAATGATTACATCCTCCATGGTCTTCACTTCCTTAACTCCTAAGGAAATTTTTTTCCAGCATCATTACTACCCTTTTAGACCCTCTTTATTTACTCCGTAGATACTTTCAAAACAAATAATATCACTAAAATCAATTGACCACCATAATCAGCAATACATGATCAAAGTACATGCTGAAAGATAATCTATATCTAATATGCAACAGCGTCTAAAAAGAAAAAGCAGCAATTGGTCACCTTCATTACGTATTAATTCACAAGAAAGAAAAATAGAAAAACAATCTGAGATTACCAACAAGAGAAGTAATTTAGTCACAAAAAACACTGGACTAGAGAAAAGGATACACATATACTTTGTACTCCATCTTCCACATTATACTGATTAAGGCTTTGACTTCCCAACAAAAAAAAAGGCAAATAGTAACTTGTTTATTGTTTAAAACAATAAAAACTATTTTCTTCTTCAGCAAAATACCAATTGTAAGATTTTCCTCCCTCTCATGTAAAAAAATTTATTTGAAAATACTTAACAGACTGTTACATAATAAAAGCATACTTAAAATATAACACACCATATAGTAATTGATTTTGTGTCACTTTATCCACTAGTAAAATACATGCATATTATTCGTAGCTAAAATTCCTATACTCCTAAAAATCCCAGATTTAAAACCTTTTTTTTCTCAACAGCATATACAAAGCCCTAATTCATATTTCATAGAACTTACATAAGAGCAAGAAACCTACTTTAAATAGCATAGCCAGGAAAACATCTATGTAGTCCCCAGATATCAGGTGTTCAGATTTACGTCTAAGTGCCTGTTTGTGGTTACTAATAATTTATGATCTATCACCAAATACTGAATATTTGCAGGATAATTTGGCACCTATTAAGAAAATGACAAAAGTTTCAAAGCCCCAACAATTTGATAATTTGCTTACTATCCTATTCATCACTGCTGCAGACACCAATATAAGTTTTGAGAAATTAAATGCCAGTATCAAAGAAACAGCTGCTGAATCACACCAAGTACCAGTTTTACTCATTTAGCTTTAATTTTACTTCCAAATCTCAGATTTCATCATTTTAGCTCCTATATGCTTTAATCACTCTAAAAAGAACTCAACTCCTCAGTGTTGTCTTCTGTCAGATACTGATTATTTCTGTTCTTCTGTATTATAAGACTTTGAGCTCCAAAAACCCTCTCAGAACAAAAATACCAATGCTTCAACATTGTCCTTAGCAATTTCCACACACCCCGCAGCAGGTCAGTATTGTTCCACCACAGAAAAACAAGCAGAAAACCAAGATTTTTTTAAATAGAAGAATTCTGTTAAATAATTCAAGTAGGGATAACTGGTATTTCAAATATTCTAGGGGGAATTAGGAAAAAAGCATACTTTGTCTTCGGAAGGAAAAAACCCAGAAAATGAGGTTAGAGTTGTGTATGTATGTAACAAAAACGATGAGGACAAAGTATTACTTTTTCTGCAAGATGCCTCCTCCCACACATTAACCGGAAACTTATGCAGCATTGTAAAAACATAAAACTGCGTTAAGAAGAAAAATAATCACAATCTAAGCAGACTCTGCAGCTGCCCCTTTGACTTATCAATTTCAGTAAGCACAATTTCAATCAAGTCTAGATAAAATATACTAATCCTAAATAGACCAAGTTTGTCACCTACCACTTCCTATAAGCTGCTTACTATCCTGAAAAAGAGAGCGAGAGAAGAAATGCTAAATTAAATGCCAAACAGTAGCAGACAGCACTTGTTTGGCTGATTAACTTGTAGACAAGCATTACAAATAAATCTGAGCATGGTCTGCAGCAAATTAAATTCCAGTGCTTTTAAGAACAAAGAATTCCTTCGGAAAGAGGATTAGCAACTTTACACCCAGGAACGCCAGTTTAATTTAATTGTTCCACAATCCGATATTTAATATGCAAATATCATTTTGATATATAACAGTGAATTTGAAAAAGTAAGGAAACAATTTCAATATACAAGACTGTCTCTCTTCTGAGCTGTAATTATACAAAATAAAGCTGGTCGAGGTTTTTTTTATTATTATTGGGATTGAATTCTATTAACATGAATCAGAACAAGTCTAATTAAAGGTTAAAAACTTTAAATGTTTCTAATTAAGAGTCTAAATAACTGCATGATTAGAGTACTATAGTTAAAGTCCCACCTCAATGACCTTCCTGGCCTCTCTGTATTTTCCTGTTTGCAAGAAGGCGAAGAAGAGATCATAAAGAGCCATCATATCTCCATATTCTCTGCTTATAAAATCTGAAACTAAACAGAGAATAAAACTCATTAATTTACTAAATACATTGAAGCATTTTAACATATACGTCATATATTCTTAATATTAATATTTTCCAAGCATCACAGAACACCAAGAACAAGCTATGGGGAGATAAATTTTGAAACATACGGAATGATTACAACATATTACACAACTTCTTGTAACTTTGCAGTTGAGCATATTTAAAATGTTTTTCTGTTTATCTGCACTATTATTTTGAATTACATTCAACAAAATAGACTATATATTGGCATTCTCTACTTGTATAGGGTGAGGATATAGGATTGCTTAACTGCACAACTATTTGAAAAACAGATGTGTTGTGTTACTATTAAGTTGTTCCTTAATAATATACATAGCTAGAACAAGTATTAGCAATAACCTTTGAGAGTTCTATGCTGTATTATCCAAACATTAGGATTCTTCTACATTTAAAATTAATATCAATTTTCAATCTGAAGAACGTAGGCATCATTTAAGTGCTTTAAAGTTACACATATAAACACAAACAATTTTTTTTTTTCTTTAAGTTTAAAGAAATGATATACAAGTCCTGGAAGAAAAGCCTCCAGAAAACACCCCATATAACCAGACAGCATTTGACTACATGCAACTAACCCTTTTGCAGAAGATCAGCATCTCCTTTTTCTACCAGTCTACAGTAGATGTTATGAAGCTGAAGAATTTTACCATACTTCTTATGACACTTGATTAAAGCTTCCAGAGCTGCAGGCATATCATCCCTTGTGGAATGAAACAAGACAAGAATAAAAACAATCAAACATTCCAAGCAGGAGCAGCACATGCTAAACCCACTTTAGTCTTGAAAATTTCAAGGAAAATTCATTCAGCAGTTTATGATCCAAGAGTATATTCCCTCCCCCCCCCAAAGTGCTACAGTTCTTTTTAAATAACAGGTAAAGTTTTCCTACAGACAAATACCATGTATGCTTGACAGCCGAAATGAAAACAGAACTACAGTTTTACAGTTAAACCTCTTGGCTGTATAATTTTTGATTGCATGACCACTGTTCACTACAAATTAACCAAAGGTGTGAATGCTCTTCATGATTAGATGCACTTAATTTTTGAAGTAAAATTCTTAAGTTCTGCTAGATACTATTGTGACAAAACCCCAATTCCACAGAAATTTCAGTTTGTATTTAAGAGTTCTATTTTTCTTGTTAATAAGTAATATTGTGCACATTATATTACCTACAAATGTCTGTTTAGACATTTTCAGATTTTAAGCTCTTTAAAATTTTTCCACAGCATTTTTATTTCAGTATAGATCTCAAGAGTTAACTAAGATAACCACAGCTCTTCAGATTGCTTTATACTTGTTTTACACCTTAACAGACTAGCTCTATCTATTGATTTCCATTTTGTCACAATTGAAGGGCTAGCATTTTTCCATTCTATATAATGGTCAGAATCCAACGTATATTTTCTGCAATAAAAATGTAATTTTTGCAATTTATTCAACAATAGATTAAGGTACCAAAATGTATTGTATGCTGGCCTATTCCACGTCACATAAAGCCATGGCACCAGTATATATCCGCAGTACTACTAAATGAGTGCATAAGATGTTGACTTCCTAAATGCACTTATTCAGGAGCCTTTGAGCAGTAAGTACCAGTAAAAAGTACAATATTTCCATTTTTGTTTATCTCAGTCCTTCACTGACTTTTTCCCTACATATACAGTATTAGCACCTTCAGAAGTATACATAGTTAAAATGCAAAACTGAAAAGCCATAAAAACAATCAGATCTGGAACTTAAGATAATAACAAATATAAATTAACATTCTATACTGTGCAACTAACAGAACTAAATCATCTGCTGCAGACCCTTTTTCAATGAATTACAACCCAATCTAAAAAAATCAAAACAAAACCAACAGAGGACAACCACTGAAACACTGGTAAAACAATATGTGAAGTTATTCTTTGAAGGGGAAGGTTTAAGCTGAAATTGAAACAAACCAAGACAACACACACAAAATGTAGTAAGTAGCCAAACAGTCAATAAGACTGCATTTAGATTTCAAAAGGCTTACCAAATAAATAGCCCTGGAAGTAGGCAAGGGGGAAAAAAAAAAAAAAAAAAAAAAAGAAAAAATCACTTAGCAGCAGCTGAAGGCCATAATAAAACTGCCTTGAAATAATGATTTTGCATTCCCAAAGCAACTTTTATTATTGATCAACTGAACCTTAACAAATCAAGATATTACTGTTAAAACAAGGCAAACAAGCCACGTGTCCTGTCCTCTCCTCACACTGCATTTCTTGTGCAGCATAAATTTTGCTTTTTCAGAGAATGAACTAGACTATTATATGCTACTATCTTCATCTAGGCTAATATTTTAAATTTTTAAAGAGTAAAACACAGAAGAAGAATTAATTTTGTTCAGTAATACTGGCATTCTGAAGATGAACCTAAGATGATGGATTTCTACCTTATCCCCCTTACTGAGCCCTGTTTACAGTGCATCTTCTGGCACCCCATGGAGTCATTTGAATTTTTGTCATTTGGGGTGAAGACTAAATTACAGGTTAATTTCAAAACTGCAAGTAGATGTTGCAGGCTAGATTACTGTCATAAAAGAGAAATACTATGGTAGTTACCATAGACAGATATAAAGCTTTATATAATCAGTATTTTTCTCCTACTTTAGATGCAAGTTCAGTTAACATCTAAAAAAACCCAGTTTTACAGAAAACTAGTCAATTTCTAAGGAGGCACAACAACATTTATACATTCAAATTAAAGTTTTCAGTGATAAATCTAGCTTTTCAGATTGATGCTCAAACAGCCATAGTATTGTCTTGGCTGTATTCCTAAAGGATTAAAGTGACTGTTTTTAGGTCAAAGCTATCTATAAATGAATGAATAATTGGGATGTCATTCAAACAGGAACATTAACAGTTTTCTAGTCTCTAAATGTATACTTATGAAGGCATTAATACTGTATATGCAGAGAAAAAAAGTCAGCAAAGAACAGAAATAAAAATGGAAATATTGTACTTGTTACTGGTACATACTGCTCAAAGGCGCCTCAATAAGTCTGCATTTAAGGAGGTCAGTATCTTACACACTAATTTACTAGACATTTGTTTTGAATCTATCGAAAACTGATATATTCGTTCAGTTGCATTCAAGCAATCAACCAGTCATCCACAGTTTACTAGAGAACAGGGTTTATAAAACAGATAAATGCTAAAACTGACAACAATCAACTATAAAATAATAAAATGTACAGAAGTTCAGCCCCTACAAGGAAATTGTTTGTACTACTACAAAGAAAAAACCATCGCTCGAGCTTATGCTTATACTTGAGTTGTATGATTTATTCAACAACCTGCCGTATTTTTCTTAATTGCCACAAACCGCAGTTAATTCCAAATAAGTACCACCAACTACTTTTGCAAGCAGTTTTTACAATCCTGTTAAAAAATAAATGAAAATGAAAACTAGAAACTTAGTGTAGGCTTCACATTTTGAGTATAGGTAACATTTTAATGTGTTTCTTGTTATAACTCACTAACTTAAAAATAAAAACCTGCACAAAAAAGATTTTCCACATTTTAAGAAAAGGATTTTAAGCTAACAAACAGCCATACATTTGAAAATATCTGGCAGTCTTTCTGTATAAACTTATGCATATTGAACACCTTTTTATCTTCCCAAAGGATACTTACTACACTACTACATTAAAAGCCTGGTCCAAAATTACTATTTAATTAATATGGATTGAGTCAAAAAGGAAATAAAGCCCATATACTCATAGCCATGTTGAAAAATTTGATTTCCAGTGTCAGTCTGGACAAAACAGTATTTTGAAATGCGAACGCAGATGATCCATGCTTCATTTTGAGTTGGCTAGATACTACAGCTTTAAGTCACTCGCAATTATTATCTGTTCAGAGCTAATACCTGTTCCACTTAAAGATTGGGTGTATTTTTCCCTCTCATTGAAACTTGTTCTTTTAAAAAGGAAGATATACTATTATTTTTGAATGACAGAAGGAGCCTCAGTCATCACTGTATTATGCTTGGTCCTCATGTAATCGCGGTAGAGTCCTACTTCGGCATTATTTTTCAACTAAACTGATGCTAGGGTTACAATATTGTAAATTTTTGCATTCCTTTAGTTTCTGTTTAGGATGCCTATGAAGTCCAAGATACTATGGGCACAATCTTCCAAAATATTTGCGTGGGCAATTTTAGTCACACAAAGCTATTTGAAGAGACAAAATTACTCAGATGTCTGAGTGTTTGCAGAATACACTCTGCAGCAAGACTGGCTATAACATGCATGGATATAACATCCCCCGTCAGTTTCAACAAGCCACTCCCCTCTTGCTTCAAGAACATAGCACTAAATCTAACCTTTTACTTGTAATAAACAACTTTCCCAACCAGAGAGTCTGCCTGATAAAAATAAGACTCCAAATATTGATTTTAATTGGAATGAAGTGCTGCAACATTATGCATAAAGCTTTAGTGAAGTGGCAATTTACCTAAGGGGTTTACTGATTGAAAAGCTCTCAAACCTGAAATCACTAGAGAGGTAGAAAGAAAAAAGGGACTCTGGGGTGGGGGTGGAGGGTAGACTAGTAAAACAAATCCTTCTCTACAAATCTGAAGCAGATGTTAGTACAGAGCGAAGTCAATTCAGCAAGGTACAATCAGCTTTACAAAAATTATTCTGTTAAAAGAGAACGGGCTCTTGAAAGAGCTAAATGTTTTTCTGTTCATTTGCCATACTAAGGAATCTTCAAGGAGACTGGTGTTGCAATTACAACTAATCCTCCCCAAAAAATTAACTGTGTTGAAGGCTTTGTAATTTCCCTAGGTACAATTTAGCTGTCACTTACTTTAAAATTTACTCAAACACGCGTTCCGAACAGCACTAACTTCACATGTCAAGTGCTTTCCAGCCAATTGAGTCTAAACTGGAAGTCGGTGTTAAACAACTGAATGATTAGACAAGATAGCTCATTTCCCTGCTCTTTTGTTCAGAATAAAATGCCACATTTACATTATCAGACTCAACAGGATTTTCTGACAGAGGGAGAAAAAACCCTAGTGAACACTGTCCGTACCAAGCACATGAAGCCTGTCATTTACCAATCATCCTTCAAAAAGCAATAGCCATGAATGTAACTTAATTACGACCCAATGATCCTTGACGAAAAATCATCTTATCACTGTCCTGTCCCCATAGGGCAAATGAGACACTTTTGTCCTTTGGCACCAATGATGATAAATTCCTAATTGCAATAATGGAGTAAGAGAGCCAAACATCCCTAATTTCATTGCAACATGTAAAGAGAGTTTTAATACAAATATTTGAAATAAAGCCACTAAAAATTAAAAAAAAAAATCCAACACAAAAAAAACCCAAAACAAAAACCCAGACTCCCCACTATAGATATTTTTTCCCCCACTAAAAATATCACCTAATTTAAAAAGATGCCTATTTTTAAAAGTAAATTTAAAAGTCAATTAACTTGTATGTGCTAGAGAATCATCTCAAACAAAATCATAAGTGAATTTAACTCCATGAAAATAACAGAAGAAAAATTGCCAAGGCACTGGATTCACGCTATATCTACTACATGAGAAACTAAACAAAATGGGTTTCTGTAAGATTAATCACAAACCAGCACATAATGCTTTACTGGACAATGCTGTATTAAAATACACTGACCATTTTTAAAGAAACACAATCCAGCTATAGCCTTTTGACCACTTAAAATACACATATTAACTGCTTGCATTCACTGACTCAATATTATGTTCATACAGTCTGTAACAATGTTTTCACAGTTTACCTGCAAATTTTCTTCCCTCTGCTTAAAAGCATTTCTGATATAGGGAATTAGTAAATTCAAACCTGAAGATGTTTTGTTGTTTCTTTTCTCAGAGGTGCTATTACTCAAGGAGAGCAGAAACAAATTTATGTTAATGAAAAGACAGGAACCATATCGAGTTTTTAAGATGTGTATTCCTATTTTTGGTTGTATGAAAGTTAGCTTGTGCAGCTTTCTCGGAGGAAGAAAAAAAAATCACAGTAGTTACTGTATCCATTAATTTGTCATCCTGTAAATAGATATTACCAAAGTACTGTACAGCACAGGAGCAGGTTAGCTTCACAAACCTCTTCAGTTTTGTAAAACGGCTCATATTCAAATAGGTTTCCCCTGACAGTTGGTAGACCAGGTAAAAGCCAAAACTACAATCCTTAAAATCCTAAGAAATTTTACCTGGTGTAGGTAACACAACCTTTTCCAATTATTAGCAGTTGGAAGAACCAGTTCAAAAGTAAGACCCGTTTTAAGAAAAAGTACAAGCTCTTCACATCCTTGCACGTTTGAGAAACTATGATTTTTGTCATACTGTCCAAAGCAGGTTTCTCACCTTGAATGACAGACCAAGATTCCACATGTGGACTGTGTCAATTTTTAATGTGATTTCACCATCTTGAGAAACTGTTCAGAGTCATAAATAAAGATCATACAATTAAAAGCAGGGGGCTGGTTGCCTTAAATTTACTCAGGATAACCCAAGGTAGTACGAGTTCTCTCTCTAGTTACTTCAGTTAAATATTTCTCAAAACACTGAAGGCAAAATATCCATTCTACTAGAATATTAGATTTTGTTAGCTTTTGTCAAGTTATACTGTTCATCATCAACAATTTTTTTCTTTTCCACGCTCTGCTGCATATTGTCACTTTTAACATGCGCTAGGATTTAACAAGAATTTCAGAATATTCAGGACTGGGTACAGAGAAAAGGGCTAGATGAAAACATTTTACACCTACAATTGTTGAAATCTTCAAAAGCAAATCACAGATTCCTTTACAAGCAATTAAAAAGTTTGAAATAAATTAAGAACACAAAACACTAGCTAGCACCACCACTGCTGTGGAACATTAAAAAATATCCCAGAGCTAATTTTAGAGGCATAGTGACAACCTGCAGCTAAATGACAGCATTTCAGCATGATACTTGAGCTGTAGGATGGCAAATAGTAAGCACTACTGCTGAAAGAAATGACTAACAGTTATTTCAGTCACTCATAACTTTCAAAAACTTAGCACCTCTAAGTCAAAAAAAAACCAACCACAACCAAACAAAAAACCACAGGGAAATTCAGTTACTCCTCCCAAGCAAATTATGTGGAAAAAGCTTCCCCCTTCTGTTGTCTAACATTGGAGAGGAAACAAGTCTTTCCACCCATAAGGCAGCCAAAAAAAAACCACAGCAAAGGAGTTTACTTTGTATTGTATTTATACATATGAAATGTATTAAGACTTATACAGGTGAGTACCAATGACTTCTAGCCATACAGTTCCACAGTATGGAATTACCTTCTCCTTTAAAAATCTAGTCTCATCAAAAGTCCCTTTATTAAAAAAAAAAAACAACCAAACCAAACAACAACCTTTTTAAAAAATTTTACCAAACATTTATAATCCAAAAGAATGTGGAATCAAACTCTCCCTTTGCATCCACACATGAACACATCTTTGTTTACATCATCATATACTACCTCTCAAGTGAAAAGAACCCAAGTAGCACCATGTACAACTTGCATGTCAATGTGCATAAAGCAATTATGTAAAATGCAGCTGCTCTTACTGCACAGTGCAAAGCGTATCAGGTATTTTTCCGACACATTAGTTACATATGATTGCAGTTAAATTACTTTCATAAACATCTGCCTTGTCTTGTGATGTAACCAAGGCAGTGTTGCTGACTGAAAAGATGTACACTATATTCTTAACTGTTGACCACTACACTAAAATACTGTTTTTAGAAGAGAATGTACATGCATCTACCAACAGTTACATCTTTTTGACAAGAATTTTGAATATAGACAATGTTATACAGACCTTGCACACCCAGAATACTTAAAAGAACTAAAAACCTCTACATGTTAACAGAAACATTAGTATGCATCTTTGAGGCTGACTTACATGATATTATGAAAAATTCACTTATTTCATAGCTATTATATTTAAGCCAAGAACATCTCATATACCTGAACCAAACTGCAAGAAATTTATCACTCTAGCTGCAAGAGGTTAAAATCCAGCAACCATATAAATGACATAAAAAACCCAAAAGGATTGTGCATGAAGGAAGTGAAAAGGGACTCTCGGCACAATTTTAGTACGAAATTGTTATATAGTTCATACGTACACCAATTCAAATATCCTACACCTCAATGAAAATTTATGGAAAGGAACATGACACATGGAATTACAGATGCTTCCTGCCAGAATGAATGTATGAACTTGCTTTTCTCTATTAAATGGTATTAAAAGTATAGGTGGGGGAAAAAAAAATATCACAATAGACAAACCAGACAGTACTTTCTTTGAATTTTAAATTCAGCAACATAGCAGTCTATTGGCAATAACATCAAACTATTTGAATTAAGAATATTTCAGTGTTCAACCACCTTTCAACTCACCTGAGATGTACTGGATGGCACAGCAAAATAATGCTGTTTTGATGGGAAAATACATGCTACTTAACCACAAGAGCTGAAAATATACCTATCATGCTCTGAATAGCTATCTTGTCAAACAGACTTTAGAGCCAATTCATAAGCATATTCCAATATATAGCCACTTCATCTCTGATGTGTCCATAAAACACAGCTGCTGTTCCCAGAGACGATGATGTGATGTATAACTAATGAAAACAGACTTAACTTAAGAAAACATATTCATTCATTACTATTCCTAGATCACTTAAGTATTATATGTGCATGCATGTGTGCATGAGCACTTTGAAACATGAATGTGCAGCTGTGTATAGCATACACAGGTCATATAACACAAATAAATATCATAACTTGTTTCATTTGAAGCCCAAACATAGCTTACTTTTCAAGGTGAACTGTAATCAGAGGGGAATGAAGAGCAGCAGTTTCTGCCAACCCCAGGTTCACAATGGTCTCATGTAATCGATTCACTGTCTCAACTTCACCTCGCATGGCAGCAGCATTAAGAACACGGAAAAAAGATGCAACTGTTCTGTCTGAGATAGGAACATCCTTCTCTTTCATCTCTGTTAGAATGTTAATAGCATCTACAATGAAACAACACAAAAGACCCTTAGGTAATTTCATGTAGGGAAAACAAACTGCTATTAAAACAGCATTTCAAACCCAGCAGGAATGTAAATTCTGGCGTATAATGCCGATTTCAAGTTAATTACTACTTGCATTTCTAAACGAGACTACAATTATAAATCCACAATAGCATGGTTTTATCATTTTGCTGCAACTTTGACTACAAATTATAGATAGGAACTGTGTGCCCACTCTGCACCACATAACCCTGTATAGTCTGCCCTATAGCTGCAAGATTCTACTAAATGGATGCTTTTATCGTTCAATGCTAACATCTGCTAAATCACTCCATTGTTTCTTCAGCAGATGGCTTGTCACGAGGCCAGATAATAAAGATATGTTTACACTGTATATACAGCCAGACTAATGGTCTGATACCGATAGGGCCTGTTTGCTGTGTCGATACTAATTAGCCAAGGAGAGCCAATGAAAGCTTTCTAACAGACTGCATGTTAAAACATTAGGTTCATTAAGCTTCATTAGTAAGGCAGAAACAAACATTTTGGTATATGGAATAAGTGCATTTTTATAATGTTCTTAATTATTGCATAGACAGAATGTTTGACCACTTCACATTTGGCTACATTTATGAATTATTTTATTTTCTGAGGGACATTTATGCTCTTACAAGCAAGCTAATCTTTTCAAACTGCTTTAATGTACAGGTGGTCATGATCTGATTTATTGTGATTTGGAAAACATCAACTTTGTTTATTATTTTTCTAACAGTAAGTTCAGTAAGAGGCCAAGAAAAATATCAAAAAGATCTTATGAGAAAAAAGTTACATTAGCTTTTATATTTTATTGTATAGTCTTTTATATAAAAACATATCATTTTGTGTGTAGGCTTGGACCATGCTTTTATGGTGTAAAGTTTTCTACAAAATCATGGAACTCAATATTCAGAACCACCTTTTAAAGTTGTTGATAGTCTAGAGTTCCTTTAAAGACCAACCAAATCATGTAAATTACAGAATTATATTAGACTAAATTACAGAAATTAAAGCTAACAGCTTAATGCAAACATCTAGAAATACAAAATAGGCAGTTTGCAGAACACTCATTAAAAGCCAAAATTTCCAGGCAGTTTGACAGATAGACTATAAAATTCACTAACAAACACATAAAAGAATACTAACAGAAAAATATATACTTTATAAAAAGTTAAATGATTTTTTGCAGTACTTGGCTCTTATCAGAAGGTTATGTTTATAGGTTTTATGTTCAGCCTTCAGACCTTCTTAAGCAAAAACAAAGCCATTAGTCTAGGCACATACGCAATTTGTGCCATAAGTCATGATCTTCAAACTCAATCCAAACAGCAATGCTAATAAAAACTAGCTGCAGAAACGCAAAAAGCACTGAGCTGTGCAAATGTAAATGACAAGCTTGCCAATCCATTAAAACTAATGGCCTGCACTGTCCAAGCATCTCTGGTTGAATTCACATGCAAATTTGTATGCAAAATGTTCAAGCACTTTTCAGGACATGATATACCATTAATATCAACTCACATTTTTATTTTTGAGGCAAGATACCTTTATTATATAGCTGAAACACACAATGAAAGCAAATGGATTACCTTCTAGTCTACCATGCTTTCCTAAAACTTCTACCAGTGCTATGTACTTTCCGGTGTCAAGAGCAACAGGTGAATTCTTAGGGAAGCTAGAAATTAAAACATTAAGAATTGTATCAACAGAAGCTCACATTTTACAGATTCAGCTTAAAGATCGATTTTTAAAACCGCATAACAAAACAACAGCATTGAGCACTAAAAGTTACAGTAAGTATTAAAGGAAAAAATCTCACAGACTTTAAAAGATTCACCACTGAAATGTGATTTAAAAATATTATCCACACATACCTTCCCAACCCCAAAACCCAAAAGTTGTCTTTTAAAGAGCCAAATGGTTTAATTAATTATTTGGTAGTTATTGCATAAAATAGAGTATTTCCCAGAAGCCTGGGAAGAAAACTCAGTCCACGTGGCTGGGGCAAGGCTATATTCTTTTTGATAAAGAATATGAAACTATTTGCCTATAGTAACAAGTTAAAAGCTACTATTTTGAAGTTTCTGCTATGTATTTGTTTTCTTTTTTCTGGAAGTTTTAAAATTAATTCCTTCTCTGTTGTTTCTTATTGTGACAATTCAAAGAGTCACTTCTTAGCAATATTATGCTACACTTGAGGCAGATCAGTAAAACTGTGCTACTGCAGTGAAGCTCCACTAGAAGACTCAATTTTACTTCATGCAAGCTCACTATAGGGATTGTGTAAGAGTGGTAGTACAGCCAAAACCAACACACTACCATTATTTGCAGTGGCAAATTTCTTGATATTCATAGCTCAGTCATTTCACATAATTTCAAACACTAACAAGGTGTAATGAGCACCTGCCTGCTAACCTACTATAAAACCAAAGCAAATACTTTGTGATTGCATATGAGAGAGAGAACCTGAAAGTAACACGTAACTTGTTCTATATTCACTGTAGCATCAGACCAAAAAGAGGCTTTCAAGGGAAAAAAGGATGGGGCAAATAGAAAGATGATCTGTAAGAATTTGCTCCGGGATAAGTCATGCATAACATGTTTTAGCTGGGAGCTAATTTTCACAGCCAAGATGCAAAGCTCTGAAAATAGTAATTTTAAGTAGAATGCTTGTTGATAGTCTTAAAATAATGTCACTCAGAAACACTACTATTCTGAAGACAATATAGGTCCAGCATATTCTAAACACATTCTAGGTGCTTTCTAACTCACAATACAGGTACTTTTTTCCCCCCTTAAATTAAGCCAGACCTCAATTTAGACACTATGCATGTTTAAAATAAAAACAAAACAGACCCTACATAGCAATTTGCCTTTTTAAAAAATAAAAAAAGATAACTACTGACCATACAAAGTAGCTGCTTCTCATGTTCAATTATACAAAGCACATTTTTTGTTTCAAAGAACCACACCCACCACTGTTTTAAATGCACATACATTGGTGGGAAAAACTAATTAAAAATGGATGAGGGGGTTAATACTCAACCTACTTAATTCAACAAGGTCTGTGTATCAGCATAAATCTCTGTGACATGTTTCAGTGCCGGTGTACTTACACTTTTTCTTTCAGGTTCATTGCCTCTTCTACATTATCATGTCGACAGCACAAATTTATTAAGGCTGCATAGCCACCGACAACCATGTCCGGTTCGTATTTGGCTTTCACTTCAAGGGCTTTTTGCATATTCTAAAAAAAGGAACAAAGCAAAGATGTGAACTAGAGGAAAAGTCAATATGACATGATGATTCTTCTGTGTTCAGTGTGCAGTTACATGACTGCTTTACTGCTTTTAGTATTATAAGATCATGTTTGAAAACACAGTGCTGTAATGCTTTAGCAAATTTTAGGAGTGAAAAGTTGTTTAGCAGAAATGAGTATTTGTCTAAAATACCTTTTAGATTTTGAGAGCAGATTTCCAAATAAGTTTTCTTGCTTTACATTTATATTTCTAGCATGTTTTTATGTAAGACTTTTTTTTTAATCCGGACAGACACCATAAACATGATTAAACCAAGTTCTAAAATAGTTTTTATTTATTTGGAATTCATAACAATTTTCACGTGGTACACTGCCAAACACAAACCAAAACTACTTTCTAAAGAATAAGAAACTACCTAATGATCCCATAGATAGCTTATTTTTTTATACATTCCTATTCATACATTTCACCACTTTGAACTTACAATGGTGTTTGCTTCTAGTCTTATTTCATATGCAAAACTGTAGAGACAGACAGCTGAGAATCACTCTAAATCGTATTCTTAGCAACACAGAATATTGTGCTATCATTTGCACAACTGTTCCTGTTCCTATATATACAGCTTTTTAGGCAGGATCATACTGAACAGGATACTGAATAAAAGTGTGGTGATACCCCACAAATTACAGACACACACTAAATGAATGTAAACTACAGCTGGACGCCTGCCGAATGAAGGCAAGAGACCCTTTATCTCAGAAGAGCTTTCCTCCTGCAGGAAAATGGAATTTCAATCCCTGCATTAACAACCTAGTAATATTTGAATTGCAAATGACTAGTGCATGTATCAGTTGCTTGACAATCTAGATATAAGAGACCGGAGCCATGGCTTGAAAGGACATTTGGCATGTATGATAAACCTATCACAGCTGTTACTATCATTCACTTTGCAGATTATTGTAAACAAACTTCAGCAACCCCAAAACATGCCATTCAAGGTGTTGCTGAAATTAGTTAACCTTTTGATTTAATTGCTTTTTGCACTTATGTTTGATTTATAAGCAACAAACCATGGAACCTCAAGCACTGCACTTGTCTTTGCTTAACTATGTCTTTCCATAATACAGTCATTTATGTCCCTTTAAAAATATAGCTATGTGTTTCCAATTATCTCTGCATTGCTTAAGATACCTCTTCTTCACAAAGAGCGTGTATGAGTTGTTTCAAGACATCTGTAATAGGCTGGTTTTCAGCTTTTCGCTTTTCTAGTTTCTTCTCCAAAGCAGACACGTCAGATTTAGCACTCTAAATGGAGGTAACAGAAAGAATGTCAATTGCAAAAACATCCTTCCCTGAACAACTTGTCGGATCACTTTTATTAAAGACAGACAAAACAATCCTCTTCTTTCATGCTCTAAGAAATTTTTTAATCATGTAAGGTGCTTTTATCTGTTTAAACAGTACATACTAATTGAAGATTTGAGTCAGAATACAGTAAAAAAAGCATTAAGTAGCATGTCTACAAAGGTCAACATTACTACTTCTCTCATACTCAGTTCTTTATATTCAGGGAAGTAGGGAATAGAAGCCTGTTTCTTTTTCCATTTCCACTTCGCTCAGATCAGAGATGTAAAGACTTGACGCTCCACCATTAGAAGCAGTATGGATTTATATGGTTCCTGCCACTCAAGCAGATCACTGTAATTTACAAGCATAAATTAAGCCTCACACCACCACTGTTAACTAACTAGAACTTTCAAAAACAATATTTACTAGACAGGGAAACTGAGGCATGAAACCTCAGCCAACTCCAAGGTCAAGTATCAGGTCTATGTGAAAATCTGGACAGCCTTTACTCCTACTCTGGAAAGTAACCTCTGAACTTCAAATGGTAGATTTAAATAACGTTAATATACTTCCATGATCTGAAAGCTAGTGATTACACTTCATCTAAAACCCATATCCAAACATTATTATTAGAGTAAGAACAAGCATAGCTCTCTCTGAATTTACTTACTTCGGGAATGTTGTCAGTAGACAGGGATTTTTTATGAGACAGTAGCCTTGCATCCTAAAATGTAGTAAGACAAAGATATCACTAATCCCCCCCCAAAGTTCAATCTCTAAGTAACCATATCATGCTAAAAATGTTGAAGTTAATTATATAATTGCAATGTTAAAAAAAGCTGTATTCTGCAGCATTATTACATTGACTTGAAAAAGCACTTTTTAAATGTATCCATTTCACACATGAAATGAAAACAGCTTCAACACTGAAAAATCATGGAAAGGTTAAAAGGCTTACACATAATCACTGCATAAAGATATTTATTTTGCAAAGGAGAATATATTCAGAGTACAGATACTCCATTTTTTAGCTTCAAAGTAATTGCTATAGAACCACAGACCTTAATTAATTCAGGAACTTGAGAGGAGTCCAGCAGTCTGCAAATGCCGCTGTAGAGGGCTGCAGGGATAACTATATTCTGTACCAAGAGGTGGGGAAAAATTATATGAGTTTTGAAACACAACCAAACTGAAATTTGTCTAACAAATTATCTCAGACGTAATTCAAGTCTCTAGCTCTTGCATGTCATTGAGAAGTGGTCTGGTTCTACTTAAAAGCAGCAATTTCAAATCTAATAGATACATGTCAGGCAGGACAGGCATTATGTAGCAAAAAATGAAATGGTACCATCTTCTTCAGCTGATGGAAGTATTGTCTCAAACGCTCCTCCTTGGCCTGTACCTCCGAGTCACTCATGCTGTCAATCAAGTGATAAAGAAAATAGCCAACAGCTTCTGTGGAAAAAAACAAGAGAAAGCATTCCACTAAAATTACCGAGACTGTCATGTTATCAAGATTAATTTATAAGAAATCATTTTGGTGTGAGATGTCACCCTGATGAGAGGCTCTGAAATGGCAACAATGATCACTGAGGCATAGAGATTATGTGGTTTGGGAGCACATATCTAACTGGTGAGTGAAAGGAATATTAATTATTTTCAGACCTAGTGACAGCTTTTCAGTACAGAATCTTACTTCAATCTATTTTTTCCACTACTGTGTGACAGAAGTGGTACTGCCCAAGGCCTTCCCCCCCTTTTCTGACCGCTTCCCCAAATAGTTTCCACAAATATTTTGTCACTGCTCAAAAGAAAAAACAGATTTCTAACACTTTGCATATTTATTCTGTACATTTTACCCATTATATTCCATTACCAAGCTACACTAAGTATTGCAATATAAAAACATAAAAAAATATTTTAACCATTAGATCAACTAATACTGAAGAAGTTGCCTATTAGCCAATGAAAATCAAGATTAACAGATGTTAGCGAACAGTGCTAAGCTTCTTATCTATGCAAGTGTAAAAATATATAGGGTCCTGTAGCCAAGGACAGGAAAAGCATCAATCATTGTCTTCTCAAAGGTTAGCTGTCCCCATACACCCTTGCCCCTCCAGCCCCAACAAGAGGAAATAAACTCCTGTTTTTTAAAAACCAGATTATACCAAAAAAGTGTACTTATTTCAAAGTAGGTATTGGATGTTAAGTACCATTTCGCTTCACAAAATCAGAAGAGCTACTGAAGGTAAAGCTATCTTGAAAGACTGCCTTTTTTTTTTTTTTTTTTAAAGTATTTAAGCACTGATACTGTGGTCATTCTAAATCTCTATTTTGGTCAATAAATTTAGAAAAATGAATCGTTATCAGAAAGATTTGCTTATAATTCAAAAAAAAGATCTCATGGATCTCACAAAATATGCTCTGATTATTTGAATCAGGATTTTACCCAACATGTTTTCAAATTTCACTTTCAAAAAGAAGCAATCAGTGTTTACAGTTGTAATCCCTCAAACCCATCATTACACAGAAGAACGGATTTGTGGATAAGTTACAATCATAGAAATTGAAACTCTACCAGTTGGTCCTGGAGGCGTCAGGCAATAACGTTCATCCTTGTACAACAGTTCTGTTATCTGGTAAGACAGAATAATCGTACATTGCAGCCAAAAGAAGCAACCAAGGACAAATAGTATCTGAAATTGAATTCTCAAAATAATAAAGCATTTCTCTGTTAAAGTATTATTCTTTACCACATCATAGTAATTCCCTACGAAATACAAAGAAGGTTTTTTTGTAAATAATAGGTTCTTTCTTGAAAAATATTGCAAACAGAAACGCTTTCTGAGGTATGGCAGTAAGACAGACACTCTAGTATTCTGTTTACGTATCATTCTACAGAAAGTTAGCTGTTGTAAGACATTGCTTAAAGCAAATATTAACCAGTGTCGCTCCTGGAGATGCTACAATTATGTTCAAATTTACTGAAAGGCTGAAATTGGCCCATGAAGCTTTTTGGGTTTTTTTTGTTTGTTTGTTTTATTTTGAAAGAAGCAAATACAGAAAGAAAATAAAAGAACACAATTTATCATGCTTTGCTAGATTTAAGATAACTAGTACAGCTGTTGTACATAAGTGCAATTTTGAATGACAAAATATACATACATAAAAATTAATTGTATTTGACTAAATTTAGCACACTTCCATCAGTCATATAAACTGAAGGAATACGTAGATTTTACTTCATCAGAAGAAAAGAAGCATTTACCCCAAAGCCCCCACATCCTACCCAGAAATACTTTAACCTAAACTAGCTCACTTTAAAAATTCATTTGACTGTTCTTGTGGAAATTACATAATCTTTAGTTAAAACCTGAGATTAAGTATTTCAAGAATTTTGCTTTATCTGCCGTGATTCTAGAATGCAATCTCAAAGTTAGAGGGACATGCATTCCCACTGTCAAAGTGCTGTGTTTTAAGTAATGACAAAAGAAAAGGAACCGTCGCCTTCAATTGTTAATGAAAATGGATAAACAAAGCCAGAAAATACCCAATGTGCAACAGAATACCATACCTATCACTTCTCATTCTACCAACACCATGGACACTGTGCACAGTTAAACTACAACTTTCTTTTGCCTTCTTCCTCCTATGACAAATCAACACACAGAAGAACCTACAACTACAATAAATCCAAGAACATAATAATAGTTCTCCTGAATCAAATCTCAGAGAATACCAAAAAGGATGGATTACAGAAAAAAAAAAAAAATGTGTGATATTATTTCTAATGCTAAGTATCTATTTATTTCCCAAGTTAGCATTTCTTATTTTAGAAGGTTAATAAACATATTTACTCATAAATTTAGCAAAGACAACAAAATGTATCCTTCTTCCACTGTGGAGAACAGCAGAAGTAATTCTAGATACTACTTTACGTGCAGACCACCATTACTTCAGTCCCCTGACTGTCCTTCAAAATTAGTTTCATAATGGGAATAATAAGAGATCCCCTTTTTTCCCCTCTCCCCACCCTCCCTTTTTATTTTTAAATGCAAAATATGGAGTATAGAGGCAGAGGACAAAAACATCCTCTCACCATAATCTTCACACAACAGAAAATGTTAGTAAAATACAAAAATACCCTTCACTTCACAAGTTGTACCTCATTTCTATAAATCATTAATTACTTTCCAAATTACAATTTCCATTTCACTCCAAGATTTCTTTGCAAAATCTAAAATATACTGCAAGCCATGTACTAGTTTATTAGTCAGCAAGTACAGAATTGAAGAAAAAAGGACAAAAAGCACAGCACATCCCTTCCCAAATTCTGTAGCCACATCCCAGGCAGTATCTGCCAACATCTCTATTCTAGTGCTCCACAAAATTTATTGACCAAGTTATATTACAGTGTCTTTCTAATGTAGTCCATACCAGGGAGGGCAAGATAATCAGTCATTTCCCCTTGACTTCATCCAGGTGATTTCTTTTATATGGCTTTACCTTCAATGGTTTAAATTATATGACAGAAACTTTAAAATTCTAATTGTGCATTATTATTTTATTAGTACTAGTGTGGGGAATAGGAAGAAAGTTTAAGGAAGGCAGGAAAGGGAATTAAACAATGTCAGATTGCACAACCATGGCAGACTTTGTACCAGAAGCTACAACTATATACTACCCTCAGCTATAACAGCATTGATCTAGAAACTGGCGTAGCATAAGCTACACTACATGGTAACACCACATTTGATTTTTCACAATTACACTTAACTGTTCAATTTGAAAACTCTATTTCATACAGTTGTACAATCTGCCACTGACAAGTCTTGCTTGAATTAATCAGTTCTACAATTATTGGGCTCAGAATTCAGATTTACAGTAATGCATCATAAACATGCAGAACCTAAAGAACTTGATCTTATTTACAGCACTATCATCTCCACTTACCTTGCTCCAAAGATGTACATCATTTGAGCTGAAGAGGGCAGCAAAGGATAACAAATTAAAAGCAACAAAATGATTTTACTGTTGTATCTTTTTAAAAAAAAACCCACAGATTATTAACACAAAGGATCTTATTAAATAAAATTAAAATACAGTAATTGCCACATATTGTTTAAACCAACTTTGTACAGAATAAATATTGTACTTTTTACTATACTGCACATGGTCATAGTTTCTGCTAAATAACTTAAAATAATGCAGCAATCCAAACAGATAACTAAGACTACAAAGAATATATTTTAGTTTTATTTTTAGTTTGATCTTCTAACGTGTCCTAATTGTACTTTTTTATTTTATACTTCAATCTATTTAGCATTTCAATAAAATAAGCTTCACTCAAACAAGTCACACTTTACATAGCAAACACTCTATAGGTGGAATTTGCTAGAGCAAAAATCTAGACTCCTGTGGATTGAAATTAGATTTTTAGTATAGACAGATAACAACAGGCAGCTATAAACGCATTTATACCATGCAAAAAAGTAATCTAATCTCTTACTTAAGCTAAAATGTTTACTATAGTCAGATAAATGGATATTTTAAAAAATAGAAAACAAAACATGGAAGAACTCTAATTTCTTCCCTCATACAACAGGTCATAACTTGATGGAGAGCAGTTCTCTGTACATCATCAGGTTACAAATAAAGATCAAATGTTAACCAGTTCACTGAAGTATAAAAAATGTAACATATTCCTATAACTGTAGAACATCAAAATTCTCACTAGAAGCTGTAACTTTTCAAAGAACTATAAAGCAGCATTAACCTAGAAAAGGCTAAGAGAACAAAAACTTCGGACCTTATTTTATCTTTCTATAATTCTCATAAGGGGAAAATAAGATGTCAGTTTGAACAGCTGCACAGAAACTTAAAAGCATTCATAGAAGTTTAGGATTTTATTTAGGAGGTTCAAGCCTATGAAGCATTTACTCTTTTTATGCAGCTGCCACTTGTATTTGAAAATGAGTCAAATGCAGATCCACACAGAGAGGAAAAAAAATATAATGGTGTCTGGGAGGTTAGTTAAGCTTTCCTGGGTGAACTTGCTCCACCACTGACAGCATGACAATGAACTGCAGATATCAAATGCATCAATTTCCTAAAGTACTTGACTCTGAAAGAGTAATGGTACATCAGGCAGATAGAATGGGAATACTTCGAAGCAGTTACTAGAGAAGAGTAGCTTCAACAGAAATCCATAGACTAGTCTGCCACAGACATTGTTCATGTGTCTCTGGTATCCACACCCTGTACTTTTGTACGCCAGTCCTAAACTCCGTTCATTTGAACATTCAAGACCTGCATTTAGTCATAAAATTTTGCTGTGGTCTTTACAAAAGGTACAAATGTTCTTTTCTTCTATCCTATCATACCACACCCTCAAGCTTCATTTTCAGGCTGTTCTAGCCATTAAGTTTAAAATAGAAAAGGAAACATGAATTGGCATGCTTTCAGAAACAATATAAGGGTGAAATTTGGGCACAGCCAACCTTGTACATAGCTTCTGAAGTGAGGTAGCAATAAAGGCAAACAAGACAGATTAAAGTAAAAAAAACTTATGCCACACTTACAAGTGGCAAGGAAAGGGGCGGGGGGAAACAGTAAGCTGAAGTTAAAAAAAAAAAACCAAACCAAACCCCAAACCACCCAACCAACCCCCCCCCCCCCAACCCACCAAAAAACCTCCAGCCTTAATTTCCCTCAGAATTCTGACTTTTTTAGCCCAAATGTCCAACAACTATTGAAATCACAACAGTAGTAATTGTTCCACCACTGAAGAGAGTAACTGTTTCACTCGAGGATAGTACAATTCTTCAGCAGCTAGTTTTCACAATACAAGTTGATAACGTTTTAAAGATACTTTAAATCACTTTCTGAACACCTGCACAACTCTCCAGCGGTAGCGATATTTCATGCTAGAATTGGTTGTGTGTGGTAAACATTGGTATGGCTTCCTTTCTAGCACAAGTCCTACTTCAATTGAAAATTTATCTATACTTACAGAGAGAAAAATGTGTTTCAAAAATCTTGTTACTTTAATATATCCGAAACAGATGATTCTGGGGCTGACTACTAAAAGGATGGTAAAATAGCCCATTGGATCTAAAACATTATTGTATTTATTCCTCGGATGTCAACATCAGCTATGGCCTAGTTAACAAACCCAATTTGAACACTGGTTTGCTTTTTCTCCCCCTTTTCCCATGGCAGAGCAGGATCAGTGAGACAGAACTTGCAACTTACTAGGAAATTATTTTAGTCATATTCACCTGGTATGTTTTACTAATATCCAACCTAAACATAGTTATATCTCATAGCCATTACAGAATTTTAGGAAATAACTTGGTCAACAAAATCAGCCTTCCAACTCTGGTCCTGAGCAATATTAAGTGACCTCTCTGGTTCCCAGTGGTGTAGGTATGCTGCAAAAAACCCTAATTCACAGTCCTAAATGTCTGACTGGGGCAAACAGCAAATGATAGAAATGCTTGTTAATTCACGTATACTTGCATAAGCTTAAAACAACCCTGCAAGTTAGCAAGGAACCCTCCTTGCAATATGGGACCATATGGTTATGAATATAAAGTCATGGCAATGTAGCACAATACTAAGTGTTAAATGTGAGCATTCAGGAGTTGTATTAACCCAGAGAGCACAGAAAGCTATCAGATGTAATATAATATACCTGACTCCTACTGGTATTTCATCTTCATTAAGCACTCATTTACTTTAATGGTTAATTATGATAATCTTTAGGGAAACCTTACATTAGCATAGCAGTTTATAAACAAAAAAGAGAATAAAGATAAAACCCTGAATGTTTACTACCCTGAGAAGTTTATATACTGTCAAATGCCACAGAACAAACAATAACAGTGAAGTTCTTTTTAATCTACTAGATATAATACTTCAAAGGTATGCTCATATATAGCAGAGGCAAGGAAACCAGGGACAGCAAAGAGGAACAAAGATATCCCTCAGAACTGCTAAACCTGGAACCCTACTTTTAAATATTCAAATGTAGCCTTGGGGGGAAAACACTGCGCAGACTTGTGCTCAATAAGGCAAAAAAGAGAGGGAACTTTGCTACAGAAGAAAAAGAGAGGTATTCATATAGCAACCTTACCTTTTAAAACCCCAAATAAGGCTGTTTCTAAACTGACGAACATCAATAGGAGGTGTGCTTACTGAAGACACTGTAAATGAAAGAAATGTTTCTAAGCAGTCATTGTAAAAAAATCCCTGAACTGCAACAAGTCAGTAGGTCATGTAAATAGTGTCATTAGAAGAACTATTTCATTAGCTTAGTAAATGTTGACAAACATTTGTAAATCAAAATTTCAAATACCAGGGTATTTGAAACAGTCCTGGTTTTATCAGCTCTAAATCTGCTCCATTTCAAAAGGGATCAAATATTCTAAAAGAGAGACTTTTCCCTCTTCATTGTCTTTAATGCCAATAGTTAATACATTAGTCTTTTATACAAATTAGTAATAGGAGCAAGCATCTTATCTGTAAAAAAGCACAAGACTGAAGAAAATATGTTCCAAAAAGCAAAACAAAGCCCAAACAATCCTAATCAAGAAAACTTGAGATATTAGCTCTGGAACAAAAAAAGATCCACCAGAGGCAAATGGTTTGATAATTGTTTCAGACTGAATACCTGCCTTAAAATAGGCTTTACAATTTTGCCTTTTTTTTTTTAATTAAAAAAGAAAAAAACCAAAATAACAAAACAAAACCACACACACACACCACCCCCCACGACCCCCCCCCCAAAAAACCCTCAAAACAATAACAACACTTTCTTAGGTATTTGCTTCTGCTTGTGTAAATTGCCTAACAAGAAAGAAAAAGTAGTTCCATCTAAAGTGCTATCCATTGAATTAAGTTAAACATAGGGGGAAAAGAGAGGAAAATACACAGTTCTAAATGTTGACATTTACAATATTGGTTGAACACTTACTTAAAATTAGATATCCCTGAGAGGTCATTCACAGTTATGCCCTATGTCCTCATCTTTACATCATTTCTTGGCTAAATATTCCAAATCATTCTACCTTCTTCCTCTAGAACTGCTGTCTCTCATTCCAGCACCATAGTTCAAAGAAAAAATACAGTAGTAGATGCATTTAAGTCCTGTATGAAGTTATTATCATCTGATTTCACTATCACAATAGAATTAACCCCTGTAAAACCCTGAATGCACTGGGCCCTTTCAGCAAGGGCTACAACATACTATATGGTAGAAGAGAACAGACATAAAACCAGCAGCTGTATAGGAACCTGTGAAATAAAAAGACAGGAACAACATGCTAGAACAACTCCTTAGTCTAACTTCAGGCATTTAGAAAATTAAAAGTTTTAAATGGTGGAATATTTATTTTAGTTTGAATATCTCAGGTAAAGTTGGTTTCAAGAAACCCTCAATCCAAATCCTCCTCCAGTGGTATATTAAACTTTTTGCTCATGAAAAGACAAGCAGAAAAGCATCTTAGTATGCTCAGCTGCTGCTAGCAATCGGCAACCTGGTTTCCTTGGCAACAAACAAGTCTGAGAAAATCAAGGGGCTGACAATGAAGTGGAATGGAACGGCATGATAAAGGGGAAAAGCGGCTCTCATGTACACTGCCTTATGCGCCCAGATTCCTAAGCTGATGCTTCGTAGTCTTCATCTTGTCAGTAGCAAAAATCTATACATTATAAGGCATGAGAAGCTGAATCAATACACCTAGATAGCAACCAGCATTAATAACCAACCTTCGCCTCCCCCAACTACACTGATGAGACAATCTTGAACTATTTTCCATATTGCATCTGTTTTTCCCTCTTTGTAATACTGCAAAAGGAGCCAAATGCAAAAAAAAAAAAAAAAAAAAATCAGCTGTTTAATATGTGTGCCTTATCATTACATAGGTGCTAATTAGATTTACTAGCATTCATTTCAGCTTGGTAAACTATTTACAGGAGTACCTTCCTTTAAAGCTCAAGTTCAAAGAAATTTTTTATCTCTCCATGAATTATTAACCCTAGCCTTTATGAACAGAAATATCACTACAAGATTTAAATTCAATACACAGACAACAGCTAAATAATACACTATGTGAGACTAATTTCCTGACAGTAAGGCAGAATGCAGCCTACTACATGTGCCTGTATCATACTGATATTGTATACGTTTACCATACACCAGGCACACACATATTTGTGTCTTATAACACATTAAACCCTGATTATTTCAGTTAACCAAAATGAGTGTGCAAGGGTAGGTCTACTTTTTCATGTAGGCAAAAAAAAGCCCCAAAACTATTTCACTTTCCAGAAGGAATGTCACTGCTCCTAATAAATAGTTATCCTTTAAAAAAAAATTCAAAGTTATTCAATTTTTATGGTTAATAGGGTTTTTTTGTAATAAGAACAAACAAAATAATGGCAGAATGTAGGGTTAATCTTAAAGATTCACTAATTGATAAATCTCCGATACGAAAATTAAATCACTGATTAGTAATTACTCATTTAATTTTCTCATTTTCAACACAACAGCTTCACAGAGTAATGGTGTATAGACTAGATATTTCTGTATTTGCTGAGTAAAACAGTTAATGACAATTGCAGCAGAAGACTGCTTAAGCTTTTCCCTGAACCTTAGACACATAAAACTGCTGTTTAAAAAAAATCTTTCTGTATCAGATTTAGTCCAAATTTAGGTGTTTTATTATTGCCTTAGTATACTAGGCAAATAATAACTGTATTTGTTTTAAATGTTGAAGAAAAACATATATTCCTACTTAAGGAAGAAAATCATCCCATCCCATACATTCAGTCAACAACATATATTAACTTCTGCAAGCACTGAGCATCAGAACAATCTTTGGAGAAAACTCTTTAAAAGTGATTAATACATGCTCTTACAACTTCATCATCTACTTAACCCATCAAATTTATACACATAACTTCCATGACCAACAGATCAGCAGAGCACTCTCAGGTTAACATCAGTGCCAATCAGTTCTTTAAAGTTGGTTCTTTCATTAATAATTCTGTAGTACTTCAGAGCCATATTGTTAGACTAGCATCCTATTGTAATTGATGCTGCAAACAAAAACAATCCCCACACCAACAGATTAACATTGTGCAAGGCAAATTGTTTCTTTAAGCCCTCTAAGTACAAGAGGATTATAATCCTATCACAGTCACAGCAAAGCTGTGATTTGTAAATATCTTATAGGTAAATCTTATGTCCAGGTTCAATACCAAAAAAAGAATTTAACCATGATATGTTGTCCAGAATCGGCAGTTTCAAACAGTCTGAGATCTCATCATAGAGGACCTCACATAATAAAAGCTTTGCTCAAGTTTCCCACGTACCTTTAAACCTCATATATTAATACATGTAAATCTCTTAGCCTACAACCAATCAACACTACCACCACGTACGTAGTAACATACATGAAAAATACTTACACAGAGAAAGAACGTTGTTCAGTCTTCCATGTGCTGCTTCGTATCTTATTTCTGCTACAGAGAGTCCAACAGTTTCAAACAGGCAGTCATTTTTCTAGAGATAAAGCAATCAATCATTGGAAGTACATACAGAGAAGACCTTCTGATACTTCATATTTTTAAACACTTCTTTCTCAAAGGACATTGGCATTCTTGTATTGATAGCTGTTGAGAACATAGAAGGTGCTCTACAGAAGTCTGCATGGCTAGCCAGGTAAGTTGCTACTGATCAAAAATTATCCAGCTTTTCTATTGAAATCAATTGCAAGAGACAAAGTTACCAAAGGCAGAAAGAGTGGAACAGAAACTTAGTCTGTAATTCTGAATTCTTTAGCAAGTAAAAAAAAGAAACTTCACTAGAAACAACTGTAATACTTCTAATCCCCAGTAAAAAAGGACATCATTCATTTATTTAGTTTTCCACTTCATAAAACAGAAAGCTAGTAAGTCTTGAGCAAAATATTTTGGTTAGCTCTGAAAAGTTGAAAGACAGACAGGGTAAACAAACCATCAGTGCAGCAACTGTTTCAAAAGTAATCTAAATATTCTGAACAGTCTTCATCATACCAAGTTCATGTTTAGAGCACTACTGGGATCTAAAGCCTTCACAGAGAACATGGAAAAACAAGCCATGCAACAGTTGTTTTTATGAATTCTAAATGTAAACTCACCTTCAGCTGGGCACGGGCAGTTTCAGTATCAGCAAAATTTTTAAAAACATAGTCTGTGTATGTTTCTGTATCAAGTTCCACCCCCAACTCATGCATCACTTTGAGGACCTCAAAGATACCTATCAAAGCAAAATTGGTAAGGCTAATTATTTCAGAAAAATGAAAACTTGAGACTCAACATTTAAAAATAAACGTTGCTTTTCAAAAAAAAGAACTTGTCTCCTCAATTCCGTCCTTGAAATTGCCATGCAAAATGCTGCATTCTTATTTTAGGTGTTAATAAGATCTTAATTGTGAAACTTAAAATAGATTTACTAAACTTCCTGGTCTGTGCTGTATCAAAAACATGAAACTCTTGCCTAGTTTGGAAATTGCTAGTATACAAAGTTATTTTCTAACACAGTGAATCTAAGACAGTTACTCTTAGTCACGTTTGCAAAACATCTTTTAGAGCTATATATCAAAATGTCCATATTATTGTGCATTAAAAAAAATCTGAAATTTGGTGTAAAGTATATAACCAAATTCCAGATACAAATGCATTCTTCAATACATAATACATTCTTAGCTTTGTTCCAAGTATCCAACCCTGATTAGCAAAGCAAGCTTTCAAGATTGTCTCTAGATTTGTTTAAAACAAATAACATTTTTGTAAGCAAATAGGTTGATTACTTTATCAATGCATCAGCTTCAAACTGGAAATTCAGAGAAAGGCTGGAGTCCCTCAAGCCCCAGTGAAGCTAGATTGTAACTTTTACAGGGTTCAGATCAATTCACATAACTAGACTGTATATTACTACTGTAGATATGCATTTGAAGACAGCAGATAGCAAATCTTAATAGCTCAGCAATTGGAGCGTAGGGTTTTAGAGCATATCGTCATGCTTTTTAATTGATCACACTCCTCTGATTTGCAGAAACTTCTTACAGTAACCCTAGCTAGCAAACTCTGAACCCCTGTCAAAACCAATACAGGTATCATCATTTTTTGCTGGTCTAAAAATGATTTGTCAGTTGCTGCAGGACACCAGTACCAAACAGCATATGTTTTTTTCAACTTGCATTTCATACTTATTACTTTAAAAATGTAAAGTTTCCCAAAGTCCCTGTCTTTGCCCTGGAGTGCCACCTATGGAAAAGTGACACTTCCATGAATATTTTATGCAGTGCACTATGGTGCAAATAATCAAATGTGAATTCCCTTTGAGCACTTGAAAATACATGCAGGCAAGTCACACTAGATTAAAGTCGCATCATCTGTTCAAGTTTGCCTTAAACAAAACTCTGATTTTGGCCCAGAATCTGCAAAAATATGAATAAAGAATTAATTACAGTAAGTCCTTCTTGATACCTTTCAAATTTTGACAGCTAGTTTCTACTTCATGTTTTCAACTTCCCAGCAAATACATTAAGTCCTATTATGCTGACACCTTTTCTAAAATAACTGTATCTGTATCACTAGAAAGTAGTGTGAAGACTAAGAACTAGATACCATAGTGAACAAGGTGTGGTAAACTCAGGAGATTTTAGTTCAAATGTGTATCTAGAACAGAGCAGAAAACAGGCTTGTTAAGCATCCACATTCACTAGTAGGCACACTAGTGTCACAAATTGTAGCACACATTGTCACAAACGCCTACTAGGGCACAGTTCCTGACTAGGAAAGGGCATGTATGAAGATTAGAACACCAACACAACAGTGAGATGCAGATTAAGGAGTAATACCAGTAATAATACTGCATATAGCCAAATTAATCACAAACTTAAAAAAAAATGCTGCTACACATTTCATTTCTAAGATGGCTGATGTACAATTTTTGGGGGGAATAGAAGTTTAATGAAAACCAACACAGAATCCTACAATTTTGTGTATGATTCCTACTTCACCAAGAGCAGAACTACTTTATTGTCACATAAATATCTTTCATGATACAAAGCAATGAAACATTCCCACTTCAATCAAAATACTATAAAATTGTCAAATATATGCATGAAATAGGATTTGAGCATTATGTGTGTGGACTGTTAGAAATTCTTTGTTCCTCATATTGGAAAATACACTAAGCTCTTCCCCCTCCCCAAACCAAAGAAGACTAAAAAAGAGAGACAAAAGTGCAGTCACATTTATCTATAACACTGGTTTCCCAACCTTCTTTGAGAACACATCCCCAGTACATACATATTTATTTAGAAGTTACATACACATACCACTGTACTGATATATTATGCACATTATAAAACACACACAAACAGAAAGTAAAAAAGGATGAAATAATTATTTTACTTATTAACAGCCTGCTCACACCCCAATGGATTGCCTTGCACACCCCACTTTGGAGACCACTGATCCAGAAGACTGGGTATGACTAAAACCCACAGTAAACTCTTCCGGCCACCTCCCTGCTTGATCCAGAATCAGGTTTTTGAGATCTTGGGCTGAGATATCTAAGGACTGCAGGACCTGAGTATGTAAAATCAAATAACTGAGTGGAAAGAGGACAGAAACAGAGAACAAAAACCAGCCAAACTTCTGTTCTCCTTTTTGTCAACACTAGAAACAGCACTCGAACACCGCAACAGAACAGATTCCAGCCTCGAATCAGTATATCCAAGAACAAATAAAGAACAGATGAATTACAAGATGGTCATAGTATTTCTGTAGCAGAGCAGAGTAACTTGCTGCTTTTCAAGTGAAAAGTGAGACTTGCATTTCAGTCCACCTTTCATTTCCTAAGTTTCTCACAGTAAGTCATGCCTTCTTCCTAAAGCAGTCCCATCAGAACGGGGGGATTTCTAAGGCAGTTACATACAGTTGTACATGTGCAAGGGTAGTAAAATTGGGCTTTAAGCAGTTTTCTAAGGAAACAAAAAAATAAAACTCCATTTTGAGAAATGAGGTTGCATTCAGAAGAACAACATAATAGTTAACATATTTTTGCTGTGCTGTTAGTTTCAGATGCACTCAAAGATCTTTGCCAGAAAAGTCTGCCTACAAAACAGTATTTCAAGCAGTTACTTTGTGAAATCACCACTGTCATCCCTCTCCGGACTCAGACTCTTATTTCCCCAAAGTAAACCTGAATTACCATTCACTAAACATGCTTTGCGTATATAGCAACAATTCAGCAGAAAACAAAAGTGAAATACACAACCGACTTCTAAAAACTGTCTTTAAAAACATCATGATTATTCAGAGATGAAGGGGAGCTACAAAATATTCAGCAATGTGTAAGTCAAACATTTCTGTTTATTTATACTAGGCCCTCCTGTTATTAGTGTATAATCTGATACAAGATGAATCTCAGTGCCAATAACAGTTTCAGATCCACTGCATATTGATCTCTTAAACCCTGCAAGCACTTTCCATTCCTAAAAGCCTAACAGCATTTACTTAGATAAATACTATGGAAATAAGTAATTATCAACTTAGATAACATAAAAGCAAGAATGCCCCATCTGAAATTATCTCCCTGTGTAAAATGACTGAAAAGAGCTGTTTGCTATTTCAGAGTGCTTAAGTTCTCTAAGGTGTATTTAAAAATGGCCTTGCTTAGTTTCATTAGCCACCACTTCACTGCTACTTTTCTTTCAAACTCAATTCCATAATACAGAAGTTAAGGAATCTCCTTTGATATCCAGTGTCAGCTTTTGTTACAATAAACATTAGATAAACGTATAATTAAACATTGCTAGTAGTTACATAAATGTTTGGGTCACATTACACATACTGATTCTGACATTTGTACCCTGCAGTTCTAGATAGGTTGTTGCTTATATTTGTGTTCTTTAATAATTTAGTCCACTGTCTACATCCTATCAGATTTTTAATAGTTTTTCCTCAAAGTTCTTTTCCATTTTCAGCCTTATGTATACCGAGATGCAAAGTTACATACTGGGCATTGCTACTTCGTAGAAAAAGGAATTATCACCTCTTTTTTTGGTATGAGATGTGATACAGTGTCTATCTATACTTGTGTTCACACATCTCTATTATTTTTTTGCTGCTAGAAAGCACCATTCTGTTCATTTACTATCTGCTGTCATCTTTAGGTTCTCACTACAGCATTATTTTTTGCTCTATTATTTCTATTAAACAATTTCAGGGTGGGTGGGGTTTTTTTTCCCCCATTTACTTTCCTTCAAGCACATTGGTTGTATTTTTAGATGGTGGATCTCTTTTTTTTTGTTGTTATTAAATTTCAAAAAATGAATGTGAGCTTACACACGGAAAAGAACAAGACAACTTGTTTCACTGCAGCAAGAATAATTCCACTGATTCTTTACTGCAGAAGAAATTGCTTACTATCTTCTTATGTATTTTAAGAATTGCTAAATCACTTGACTTTTGTAGATATGCACACAATAGTGACGTTCCCACTTGACAATGCAAACTCGGAGACTAAGTACCAGGTTACGACAACATGTTTGCAAGTCCACGGTATCATCATACAGCCATACAGAAGTTTAGGTATCCAATGCCTTTGCAGATAGAAGAAAGGTTCTCTAGAGAATCGCAAAGAAAGCCAAAATTGAGGGTTCCTTCATCGGTTTTCTTCCCAGGTTGTTTACATGAATTCCAGCAGTAACTACTAGCCAAAGCATAGCCAATCTGTATAGTAGGAGTCCAAATTAAGGCAACCTCTGATCTTGCCAAAGACCAAGAGATATGAAAACTTAAGTTTCTCTCAACAGTCACATACTGCTTCAGTTTTGTGAGCTAAGTCTAAATCTAAAAATACTTCCAACACCTCTTATAATTGTGTTAGTGAGGTGAAATTTTCCATGGAGTAACCGAAACCATGTTTTTTCAGCAGGCAGCATCCACATAGAGAAGTATGACATTGACTTCAATTTACTTATTTTTGGCAACATTGTACTTCAATTAAGTCACAAAGGACCGAACTAAAACATTGCCAGACTTTTAAAATATCATGGAACTTTCAAGCATCTGAAAACCTGGGAGAAGATAAACTTGGGAAGTAGTCTAGCAGGAACAGAGTCTAAGGAGTTAATAAAAACTGAATATTGTTTTCACAAAGGCTTTTTGAAAAAGACTTGAGACATTTTTATAGCCAGAAACAATTAGGGAATACTTGTTTCAGCATTTCTTCCAAACTGGAATGTGACTGTGTATTTAAGATAAAATTGCGATATGAAGAGTCTGCTAAAAGCACTTTTTTTTTGTTTGTGCATTTTGTTTGTCACCCAGTGTCACACTAACAACTCTGCATCTCATTCTAAAGCACATTATACTGTGAGATAAGATGAAAAAGACAGTTTTTTGTTTCCCCAAGGGGGAAGTACTTCTGTTAAAAGCATCTTTTTACAATACTATGCTTTCTGAATTACCAATAACGCTAACCAAAGAATTAGATACTGTACTCTAAAATTTAATATTTGTTCAATTCTTATTCATATCCTGTAGACATCCCCATGTGTAACAGGGGAAAGTATGCTAAATGCTTAAACCTACTTAAGAATCCCAAAGATTGAGCATTTCTGTCCTTCAATCAGTATGCTGTCAGGTCAGGCTCTCGCATTCAGCAATGTAAGTTCTCCTGCAGTTTTTATTATTGTAACAAAACTCATGTTTGGTTTATCAGGTAGATAATAAGAAGTTGGCTTGAAAAAAGGATTGAGTTTGCCATCTAGAAGAGCTACAATAACATAACCTTACTTTTAAATTCTTCTCTTAGATTTCAGTTACTTCAAGAGTAAACTCTGTAAAATGTAATGAGCAGCAAAAAGAACCAGCAGAAGACAGAAAGAATGTGAAGAGTTAAAAAGATAATTAAACACCCTCTCATCTTTCTAAGCAAAGGTAGACTTTAAATTTGTAGAACTGTACCACAATTAAGTAAGAAAGGAGGTTTTAAAAAAAAGTCTTTCTGAAGAAAAAATTGTTTACAACAAAGTGAGACATGCAGCAAGGTCTTCATTTACTTTCAAGAGCCTGCTGACTCTCATAGCAATGTTTTAATAAAGCTTTGTACACTAGGTTTGCAATAAAGCTAGAAGAGCATTTATTGAACAACTAACCTTTAAGATTCTTCTGTTTCTGGAACCCAACTAGAAGTGGCCAGAAATAGTGAGGTCTGAGTGGCAAGCCTTCCTCTTTCATCATCTTCATCACATCAATGGCCAACGCTGAAAACATTCACAAGATAATTAAACAGTAACCAAGTACTTTAAATAAGCATATGTAAAATAACTAAATAAGCAGAGTACCTGATTTGTTGGCCTCCAAAGCACAACGCAAAATAAACTGTAACGGTGCTGAGTGCATTTTTGCTTCTTTTAACTCAGTACAAAATTGCTTCAGCTTGTTCACAGGCTGCAAAGAATTTTAAAAATTAATTTAATATTTTTTCAATTTCTCAAATTAAGCATGTTAAGATTCTTCTAATGGTTAGGAAATGGCTATTACACATGGCAAACGACTCTTGTGATTTTTTTAATTTACTATGCAAATTGATACAGAATATTAAAAACCTTCTTTTATTCTTCAAGAACCATGCAAAAAAAAACCCTACAATTTTTCGTCTTCACAGTTGCATTAAACTAAATAAATATACTGTTATTAGTACATTAAGAAAAAAGTATTACTACATTGCATACCATATCTTTATTTACACAATGTTGCAAGAAGAAGCTACCCTGGTCCATATTATCACGTGATAAATGATTAAAAGACTTCAAAATACGGAAACTTATATCTTCGAAGCCATGAGTTATCAGAGTCAAACACAGGTTCATTGCATCTAGCAAGTGAAAAACAAAGAACAACAAAATTTAAAAAGTGCATATAATTATTTTCACATTAAACTACTAAAATTAGTGAAAGCTAGGAAAGTAAATGTTTTACAAGTATCATTAGCATACTTTTAAACATGATTAATCAATCAAATTTGAGACTACCTTTTTCACAATTATTTACATTTATCAATGAAATTCACTTTTCCCATTAGAAGACCATGGCGAAAATTACAGAAACTTCACCACTGCAGCATGACAGAAGCATGCTAAATAAGAGAAACACATTTCTAGACACATCAAAAAACAAAGTGGATGAAGTATAATTAACAGTTATCAATCGCATTATGCATACTGGGATCCAAAAGTGACTTTAACTGTAGATAAAGAAAACTGTATTAGATGTTTAGTCTCCCTTTTTATGATGTTAATAAAGAGCTGTCACAACAGGAATTACAACAGTGTTTGAAGAAACAGCTCCACACTTACTGCTTTCCTATAAAGTTTTAACGAATTTTAGAAGTTAAAAAAATGATATATTAATTCTTGTATGTAAATGATTAAAATTGGTTTATATGTAAATTTTGTAAAATGTGATCTAAAGCAGCACAAATGAATCCACAAACTAATGGCAAAAATAGTATTTTCCCTAGGTATTCAAGAGAAAAGTACAAAATTAACTATTTTTGATAACATTAGTTATTGTTGGGAGAAAAAAAAAAAAAGGAAAAAAAGAAAGTGCTTTCCCTCTCTACCTCAAGTAGCAAAACACTGCTGTAGTAACCAAGGACATACCTGGAATTAATTCCCCTTCAAATCTTATGCGTTCTTTAATATCTTCAATGTACTGAGGATATCCAGCCTTGGCAAGGCTAAAAATCACCTGCATCAAAATCCTATCCATAAGGTACCCTTCAGTCTTCTCAACCTCTTCTAGAGTCTGTAAACCGGAATAAATTTAATTATAAAAAAGTCCAAAGTGACTCAAACCAGGATACATTAAAATTAAAAAAAAAAAAAAATTAAAAAAAATCACAAAGACCTGGGT
Source organism: Haliaeetus albicilla (assembly GCF_947461875.1). NCBI lineage: Eukaryota > Metazoa > Chordata > Aves > Accipitriformes > Accipitridae > Haliaeetus > Haliaeetus albicilla. Next base: position 16,416,659 of record NC_091495.1, read on the forward strand.
TTTTTTTCCTTTTTTAAAACCACGCATTTAGATACATAGAATATGGTAGAGAGCATACCCAAGATCTATAAAGAGGGCCTCAAACACCTTTAGACTGTAAAAAGAAAAATGGGACAGATAAAAGGGATATAATAGATAGTTTAATATCTAATAATATATGAAAACACCAGAGGTATTCCCATGGCGAGATAACTTTCAAAAGAAATTACTTTGAAAAAGGGAGAACTATTAATCAACCTTTCTGTTAGTATTTGGAAGAAGGTTGGTTGATGAAGATTTGTTTAATTTGTAAGTCACAGAACAATATTACGTTTCCCACATCCTCTTCCTTGATTTGGTCCTCTCCATCTGATACTACTTAAACTCAAACCAATTTTCTTTTCTCATTCCTTTCTGAATACTTCTGTGATTTAAAAAAAGTAAGAGAGAATACTTGAAAAAAATCAGCTACACAAAGGGCTGTAAGGCAGCATTATCTTATCCGCACTTCATGAATACCTAAGTTGTTGGTGTGAACTCTCTCTCAAAAAAAATTCAGTTTTACTGGAAAGATTCTGTGGCTTCAATGGGAGCCAAAGAATGGCTCAATGGGAGAAAGATAATCAAGGTTTACTTTTTATTTATTTGTATAAATAAATATATAACTATCTCACATGCATTATTTGTCTCTTTAATAAAACCCTGAATTATTAAATCACTCACTGGCAAACTTATCTTCTCAGAGTGAAAGGCAACTATCAAAAGACAAGTATTTTTCATAGAGTATGAGGCTGCTTTCAGTTAACCAGCTATTCAGGTAAAAAAAAAAAAATTATTTAATTGCTGCAGACTAGGAGGAAACAAGTTATAAAATTCAGTATTATTCCTCCTGCCTGGATAGAAAGCATTCCAAAGTTAAATTGAACGAAAGATAAACAAGTTGTATTTAAACTCAAACTTGCAATACCTTTTTGATGCTATCAGCATCACCCTTTTCAGCATACACATTCAGCAGTGATAAATAGGTGTCTGGACCCGGTTCAACACCTGCCATCCTCATCACTGAAAGGATATTTTCTGCACTCTTCATATCTCTAAAAGAATTCAAATGGAAGACCCTTGGTAGATTTAATCATAATGATGTTTATTGTGACTTCCACATTTCCTCATTAAATTAATTAGAATTGGAAACAAAGACTGCAACAAGCATTGAGAAACTTATTTTAAGTAAGCAATCCTGAAAGGTGAAAGTGCAAATCTTTTAATTATTGTATTACTTAACATACTCTTTCAACACCTGAAAAAGTTCAAAACTAAGTGCAGCAAATTTCTTTTTCAAACACTACAAAAGTACAGTAATTTATCTTGAACTTCAACATTTTTAGACACAAAAAAAATCTACTTCCTTTGTTAAATAGCCCTGTTTTGCTTCAAAAATGTATAAAGACAGTCTTCTATACATTTTTATTCAAAACCATCACATTATTCTGCAGCTTGTAATTTTTCTGTACACTATCACTTTATATTGTAGTAAAACAAAAAGAAAATAAAAGAAAATGGTATTAAACATTACCCTGATCTTGCATGACCTTTCACAAGGCTACTGAATACTGCCTCAGTGATGGGGAGGTCTTTGGTCTTCATAAATCCAAGAATCTTACTGCAAAATACAAGACAATGAATGATGAGATTTTTTTTCTTTTGAAAAGATAAACTACTGAGCTATTGCTGCGCTGCTGGACAAGTAATATATCATCAAAACCAAATCCTGATGTCGCCGAGCAATTACATTTGGGGATGCTGCATAACATGCTCATAATTTGGTAATTTTCATTTTTTCAGATGAATTGTATTTGTCACTTTGAAATATGCAGACACAAGGGTGTGGCTGGGCTTTTTTATTTTTATCTTCCTTTTACTTATTTCTCATGCCCAACAATCACACTGTTGCAACTTAACCTTACTAAAATTAAAATGTTAAGCAGATATCCAGCAAGCCCTGAGTAACAACAACAATAACAAAACCCAGAATTAGTCCTATTTGCTCCTTAGCCCACTTTGTTCTCAAATGCCTTTCCCAGTAGCCATTTTCTTACATAGGCAGTAAGCCTTCATAACCTCACATTTTTTCCACATTGGCTCTAGAACAAGTTATTTTCTGAGCAACTTGAATACAATTTGATTTGAACACACTGGTCTATCACTTATTTTTATTTTGCTTGTACAGGTTCCAGCTGTCTCTAAGAAACTGCTCTTCAGTGCTTGGTTAAAATATAGTTAAAGTCCCTCTTTGCTTTGATCAATTTATAAGAATTACACTTAAATGAGTTTTAACATTAATGGTAAGGATTATTAGAAACAAGTTTTGTGGAAATCCCTTTAAACATAAATGCAAAAGAATACCTCGCTCCTTCAATGTCACCCTCATCGCAATAAGCAGCAATCAACCTCTGGTATGTAACCTACAGAAAACAAAAGGGGAAGTTAACAATTTCCATCCAATAGATGGATACTACTATTAAGAGTGAAGATATCATAAAAGGGTACCTACTCGATTGGGCTGCACATTAGCTTCCTCCATTTTAGCCAAGAATTCTGTCGGAGAAAATTTGTGCTCATTCTGAAGGTAGACTTTAAGTAAAGCATTATAATGGCTTGTATCATACACAGCACCTAAGAAAATATTTCAACTGGTCAGTGAACGTAGATTCTCCAAATTCAACATGATTTTATGGCTTTCTCAGGTAATTAATTTCACATCAATTTTATTCTGTATGAACTTTATGGACTGCTTCCTTTTATCCACTTTTGAAATATCAGACATCTATTTAACAGCACACATTTATAAAAGGCTAAAACATAACAAGAGCACAGTAACATCAATGCTCGTGTGCATGCTATTCCACAGCATCTACAGCTGTATTTATTTTAGAGATTCAGCAATATTACTATCAAGAAGCAGTTCGGCTATGCAACATTTATAGATAAATAACTCTAAAAAATCATCTGCTAAAACAGCTGGCAGCACTAGGAATACTCAGCCCACCAGATAAAGGTAACATCTAACAGAAAAGTAAAATACATTCTTACAATAATAAAAATCAAGCAAAAGTCCAATTTAAGCATCTTACAAAAAAAACTCCAACCAAACCAACTCTTTAGATTTATTATTAACACCCCTAGATGTCAGTATAACTCCCAGAATAGGAAACAGGTCTCTCACCTGAATAATAAAACTTAACGTTTATTCAGTAATGAATATTTGCTGTTATAACCTAGCATTTAAACACTATTAAAACACATTCAGTCTTCTATTACAAAGAAAGTAACTAAAGCACATAGCTGTTCTTGCAAGAGGGACTAGCAAAAACAACCTACCCAGTTCTTTCATCTTGTCCCATATCATATGGGCTAGTTGTGTTCTTTCAGGTGACAGTACCTCTGGTAAAAGAGCACCACAACTTCTCAACAAAAGCAAGGTCTGGTTACTTCCTGGACACCCTGCAAGTAGAACACAACCACAAATTTCTTTATAAATAATTATGCAATAATTATGCATTTAATATTAGAAAAAAGAGTCAAGACTGACCCACTGAATTTAAGCATTTTGTGTAAAATAGAATCTTCTCCAAGACTGAAGATTCTTACTGAACAGGATACCCAAATGATTAAGCAATGACACTATTATGCGCTGTCATGAAAAAGATTCACAGTAAGACATGCCATTCAATACAGTAACGACCTCAGTGGAGCGGAAATTTTTACAAGTACAACACAAAATACTAAACTCAGAAGATCTCGTACTTTAAATTTCCCAATCCAAGATCCATAGATCATTTCATCCTAACAGGGACATAGCTTTCTGGTAAATTTCTAAAATGGCAAAATACTTGATACCAATTCCATAATACTCTAAAACTGGTATTCAGAGACATTCCACATTTAAATTTCCATTTCCATTTCTGCCCATGCTCAATATAAAATAAATGAGATAACTTACATCTAGAGAATAGTGAAGGAAACTGTAAGAATGTCTACCTTCTCTGACTTCTGCACTAACCCCAGAATGTCAAAAAAGTAACTATAAACTCATCTCTCTTGAACTTCACTACTACTCCTGAGGCAAAGGAAGGCAGAGCTGCAGCATCTATCACAGATTACCCAATAAACTGAAGACATACTTTTTTTTCAATCACATCTTTATATGCAAACCCAGCAATTTCTAGTAAAAAGGAGAGTTTATTTAGAAAGCACCATACTGTAAAGAAAAAAAAAGGCAAAAAAAAGTTGTCTATTCCTTTATCACAGAGAAAGGTACACTTCATAAGTAATTTCATCCAACAAGGAGCAAGATAAATGCTCACATACAACATAAATGATAGAAAACCTTACAGATTTGTTTTCATCTCAAACATACATGCAGACTTGAAAGACTAAGACCTCCAAAATGACTTGAAGTCTAAAGCATCACTAATGCTTTGTAAGTTACTTCCAAATCATCATGCCAGTATTCCAAAGTTGTGTGCAACCCAGCATAGAGGCAGCTGTTGCCAGTAAAGATATCTCCAGCTGTGATGATCACTGTAAGTGTAATTTTTAATTATACAGAGCTGTAGAAACAGCTATACAGCTGTAAAATAATGGCAAAATAAAGTAAAAAAAAAAAAAAACAACAAAAAAAACTCAACAGCAGAAAGCTATACGTTGTCTCGAATTAGATCTTCAGGTACCAAAAAGGACCAGCAAATCTAGGATACCACATGACTATTATAAACTATGTTTCAAGAGCACATTCTACAGCAGAAAAGTTTCTTACACAGAGTAAACTCATCTGGGAAGAGACACAGGTAGTAGTGGGGGAAAAAATAAGCAATAATGAGAAAAGAGGAGGAATAAGTTAAAACATTGAGATGGGATAGGTACAAATTGCAAATGGGGATTTCAACTTCTGGAGACATAATAGAGTGGTGAGATAAGTCATACTCTACTAACTGTTAAATCCCTGCACACAATTAGTTCATGCAATAAAAACACCAACATCTCCAGTTTCACAGTGCCAGTGGTACACTAGTGACTGAATACCTTGAAAGGCAAAAGAAACGGGAAAAGATTTGGCAGTATGAGTATGGAAATATGCAGGACGAGATCTAGAGCAAGAACCTTCTTTGGGCATTTTTTGTGTTGTAATTAGAAATGGAAGAACAATACAAACACAGACAAATCTTTTTAGGAAATCAACAATAACTAACCTCCCACACTTTTGCTAAATTAGTTTTCAACATTATTAATAAAAAAGGACTGAATTTTTCATATGGATATATTTGCCATTTATTTTAATACCATCCTAGTTAAACCTCTTGTGAACTTCTACGCTTTTTTTTTTAAATATACTTACACAGCCAAAGGAAACCACTATAAGCAATTAATTTTTTTGTTAATATGACTTCCTAAAACCTGTAACTAAAGATCATGAAGAACTGTGATTTGCAGATAAGCTTAGAGACATAAAATCTTGCCAACCTACACTCGCAAATTATAAGTTTATACCCAAAAAAGACAAAGCAGTTGGAATCAGAAAGGATATCCCAAGCAAAAAGAAAAAACTAAGTTCAACAGAAAGAGAGCACGAATTGAAGACTCAGCTTATAAACAGTAAAACACAAAACTTGCAAAAGCACAATCCCAGGCATACAAGCCATTAACAGTCCAGAACAATACATAGCAAAGTTTAAAACAAAACAACACATGCTGTCATTGTTAATTATTGGCAGTAGTACTTAGTGAGTATATTTAACAAATATCTCCATTGATTCATCCTAACTAGTACCAAACCTCATCAATTGTGGTAGCTGGTTTGCAAAATATTAATATAGTCTGGCTATTTTTAGCCAAAGGGGTATTGAATCTGTCAGAATGAACAATGCCTCAGCTGTTTATTTTTGTTGTATCAAAAAAAAAAATACAGCTTTCTTGTACTGAATAACCACAGCTACCTGGGAATGCGGAAACTTGGGGACCACCTCCACATTTCCCTGTATAGTTCCATTTTAAAACAAATAACCTCTTAAGGACAGCATGGTTTATTACAGACATTTTCAAAATACACTGTGTAAAACAGATAGACATGATCCCTGTTCAGAGTGCACAATACAGTTATATGAGGAAGGTGTAACATTACCAGATTAAAAATCCACAATAAGCAAGGCAATATGATAAGATTTATTAAAAGTACACTGAATTTTTACAAGACTTTCAAATTCCCAAAGACAAAAAACCTGGAAAAGTAAACATGTGCATTCAAAGCAAAATAACATCTCTACAGCCTTTAAAGTCTGTTCATCAACATATGCAGCAGATTAAACAATGGAGACAAAATATAAATCAGAACTCTTTCAGTTAATTTCTTTGGTTTGATGAATCATTATATTGCAGCTCTAAATTTAGCTTTTATTTTGTTTTAATTGGAACTTACCTGTCTTGCATATTTCATGGAAGATTTTTAGTAGAAGGACTTTAGGGATGCGGCCAGTTTTTCTGACAGAGTTATCCATTTTATTTAATGCCCAGTCAAACTGCCAGGTCCGTCTGGTTTGAATTTCTGAAATTGGTTCTTCTTTAACACTTCCCTCCTGTTGAGGTGCAACTGTAAGGAACCGTATTTGGTACATAATGTTTCTGCTTGAATAAAAACAAACAAACAAAAAAATAGCGTTTACACTTCTGTAAGTCATTTTGCAACTACACTAGTCACACAATGTCAAAAAGATAAAATGCACTTCTTGCTGATGAACAGTTTCTTAAACACATTCCATGTTGATATAAACAAATTCCAGTCATTCATTTCTGTGTCTTTCTACTTAAAAAGATATAGTCATGTATATTTTCTCACAGTGACAACTATTACTCTGAGATTTTCAGTTGGACTCACCTCATGAGTTAAATGGTTCAAATACTGTTCCCGCAAAAATAAAAATTTTGAAGTCATCCAAGTGCTATGAAAGTCTATTGTCCCATTACGGCTTCTCACAAAAGCTCTCACATGCTTTTGAAAAATCACTCCAAGAACAGTCACAGACATCTCTTCCAGAACACAGCAAATCAAGGCAGCAAATAATACCTTTCTTTTCAATTAAAATACACAAAAACTAATGAGAGGCCAGTGTTTTAGACAATGGCTTAAAGAACAATGGGATCATTCCCCATTCTGCAGAATTTACATTAACGAGCATGAAGCATCCATTCTGCAATGTAAAGCAAACATCAACACTGGATTTGTTTAAATATTTATTTTCTCAAAATGAAGTGTGACAACCAGAAACATAATGAGAAAGTGTTCTTATTCCTAGCAAAACAACAACAGCTTGCCAATTTTATTTTCTTTTTTTTTTTTTTAAAAAAAGAACAAGTTGATGTACTTAAGAATAAGAAAATAGTATTTGTGCCGTAATGGAATTGTGAACAGCCTGTGCAGGTAAAATTATCATTACACACAAGCATTTTTGGAAGTCTCTTCTCAACTGTCCTTATAACTGCATAAAATAAAACAGACTATCCTCCTCCAGAATCCTATACGAAGGAAGTAATACATGCTGGATGGCAAAAAGAGGATTCAGCAACTTCTGAAACTGCCCTCCCTCATATCTGGCTCTGTAGACACCTCTTCAGCTAAATTTCTGTAAGGTCTCTACACCCTAGTCGTACTCCCTGCTGTTAACAGATGTTCCAGGAATCCCATGCAGTAACAGCTGCACGTTTTGTTGAAATGGCAGCCTAGAAGTGAGGAGTACTGGCATTCTCTACAAAGTTATTTTCCACACCTGGAGCTTTTCCACAGGTATGTCTGCTGGATGGTTTCTCACCAACCAGTGCTAGTTTAAGGCCCTAGCAGAGGAAACCTAGTGGAGGAGAAAAAGCTTGCTGGCAATTCAGTGTTTCAGCAGTATAGGCAGCAAGCTGCTAGACGGCAGAAAAAACATCAGTGGGGTGCATGCATATCAGTGTGGTGGAAAACAGACTGGTGGTTTACCATCTGGTTGCCTCTTGTGAGTAGGAAGTAGCCCAAAGAGCACCTTTTTCCTTGCTGTTTGAAATCCTGATTTAATAACTGAGCAGGCCATAAGTTCTAGGAGTAAAATTCTTTAAATAAAACCATCCTGAAGCAGAATATCTTTCCTAATAGAGCTGTGAAAAGTTTAGAAGATGTTTTCTTTTTGAAGGCATTAAAAAAATTCTTTAATAATGAGGAACCTCACTACCATTTGGCATTATCTTTTACAAGCAGGCAAGTTTTACACTGCCCAATCTCCTCAAGTTTCCTCCTGAAGAATGTTCCAGATGCCAGCAAATTATCTGCATTTCGACTAGGGAAAGGACAAGGAAGAAAGAATTGGAAAAGAGGAAAAAAAGACTGCCAAAAAAGGAGAGATCCCCACCTTCAGTCCGAGTTCTACCTCCTTCTAGATGCAAGTTCCCACTGATTCCTTTGGGCTAGCTCTCATTTTATTCAGACCCCTCTGTGAGCTTATTTAACTCACTAACCTGGCACAATACTAATTCAGCCACTTCTACAAAAAAACAATTACTGTTCCATCAAGTTAAGAGTGGAAAGGGCTCACACAGTGTCCAAAACCCAACAGAATGAACCAGAAAAAAAGAAGTGGAATAGGAATAGATAGCTAGAATCAGAGGAACTAGGGAGAAAAAGAAGAAACTGAAACACCACTTTTGGTGGTAAGCAGCTCATCAGATTAATGCTATCAAACTTTTTTTTTTTGTTACTAGTAATGCCATCTCTCACTAGAAGTATTTCCCTGGGTGTCATTTTCCGATTCTTTCTTTCCTTTTCCAATTCTCCTACCTCATCATATAACCAGAGACAGGGTACCTTCCCTAAAACAGGAATCATTAGACTAATTAAAATCCAGTAGTACAAGGTAAGAATAACAGTAAGATACTAAATCTTAAGTCCTCTTGGTGTAAAAACCAAATGAGATGTCTACAATTTAGATAACTTCAATACTTAACTATGAGCTAACCACTGGATAGCTATAAGAATCAAACAGTAAAGATTGCAAGATCTTTGTTTTATCTTAACAATATAGATAAAGAAAGAAAATGGTACCATCCACTCTTATATAGCCATTAAAAAAAGCTACTTGAAAGGTTTTCAGAGTACTTCAAGTCAGGTTGGAAAAATTCTTTGGAAGCAAACAGCAACACAGGGCTTACTGTCTTTGTGACACAGAAATTTATACTTTGATTTCCCTTAACAATCAAAGCACAAGTGGACAAAACTCCTGTGCTTCAAATTAAAATTGAAATGTCTCTTTCTATAAAAATCTGCTATTGTTTTATAGTATCTTGCAAATTATTGAACTATATCTTATGCCACATAGCACACTTGTAATCATAAACTAATTGGTATCTACAATTCTTAAGTCCTGAGCTGTTTTAAGAAAGCCATCTTTCTAAGATTCTCCATGTGTCAAAAGCCACAAACATTTTAAAGTACTTGCATAGCTCCATCAGATTAAGTATGAAGATAAAAACAGTATGTGCATGCTCAAATATGCTGGTTAACAGCATGAGAGGACTCTACACTTACATTTGTTCCTAAGCTCTCCCTGCTTAGCGTTTAGCATGATGCTGTTTATAAGTTTAGAATATTATACTATATCAATTGCTACAGTTGTACACTGTAAAATATTATACTCTTATATGAAGTGTTATTTTGATACACTAACTTAACCTTCTGAAAGATCAGCAGAATTGGGCATTTCCAATTACACACACACACATAGATATTATCAAATATGGTACGTGGGAGAAAAAAAAATGCTAAGAGCTCACTATTCTAAAATATGAAAGATTAAGCAGACCAGAAAGATAGCTTTCAAAGAAACGCAAACTTAAATTAAGTAACACAGAATCAGGTTTGATTTCAGGCAATCACGTGAAGACAGAAGAATGCAGTAGACTACATACTTACTGAAAATTTATACTAATGACAAAACCTCCCCAAGAAACAGAAAAAGAAGCTAACAAAATAAGCAGTTATCCACGCATCAGCAATCTTCAACAACCTTGTGTGATTCTTCTTTAATTTTTAGAAGTTGACAAAGCACACACAATTAAGGGGAATAAAAAAAACCCAAGGATAAAATCAAGAAGGCCATGTTAACCATTTTAGTCACATAAGTCACATAAAAAGGCAGCAAGAAAGGCTTCTAAATATAAGGAAGATGATTTTAGAAAATACACACACCTCTTAAAATGGAAAAAAATTACAGATCATACACTATTTAGCTTTCAAAAAAATGTTAACTGCAACCATACTATGTAAATTGTAACCATTTTGCCATGACTGAATTTTAACAAGGACGTGTGGGTGTAGGTAAGAATAGGGAAGAATGAGCTAAATAATTTCTGGAAACATTAAGATATGTTATATTTAAGACACATTAATGGGCCTTACTCAACCTCCAGTCCTTTGGAATTACCTTCAAAAACTCATGAAATTTTGAGAAAAACATAAGCATAATCAATAAAATATATGGATTGATGTATAGGCTTTTGGCACCATGTTACCTGTCGATCTCATAAGCAAAACAATGTACTTTTAGTTATAAAAATATGGGTGCAGTAATTGTTTAAAAAAAATTTAAAAATATATAAGATGTGCTGATCAGGGTTTGTTGCAAAATTGGGAACATATTTTGTAGGATTCTAAATTAAGCTATCTCCTGATCCAACTGGGAAGAGACTGGTACAACCCATGTCCAGTCAATAATTTCATTAACAATTTGGATGACAGAAGAGTTAATAAACTTATAAAATTTGTAGACAACACCACAACAGTGGCAAACTCTTAGAAGAAGAGCCTCAGACTTCAGAGTCCTCTTCACTACTTGACATAATGGTCTGAAATCAAGAAAAAGGAAATTCAATACAGACCAAAGAAAGTTCTAAGTTTTGGACAAAAAACAAAGGCAGAAATGTAAGACGGTATACAATTGGCTAGACAACAGTCCAACCAAAAAAAGTACTGAAAATGAGCCACTGATAAACATGAAACACCACATAGCAAAAAAGAAAACAATTCTTCAACTCCTAACAAAAGCAACATAGATAAAATACAGAGAGAATTATTCTGCTTGTCATGGTGTGTTTACTCAGGAAAACACAAGTTTAAAAGACCCATCTACCCCATCCCACTCTCCAAATAAAGAAGCAACCGTGCCCAATCCATCAGACATCACACTGGTAATATTAATTGTTCTAATACTAATTATAATTAAATATTAGAACAGGATACCTTGACAGTCAAATCTTCTCATTTTGAAGCTTATAAAATAAGATTAGGAGAGGGGAAAAAAAAAAAATCTCCCGCACATGACCTTGGCATTGCTGATCCTGCCTCAGTGCTAGATGTTAAGAGTATATAATCTTATGATGTAACCATATTTTTCCAATTATTTTAACTAACTTTGTTCAGAATTAAATGCTATGCTACACAGCAAAATGCATGACAATTCTCCAAGGATTGCAATGGGTGCCAAGTATTTACTTTCATAAATTACTGTTAAATGGTACTTTAAGATTTTCTCCATGTGAAACATTATACTTGCGAGCATGTGAAGGTGCACAATAAACTTCAGATCTGTTTGGATTAGCAACCTGATTCCTTCCCAACACATGCAATTTCTCTTTACTATGCTTCAGAACTCTGTTTCTTTGTACCTACCCAGAGAAGCTCAAAAGGATACATTAAGCCCTATAAAGTGATCTCTCTCCTACTCCCACAATCACAAGATTAGAAGTAGCCTTCCAGTATTTGAGCCTTTACATAACTCTACCTTTACACCATTTTCAGCTTTGTCTCTACAACTGTGAGGATTAAAAATTCAGACCTTGCCTACATAGGAGAAAATAACCAATTATATGTTTGTAATCCCAACACAGAACCACTCGCCATTTAGCCATAACTCTTCATCTCCAATTTAGCTTACAAAGTCTGGAAAGTAGATGAAGCTAAACTCATAAAAAACTCATGCTGAGATGAAGTGTGCATGGGGAAATTTATACTAAGTTAACTAGTAAAATATTTCTATGTTTGCAAGAGTTTATGAGAATCCCAGTACCATACTCACATGTATTTACATGGTTTCCATATTTCTAGAGCAGACTAAAGGCGGTGCCTTTGATTCCCTAAAGGAACAAATCTTACTCACCAGTCTGAGTAAAAAGTGTCCCATCTTTCCCAAAACTCAAAAAGTAGGTGGTTTCAGTGATCTCCCTGGTAGCAGCAGAGTTTACTTTCTGTAAAACTTGACCAATTCCAAACATTCAAAAAAGGATTACAGAACTACCATATGGATATTTGCCTCCCTTTATCAGAGCCACACTAATGTAGCTGCTACAATTTTTCTAAGAAAAGTACTGAATATTTTGTTACGTTCTTTCTAAACTAAACAGGCAAAAGGTGTAGGAAATAGTTTTCAAAATACAAGCCATACTCGAAGTAGAATAATGGTAAACTTATGAGTTAAAATTCACTACTATACATAAAAGCACTACAGACTTAACAGTCGTTCAATTTACTAAATGTAAGACTAAATATACCACCTGAGATCCCAGCATGATTCACATGACTGCTAAACAGTATTTCCCCCAACTTAGCTATGGTCACATACAAAAAAAAAAGCCACAATGTTCAAGCCACTGTATCCTTGTTCCAATGAGATACAGTAGGATCCTACAAGAATAGAGAAAATTTTATGCTTTTTATGTAGACTGAGAATATCTACTTAGATATTCTTGGAGAATATCGAAAAACTTTGCCTAAGTGATTCACAAGAAGCAAAGCAGAAAAACCTTGCTTTGTGCTATTTCTTAGGAAGTCTCTACACATTTTATGTCCATCAGTAAAACACATACACAACAACAACAACAACAGTGCAGCTTGTGAAATTTACTAGGACAGAACATTGTTTCAGTATTACCAAAAGCAAGTCTACTCAATGCCTCCTCTGCATTTAAAGCCCATTAATTCTATCATTTTGCTAATATAAAGTAATTAAGCACTCAATTCTAGATTTTTGTCCACTGGTGATGGACTGCTGACTATGACAATCGACAGCCAAAAGCAACTTGTTTGCAGCCAATTAAAAAAAAAAAAGTACCATGCATTAAACCATGAATCATTTGGGGTTTTTAACTTATGGCTTACCCAAAGCTCAAATCAAATCCCTCGGATCCAAAACAGGACTCTTTAAAAGGGTATGCTTCCTCCCATCTCACCCACTTGCTTCAGTCTTGTACAAACACACCACAACGTACCAAAAGTCAACTGTCTTTACAAAGACAACTTGAAAAGCACTGTACATGATACCCTCTTATCAACTTCCTCAGCAATCACTCCTCTGAACAGAACACATCAAAACTGGTATTTAAACTCACTGGAATCTCAAACTATAGAAGTGACAGCAAGGCCAAAGATGACTTGCGAGACTTGCAAATAGAGATTTCACTTGATTTTCCTGCTTAGCTATACTTTTATGATCTATGCCTTAAGAGCCTAATTGTTCTCCTTTTCTCTGAGGACAGATAGGGTGTCGCATCAGGATGAGTATCCTAGCACCTGTACATCTGAAAGTGCCATTCAACAATACAGCTGAATTGATCTAGTATCACACAGTCATCATGCAGGGTTCCCTCTTCTTTTGCCCGTGGTACCACCCTTCTAGACTTCATCAGTTCCTTACCTGATCCAATAAAACCTGGCCATCTGCCAGAAAACTTTTTCCTCACAGTCTAGCAAATGAAATCAGCCCAGTAACAGGTCCACAGAGCACCCTGATTTAGAGCAGGACAAGCTGGCCAGCAATGGGAAGGTGGTCAGTGTGGGAAAAATGGAGCAGATACCATTCCTCCCAACACTAGCTTTACCACAGCAGCAAGCTGTAACATCAAATCATAACACAGTCACCTAGAGTATGTAGAAAAAAGTCCCCAAAAGATATTCTGATAATTCAAAATCTTCTCTGAACGCTTGTCAACTGAGACGTTTGTTACAGCATTCTTGACAGTCAGCTACTAGCAGCAAATTTAACCATTGCTTCCCTTAGTGAAGCTTCTATGAACAAAGTTCCAGTAAATAATTTGTACCACATAAATCAGTGCAGTGCTAAAGCGTGCTGTTGTAGATCTGAAATTTGTTGTATTGGTCTGTCATAGCTTATTTATCTTGTTATCATTGCATGGCATGAGAGTGATGACATACAGCTCAGCATATTTCACATTTCATACTAGAGGCAGAAAAGTGAAACAGTAAATTTGCCTTAGATCCAATTTGCTACTCAACCACCCAATGCAACTGGACATCCATCTACTGTCCTAACCTAACTTCAGAAGAAGTTTAGATTAAACTGACACAAAATTAAATGGGAAACGCTCCCACAGTATATTCCATTGGCTCAACTACGGTGCAGCAACACGCAGCAGAGCAACAGGAACCATCAATCACTGCAGGGAGACTATCTTATTCTAGCATATCCACTCTGCCCAAATGTGATCAAAGTCATCACTCTACCGCAGATGTACTTGAAAGTACTGACACATAAATTGAAGCCTTATTTGCATGAAGAGCCACTTCTCTGTCCAGCATGTATCATACTGTCTCTGAGCAGAAAAGCAATATACTCTGAGAGCCTCTAAAATTACACAGGCATAACAAGTAGCCCAACCATCATTTCTGTACTCTACAGTTTGGCAGTGGTAGTTAGGACTTCCTTGGAAAAACTGAAGCAATATAATGCTTTGATAAAATCTCTGCTTGAATGTGAATGGTTGTTGTTTCATATCTCTAAAGAAATGAACAGATTTGCAACTTTTCTGTGAAAGTCTCAAATCTGCCTCTGAACTGACTGTATTCTAAAGCAACTGTATCAAGCACATATAAACATAGTCATTTACACAGTTCTCTTGCGAAATGCTGGATTATTCCTTGTTATTTACTCTTAAAACTGTGGGGCTTTTTCCCCACTATTACAACTAGAACTTCAACAGTCTCTGGAATTTGCTGCAGCGTACTGCATTTCACTCTCAAAATACCATCCCGAGACCTGAACAGCAAGTACAGCAAGGCTAAATGATGTCCATATGTCATTCTAGTTCTTCAAAAGAGGTCCATTTCCAGAAGGTAAAACTTCGGTAGAAAAAAAACCCCAATGAATAGTTACTTAAGGTAAAAAATGAAGTAAGAGTATATGCTTATATGCGTAATTTCAGTTCATAAATGTTAGCTCTGCTTTACACTTTGGTCCTAGAGCATCACTTGTGCGCTAGGATGCCTAAATCCATAAAGTAAAGTGACAGTAAGACAAAGATTTTAGATGAAAAATTATCTTAGGAATGAAATTACTGGACAGAAAGAATGCACAAAGTTAGGTGTGCTGCTCAGTCTTACTCCAATATAATTCACAGTTTAGACTGAAACCTAAAAGCTATGAAATAAATACCACTGTTTCCTGTGAATGTGTTCTCTACCAAGCACCTTTCTCACAGTTAACTAAAACTAGCCTGTGAATTACTAAACTATCCCACATATGACCCCATTTATACTTGAAAATATAGAAGAGTATAATTTGTTGCAAGAAAAAAGTATCATTGGGCGTGGGGGGGAATCAACCTAAAATCCAAACCCCAGCTGTTGGAGCCAAATTACCATCACATAAAGCACTTTTCAAGCTCTTTCCAGAAACGCAGTTCTAAAAAAAAAAAAAAAAAGTGTTGTTAGTCCTTCGTCAAGTCATACATGAAGTTCTGTCAACATTACATCTTGCAACAAACTAATTTAGGAAATTAAGCTAATTTAGGAAACTAAGAAGAACACAAAAATCAGCTGAATTACCACAACATAGAAAAGTTTATTCATGATCTGCCACTAACTATATGTGTGGTTCTGTTACCAACCATACAGCAGATGTCTTCCCAGCTCCTGGTCCTTCCTGCACAGGTCTGCTGCATCCTTTGCATCAACTTCATCATTTAACAATCTGTTACACTTCAACCACTAAAACCAGCAGAAAACTACAAACTTTTTTAGGTAAGATTTCTGTCAGGCTACTGCATAAAATCAGCTCACAATAGGTTCGATAAGCACTAAAGCTAGTGCAGGTAGCAATAACCTCCTTATTTTGCTGGCGAGACTTCCCTCTAGCAGTTCTCTTGCTGACTCTCATCTGTTCCCATCCTTTCTCCTGAACCAGCTCTGGAACTCAACAAGTCCTCTGCTGAACATACTTATTTATCTAGAATGACAGAACACTGTTCTGGTTTTCTACCAGGCATTAAGTTACATTGACTTAAGTGGGACCACCAGAGCTATAACAAGGCACAAGCCCCTTCCCACCTACTTGCACTGGATCCTCACTAGGTTTGCCAAACACTGGAAGAAATACAGCAAACATTCACATCCTTGGAGTAAACAGATCTAAACTTCTATTTAGCTAGGCATTTATATTTAAAATTATTTATAATTATTTTAATTGTTTAATTTTATACAAATTTTTAGTTAACAGTCGTTATTATAATCACAGCAAGTCACTTCACATAAATGAAAGCTAAGCATCTCAACTCATTCCCAACTCCCTGTTTTAAGGCTTAGAAACTGGACATGGTGGAAACCAAAAATCTAACCCCATCAAGGCTCAGAAATCATAAACAAACCTTTCTGTCATTCACAGACCGTTTGAGAATTTGTTGACAATGAAGTAACCCCTAATGTTAAAAAAGTTTGCACAGATCTTCATGTAGTTGTAACAGCATACTTGCTACCCAAAATACAAAAAATAAATACCAAACTCTTTGACATAGCTATCATCTGCACAAGGCGCCTCCTTCTTAGGACAATTAATTAAGGAAAAAACTCACGGAAGCAACTAGTTTGCCTATATAACAGAATGCTAACATCACCCTGGTGATTTATTAAAAAAAAGCGTGGGCAAAAAAACATGAAATATCATATGTTTCTACAAACAGGGATTCTGAACTGTTTGTTCATGTATTCAGAGCTGAACCTTTTGCACTTCTGCATCCAAGAAGCACGTGTTCAAGACAAAACACATCCCAAATGTGAAGCTGCAGTGCACCACCACTGGAGAGAAAGCTCATTCTCCCAAAACTAATGTTCTTTTCACTAAAAAAAAAAAAAAAAAGTACTCGTGTTAAGGAAGGGCTGCGTCTCCAGATTTCCTGCAGGGCACCAACCACATGTGAGCGCGGTCAAAACAGCGACAGGGATGCACACAGGTGGGGCGAGTTTTCCACCCTACCTGCGTGATGGAAAAGAGGGAACCATAGCAAAGGAGTTAAGGTATTCCTCCGGATAACAGACCCAGCACAGTCTGACGGGCACGGGGAAGAAGCCCAGATTCTAACTGTGCGGCTACCCGCGCTCCAGCGCTGCTTATCTCCGCCGGGTCTCCCCCTCGACTCCCCCTCTGCACCGTTTGTCCCACGACAGCGGTACCCTCCAGAGAACAGCGCCCTTTGCTCTTCACAGAGAGGAGCGCACTCTGCTTTCGTTTGAGCCCGACCGCGGGAAGCGGCGCTGCGGAAGGAGCGGGCCACCCTCGCCGGAGGGAAGCGTGGCTCGCCCGCGGCCTTCGACCCTGACCTAACCCTGCCGCGCACAGGCGGCGAGAGGCCGCCGGGCCGGGCCGGGCCGAGCCGGGCCGGGGGGCTCCCGCCGGCAGCCCCGGGGTGGGGGTGGGGCGGCGGCGCAGCAGGGGCCAACGGCCGCGGGCGCGCGAGGCGGCCCCGCCGGCGGTGCCCTTGGGCACGGGGACTGCCGCCTGAGCCGGCCCCACCGCGCCTCTCGCCGCCTCGCCACCGGCGAGCGCCGGGCAGCCCCGCGGCGCAGCGTCTCACCTGGCGGGGACCGCGGACGGGCGGAGGAGGGGCAGGAGGCGCGGACAGAGCCCCCGCAGGCGCCCGGCGGAGCTCAGCAGGGCAGCCATGACCGCCGGACGCGGAGCAGCACGTGAGCCGGACGCCGCGCTACGGCGCACGCGCACCAGGGGGAGAGGGGGCGGGTAGGCGCCTGAGCTCCTCCTCCGCTGGCCCACGTGACGGGAGGAACCATTCGCAGCGGGGGGAGGGGGGGCCGCCGGCCCCGCTATCGGAACGGGCTCGCTCAGGCACCGGCGTGCTTCTAATTCCCACCCCGCGCCACTGGTGGGACATTCCACGCAAGGCGGGCGGCGCAGCCCCAACCCCGGGTTGGGTCGGTCGGCAACCAACCCAGAATTGCTCCGGCGGAAGGCGGCCGGGAGGGTGCTGTGAGCTGTTGGGGCAGGGCGGAAAGTGCGCGGGCTCGGCGCGTCTCGCCGCGCTCCTGGAGGCGGAAGGGAGCAGGGGGGAAGCGCCGACTTTCCCAGCAGCTTCTCCCGGGAGTTGGGCACCGCTCTGCGCGCTCCTCCGCGCGATGCCGGCTGGCCCGGCGGGGTCTCGCGGGCAGGTGGCGCCCGCCCTCGCCCACGGGAGGAAGTCACGTGGGCGACGGGGCGCGCGCGGGTGCGCGGCGCTGCCCTCCGCGGCGAGGCGCCGCGGGGCGCGCGCCCCGGCCAGCCGGGCCCCGCTGCGCCGCCCCTCTCCCGGGGCTGAGCGGCGAGGGGAGGGGCGGCCCGCGCCTCCGGGGGCTCCGCCCCCCCGAAGGCTCCGCCCCCCTCGGAGCCCGGCCGCGGCTGTCCGGGGAGGGGAAGGCGGTTCCCGGCGGCTCCCGCTCGCTCAGGGTTTGAGGCGGGACGGAGCTGCCGTTCGCTGCCTGTGGGTGGTCAGACGGCACGAGAAACGAGGCAGGTGGCGTGGAAATACGACACCCACAAAAAATCCCTCGGCCTGCTCCTGTCGATAATAAGAAAAACTCCGTCTTCGGTGTGCCGGTAGTGGGCTGGCACGTGTCGCTCCAAGGAAGCAGTACTTGCGTCGTCGGGCGGGGAAGCCCCTGGTGGCGGCCCTGGGCTGCGGGGGGGAGGGGGGGGTCCGAAATCTTGTCATCCCCTACTTCCTTCTGGGAACAAAATGGGAGTGGGGGGCTGAGGGAAGGACCTTGGTTAAAAAACTCTCTAACGGTAAATCTCTGCCTGAGCTTGGTTATGTCTACTAAGATGCTCTCTGCATTGGTGTTTCATTTTAGCATGCAAGTTAAGCTGGTTCCCATGACATAAAACATTAACTTAGATAAGTACTTACAAGTTAAGTGCGTGTTTTCTTACAAAAACTGTGGAATTGTTTTTCCCGTAGATTGCAAATACTTGCTCCGGGGGACAGATCGATTTTTATCAAATCAACTACAATCAGCCATTTCTGATCACACTTTACTCGGAAAGACTTGTAAAGTCTCCTCATCAAAATGCGACGGGCCTGGTTTTAAAAAGTTACAAACGCCCATTTTTGTTATCTGTAAGAACGTCCTGGATGTTCGATACTTGTCAAGCTGTAAGGCATGAGTTATGGCTAGTGAGCCCATATTTGTAAGGTTACTGCTTGGCCTGATTCACTCTGCCCTGGGAATTTACTCCTACCATTAATAATTCCCAAGAGACTATCCCTGGGGATAATAATTAAGCAGTGGCAGGTTGTCCTGGTTTCAGCTGGGATAGAGTTAACTGTCTTCCTAGTAGCTGGTACAGTGCTGTGTTTTGAGTTCAGTATGTGAAGAATGTTGATAACACTGATGTTTTCAGTTGTTGCTCAGTAGTGTTTAGACTATAGTCAAGGATTTTTCAGCTTCTCATGCCCAGCCAGGGCACCTGACCCAAAGTGGCCAACAGTGTATTCCATACCATGTGACGTCCCATCTAGTTTAGGAACTGGGAAGGGGGGGGCAGGGAATCGCCGCTTGGGGACTGGCTGGGTGTCGGTCGGCGGGTGGTGAGCAATTGCCCTGCGCATCATTTGTACATTTCAGTCCTTTTATTACTACTGTTGTCATTTTATTAGTGTTATCATTATCATTATTAGTTTCTTCTTTTCTGTTCTATTAAACCGTTCTTATCTCAACCCAGGAGTTTTACTTCTTTTCCTGATTTTCTCCCCCATCCCACTGGATGGGGGGGAGTGAGTGAGTGGCTGCGTGGTGCTTAGTAGCTGGCTGGGGTTAAACCACGACACAGGTTATGTTCCAGGGCTCTGGAGCTGTGTCTCTAGTATTGAATTTCTATTCTCTACAACAGTTTCAGACCATGCCAGACAATTACCTGGCATAGTTTGAGGAATCTGCATCAGTCATCTTGGGCCTGTTGTCAGTAGGTGGTTTGGTGGTAGCCATGCTGTGCTGGAGGGTGGGAGGGTTTAAAAGTAAGGACTCTGGCCAAACCCTCCTGGTCAGCTTGAAGACCACAGAATGGTTCTGGTTATTTAAGGTAATAGATCAGCATTGCCTACATGCATGCTACCTCTGCTGGAACTTGTAATTTCTGATAAGGTTTCTGCTGATTTCATTGAGAGTTTATCATAAACACTTCTTAATAATTTTTAAAACTGAAATGAAGTGTGACATGGAAATTGCCAAAGCAAGACTTAAAATAACATGCGGTAATTAGAGTTTTCTTTGCTCACTCTCCTGTCTTTCAAATAAAACCCCGCATGTGTGAAACAGCTAAAAAAAGTAGCTCATGCCGCATTTGGCTTGGGAAAATTTGGAAATCCAAAGTTAAAGTTACACTATACACGCGTCCCCAGAATCGGAGCAGTAAAAACTTTCGGAGTGAATGATCCAAGTTGTGTCAAAGGCATTTGCCTTTGCAACAGTGGAGGAAATGTAGGAGAACATGCAGAAGAGAATCAACGTTGGCCTAGGACTGCTGCCTTTAGGCAGTTTGGATGGGCTACTGTGTGTCAGAGGGTAAGGTGATAACGGGGATTGTGGCTAATTGCCTTTATCTCATATAAGAGGTTTATGAGATGTTAAAACTTTGAAAAAGTCAAATGTGGTCAGTGCTTGCAGGCTGTGTGGTGGGGTCTGGGTGAGTGCCATGATTCCTTCGGGGGTCTCTGAGATGCCCTTTACTCGCTTGAGCTGTCTGATGGAGCCGTCGAATCCCTGTTGGAAAGGTGGGCCTCATTTCGAGAGTTTTCAAGGCAGGAGGTTTTAAGGTGGCCACAAAACATCTTGTGGTGTGTAGGGGGGGGACCTCTTGCTCCTAACCTCCTGATACTTTTGCCTGTTCTCTCCCATTCCTTAAATTAACATGGCCTCATCTAGAGGCAGCCTTGTGCAGATGACACCAGTGCAGTAAGCAATCCATCCTCCCACTAAGGTCATAATTCAGTGTGGTGCATGGTCTGTGTTGCACAATGGGGAGAGGGAACATAGTTCCCAGCATTCATTTAGTGGCTGCATTCATCTTGGGAAATGGGACTATCAGGAAGGTTTGCCATGGAGAGAATAATTTGGGAAGTTTACTTGAGACTTTGGGGGAAGATAGGCCTTGGAATTGGGAAGATGGTGAGATACACACATATTTGTATTGTTAGTATCAATACTGGTTTTATTTCTGATGGCTGAGTAAGGACAACCTTAGATTTCAGACAATGTGGTACTTAAGAGATTCTGGTATGAAGAATATACATTCTTAATATACCTTGAGGGAACACAGGAAAGAAACCTGACTGAAAGCTTTGGCTTAAGCCTCTTGCCTAATCTCAGGCATGCAGTTCAGGCTGAAGGAATAGCACCTCTGAAAGAGATGACTCTGAAGGCAGTAAAAGAAGGATAATAATGAATGTGGTTCTCTGTATGTTTATGGGTATAGATAGATCTATATACAGATACTTTTCTGTGACAGCTAAGAAAACCTAAGTCTAAATCCGTGCTTGCTGAAGTTTTAGTACACTTTTAATATCATATTTCTATTTTGTTCTGAGAGGAGAAAGTGAGATCAGCTTGAAGTACTCTCATGGTTGCTATTGCAAACCCTCATGTTTTTCTGTTGAATCTCTTTATATTTCTCAGACCTTGTGAAAATGCGTATTTCAGCTTCATTTGCAAAAAAACTTACAGCATAATTTGAGAACATCTGATGAATTCAGAGAAAAATATGTTAAAAGAGTGTTTTTTAAAACAAATATGTGATTTTTAGAGCTTGAGTTGCTTAATGCTAGCAATAATGTGATTTCCTTGTTTGGAGCATTTTCCAGGATCCAAAATTGCCTCCAGTTTTTATAACTTCAGTGTCTTTCAGGTCTTGTAATTTGGCCAGTGTTACCTAACATAGAGCAAAGCAGGTGCTCCATGAAAACTCTCTAGTTGCAAATAAGATTGAAGTCAACAAGTTTTCTGAACTAGTCAGGTTTCATTTTGAGAGGATGAAAATGAAGTAAGAAGTTCCAGAGCTATAGAAGTGAGGTGGAGATGGTACAAATATATACGTTGTTCAGAAGGAAAGTGGACAAGGGAGACAACAGAATAGCTTGACAGAAAGGAAGGAGAGATCTGTGAGATGGGAGTAGCTACGTAACTGGTAAGGCTGCTGACTGTGCATGGAAAAGTGTGCTGGTTTTGGCTGGGATAGAGTTAATTTTCTTCATAGTAGCTGGTATGGGGCTATGTTTTCGATTTGTGCTGAAAACAGTGTTGATAATGCCGAGATGTTTTCGTTCCTGCTGAGCAGTGCTTACCCAGAGCCAAGGCCTTTTCTGCTTCTCACCCCACCCCACCAGCGAGGAGGCTGGGGGTGCACAAGGAGTTGGGAGGGGACACAGCCGGGACAGCTGACCCCAACTGACCCAAGGGATATTCCATACCGTATGATGTCATGATCAGCATAGAAGGCTGGGGAAAGGTTGGCCAGGGGGCTGCTGCTTGAGGACTGTCTGGGCATTGGTCAGTTGGTGGTGAGCAATTGTCTTCATTTGCATCACTTATCTGTCATGTTTTTTATTTCTCTCTCTTTGTTATTTTCATTACCATTATTATTTTTATTATCATTATTATTTTATTTCAATTATTAAGCTGTTCTTGTCTCAACCCATGAGCTTTCTCACTTTTGCCCTTCCAATTCTCTTCCCCCCATCCTGCTTGAGGGGGGGAGTGAGCAAGCAGCTGTGTGGTGCTTAGTTGCTGGCTGGGGTTAAACCACGACAAAAAGGGATTCCTGTTCAACTCCCAGAAACAAGATGAAAGTAAGCACAGCTCACTTTCAGGAAGTTAGTGGGAAGATCCATCGGGGTTTTTCATGGACTTTTAAGATTAAATTTTGTTGCTCAGATGCCATTGGGGGCTGTTTGTCTTTCAAGTTTCAACTGTTTCACCTCTTCCCCCCAAGAAAAAAAGCTCCCCTTATCCATGCTCTAAGTTTGCTTAAGTTTAAGCCAATCTCAGAATTTATGGAAGCCTAACTGCATACTTTGATGGTATGGCATATTGTTTTGCTGTGTTCTGGGTCTGGCAGGGTGATAAAATCAAACTGAGGTACTGGAACAGGAACAAGCAGTAGTAAGGAAAAAATCAAAGAGCCAAGTCTTAAGATTTGTAGGATAATATCTAAGTGTCTTGTCAAAATGATAAGTAAGAAGGCAAACCCAAGAACTGGAGAAAGATGGGTAATAGACAATTTAAATGGAGAATTGCTGCTTGAGAGTCCTGCTGATTTCCATATATCGTGCTCAGTTTCCATGTAAAACAATTCCTTTCCAAAGGCCAGTACTGACTTAATCTCTAACAAAATGGTAAATTAATTCCTTACTGTATGTATCTGTTAGTTAAAATGTTTCTGCAAGCAAAAGTATGCCTTTGCTATTGTTTGATCCAACCCAAAAATCTTTTATGAGTTCTTTTAGAGTTGTATTGCAGTGTAAAATAATTATTTCCACTGAAGATGCAAAAGAATTTAGCTCCCTGTTCTCCTCAGCTAAGGTTAGTAGAAATTTTAATAAGTAGTAGAGCCTTTATTTTTCTAACCAAGTCAGCATATCTTATCCTGGCTATCTATGGGGAGTAGATATGATGAGTAAGAAGGTGCTTTTTTTATATAGTTACTTTTCAGAGGATCACAATTTGAAAATGGTTGTGACATAACTGGGTCACATCTGAAATTTTTCTATAAGCTGCATAAAATGAGAAGTTGAGGTAGCTGCTTTTGTCAGAGGGTATATTCTTAGAGCTGTAGTGAATCATATAGTTGAGAGATTTGCATATTGTACTGTTACTGAAAACTGCAAAACAGTCGTATATCTGTAACTAATCTGTAACTGATTAATTGTCCTTCAGTATCTTAAATCTGTTGCTTTTAAATAATAGCAAAGTAATGATTAAGATATACATACATGTGCATCACATGTTGAGTTTCTTCTTTTGTTGCCTTTGGTTTACTTGTTTAATTGTGGGCATGCTGTACTGCAAAGAATATCATGTCCCAGGGTTTGCCTATTATGAATGTTGCAGGGGAGAAAGTAGTCAGACAAATTTCAGGAATGGTAAAACTATTTCAGCTGCCTGGAGCTCCCATATATAATAAACCGTTTTCAGATTTTGATGCATGCTTTAACTTTTGGTTGGAAACAAGAATGGAATGATTCAGAGATCATGCAGATTGCTAGCTGGACTGGGAAATTATAACAAAACATGATTCCTAAGCTTACAGGTTTTACTTTACATAAGAATCCTTATGCTGTTTTTATATCAGTGGGCATGCTGGCTGATTCTTTCTGCCAAATCTCCCCTTATCCCAAACAATGAAAAAATTTTGTAATTCTGAATATAAGAGAGATCAAGTGAGAGCCTCTAAAGTCTAGGCTTCTGCTTTGGTTCAAAATATTTGAGGTTTTCTTACAGATGATCTGATTTATCCTAATGGTTAATGAGTATTTTTTTAGGAGTTGGGCAATTAGTCATAGGTGATCTAGAAGGGTTAATCCAGAGACCACTTAGAGTCTGCAAAACCTAATCCACTAACATTAAGACAAATGTTAAGAAGTCCCTTGGTGTATGCATATAGTATATGTATACCTCACACATGTCTATCTATCTCACTGGTATACATGCCAGGGACAGACACAGCATGCTACAATACACTTATACAGCTCGTTAGTCTGCACAACACTTGATTTAGTTTCATTCAGGTTAATCAAATATGATAGGGGTGTCTAAAATGATAGCTAGATTGTTTTTATGAACAATAATCAAATTGGCTTCTATTGTGTTAAGAACTCCCATTTTTCTGTTTATTTCTCTTCCCTCAGAGTAAGGCCACAAACCTGACTGACCGAGAAGACAGAAATATCTGGAGAGGTATAAACAAGCATTTGGAAGGGCAGAGAGCAAGAACCTCTTAAAGCAGATCAGCCACTGATGGAAAAAGTTTTCAATTCTTTTGGCAGCTGATCTGCTTATTTTCCCATCATCCCTGCTGGACATTTCTGCCCCACTGGTGCCAAATTAAATGGTGGTATGGCTGTGCTCTAACCGAGGAGTAATATTTCCAGTTGTAAAAGCAGGACAGAAACAACTGGGTTTTTACTTTTTTTTTTAAACACAAGTACTGGTTGTGTTATGAGACAGAATTTATAACTAACTCCAGTGTCCATTAGTCATGTAGAAAATTTCCACAAATTGAACAACTTGCTAGACATTGTCTTCAAAGATGAGGAATTTTGGCGGATTAAATTAAGGGGAAATTTGTATATTTCCCTGGCTTTAATTGTGTTCTGAAAGCGTTTCCTCCTGAATGTGAGAGCTGCTGAGTTTTAAAAAAACAAGTAAATATACTTTCTGTAAGCAGGGTTCAGTGGTGGCCTTGTCCATGTTGCTTTAGGCCCTTGAATGGGTTTTGTATTTTTATGTTGTGTCATGGAAAAAAAAACATTTTTTCTCAAGAAGTGCACATTTATAGTAAAACACCTTTCTAGCTAGATCTGTGCATGCACACAGTGAGTTAGGGACAAAATGTCAGATCAACTGAAATAAAATTTTCAGTAAATGAAAGTGAAATCCAAGTGCAAACTCCAAATTTGCTTAATAAACAGCTTGAATTCTCTTTGTGGTTTCTGAGTACTTTATATTTTCCTAACTATTTCACTTTTATACTACTCAAAATAAATGTTTATCATTAAATACTGCAGACTGTATCAAACAGATTTTTTTTCATAAACTTCAATTAGGATGACTGGAATAGGTATCATTTAACTGGAGAGAGTAACCTGTTTCAGCAACATGGGTTGTGTTGCTAATATTTTCCCATTGCTGCAATGTGTGAAGGCTGGAAAGTTCAAGTATTTCCCATAGGGCAGGTACTGTCTGGATAAATCAAGTTGAAATAGCAGTCAAATATATTGGGCTATCCAAGGTGCAGCACAAATGATCCCTGCAAAGGAAGAAAAAATTATTAACATATTAAACATATCTCCTAAGAAAAAATCCCTTTCACTTTTCCTTGACTTGTCTAATAAATTACTTTAAACACATGACTTTGTGGCATGAAAGTATTTGTGTATTTCTGTAAACTTGTGTTTTAAAGGCATTAATCAAAAGCACGCAAAAGAGATGGTATTTTTAGCAGTGCAGAAAGAAATATTACAAACATGGATTCACTCTGCAAAATCGTCTGCTTATTATTGGCAAACATGATGAAGCCATGAAACACTTTTTGATTATTTTACTAAATCATTGACTCAGACAAGAATTTCATGCTCCACTAAATCTGATTTTATACACTGAATATTCGCCTTAAAATAAAATTTTTAAAAAGACCTTTGTCCTCATCTGTTTTGTTTCTTGATTGTTGCTGTTCTTTGGAAAGTACCAGTAAAAGTTGCTTATTTTCAGAGGGAAGAGCATATTGCATCTTTCACAGTGAGAATTTCTTCCCACGTATTTGTGATATTTGAGCTGAATAAACATTAGCAAGTAAAAAAACCCAAAATAAACCAGTTCTTAAGTGGTATGACTAGGTATATAAACTTGCAGGACAAACTGAGATTGAAGGATTCTTCCCACTCTTCTGCTTTATGCAAAGGAGCTTCTGGCTACATCTGATCCCTGGAAAATTTCTCTTCCATCCAAGGGACCAGATGTCTCTCCAACATGCACTGTGCTAGGATTGTGGCTCTGGTGAAAATCGTGCTATGTTGCCTTGAATCCTGTTTGAAGGTTAGGCATTGTATAATCTTCAGTTATTCAGAATTTCTCAGTGGCCCAATACCTGATGTAGTGCCTTATTGTTATGCAGGTACTCTGTAGTCACCATTTGCAAACAAAAAGCAAGAAAGTATGTTTACTGCTATCTAATGTTAGCAACATAACTGTCAGGTTTAAACATAGATTTTGTTCAACTACTTATACTCCAGAATGAAGACATTTCTCTGGTTTATCTAGCCAAAAAGGTTTCAGGTTGCTTATACAACCTGATGGCTGGGATCCAGTTGTTATATTAAAACTCTCATCCCAGAGACTGTTCTCATTAAGCACAAAAGTAGGGAAAAGGAATTTTTTCATTACATGAAAAAAGAAGAATTCTGTTAGTAAAAGGTCAGTTTCTCAGCATAAAAGGCAGAATTTTCTATGATGCAGAAAATGTAGATGTACTTAGTATTGTCGTGGTTGTAATGTACAGCAAACCTGGATGCCTCCATATATATATGAACAATAAAACTTTTTTGCCCCACAGTGAAGAGGATAAAAGGTTTACTTTTTAGCATTAAATATTTCTATGTAAGCAGGTTGAAACAAGTCATCCCAAAAGGTTCTTAACAAACCTGTCTGGACTAATGATGTTGATTTTAAATGAAGATCTGAGAAGTTCTAAAGAATCAGGGGAATGATCTGCCACTGTTTTAAGTAATAAGACAGTTGACTCAGGAAATGAAGTATAAGACAGCTATTTAGCATGGAGCCTCAAGAAAGTAGCAGGTCAACTGATGATGGACTTCATCAGTAGATAATTAAATGCTGAGAATACAGTTAATGTTAACCAGCATGATTTCACGGAAGTTAAGTCTTGTTGAATGAATTTGGTATTGTTTGACAGGACTATGAGTCTGGTTGATAAAGGTGACAACTGTGTTGGCACACTTTTGTAAGGCATGTGACTTCATGTGACTTAGTGACACCAATCAAAAAATGATTGCTATTCAACAACAGTAAGTTCAGAATGAGTTAACTAGTAATACTCAAAATGTATTTGGTAGGAATAGCTAGCAAAATAAATTATAATCTAGTGAGGTTACATAAAGATCATTCTCAGCTTAGTACTTTACTTAAAACCTAAACTGTTCTTAAAAAGCTGTACGTAAAACCTAAACTAATTCACAGTCTGAATTAGTGAGAAAAATCATGGAGCACCAAGTGATGGAAATGGCTCACTTATAAAAAATTACGTGGATCGTGTTGTCAGCTGTTACAGACGAACAGTAACCAAGTTATTTCAGCACATGCAAATTCACATGTTTTGGAATGAGTTGTCACTGCTCAAGAGGACTTTCTTGGAAGGGGACCCTCCCCAGAGATGCAGAGTTACCTCCATGAGACCTGCCTGTGACTGTCCTCTGTGTGGGTCAGGGCAGCACTAGGTGATGGGGAGGGGGATGTTGCTGGCACTGAGAACACCATCATGTGTTGTGATTGGCTTTATGTGTGCATGTATTAGCTCCTGTAGCTTTGCTTAGAGAGTGTGTTAGGACATTGCCATGCCACATCTATCCCCAGTTCTCTGCTTAAACGCTTCTTCAACACACTTCTTATTTAATGAACATTACCATCCAATTTTACTGTGTAGCCCCAAAAATTCATGGAGGAAAGGCAAGGACAGAGCAGGAGTCAGGGCAATATATGAAAGTTTGAAAGAATTCTGATTAATCAAATAAATAAGCTTAGCCTGATCTTTATACATCAAAAAATGGTTGCTCTGTTTGAGGCAATGGAGTATGTATCAGAGTGTGAGGCTGTCATGTGAACGCAGTCTGATATCTGTGCGGGAATCAGTCTGTCACCAAGAGCTGAGAAACCCTCTGAGACGGGTAGCAAGAAGGATATATTAAAAATATTTCCCTCAACCTGTATTTTGCTTCTGAGTCCTCACCCGCACCATCCTTTTGTGCTGACACAAGTGTTTACATAGCTGCTTGATGAACCAGATAGGTGTATCAGTCTGGGTTAGTTTTAAGCCAGAACATCTCCCCAGCCCTTTACACTCCACAGCCACACAAATGTTTGTGCCAACACAAGGTGATGACAAGGAGTGGGCCTGTGCAGACGTGGGAAGCTAAGAGACTGATGGTGGCTAGACGTCTTGTTTTAGCAATGATGCTGTTTTATCCTGTCTTGAAGTGCTCATGAAACTAAAGTTAGATATTAAATTCAGTATTTAAAATATGATCTAGTGAGATAGTAGTCCTTATTTAAGAGCAAATTTTAGTAGAACAATACTAAAATTGATGCAAATACTGCTGACAGGTTCCAGTGCTTTATAATGCTCAGGCCAAGTAGAATATTTTCCTGACTCTTAGCTAGGGAGCAGAAGGGGAGCTGAAGAGAAGGATCTCACTGCTGTCTCTTAGCTATCCATACCCAGGGTTCCTGTGTTAGATATTCCCTGGCTACACAGCATGATCTTTATTAATAGATCTTGCTTTGCTTCTTTCAGCATTGAACACAATTCTGGAGGTAAGCTCAATATAATTTTTAAAATTTTATTTTGGAGTAACAATTCCTTGAA
This sequence comes from Haliaeetus albicilla, assembly GCF_947461875.1. NCBI lineage: Eukaryota > Metazoa > Chordata > Aves > Accipitriformes > Accipitridae > Haliaeetus > Haliaeetus albicilla. The sequence goes on from NC_091495.1 coordinate 16,446,352, forward strand.
GTATACAAAGCTTAAACTCAGAGTAAAAACACACTTTGTAGAGAATAAGGGGGACTCCACAAAGATTTATTCAGGGATATATACAGTGCTTTAAATTTACATTCGCTGTTCTGAAAAAAGTTAAAACATGCAGAGAAATCTGTACGGTCAAGGCCCAAAGTTGTGTTTCTGGTCCTTGTAGAACTTCAATGTAAGGATTTCAATAGCATTTTAGGGTGTGCAAGGACTTATGGATCAGCTCAATAACATTTATATTTGTTTAAATTACTTCACTTGCTTCAGTTTGGTACTAGTATATGTTTTTCTGGCCAGGTTGTGTTCGAATCTTGGATAATTTGTTCATTCGCAGTTTAAAGACCGACTAGAATTACAACCATGTTAAGCATGCCTGCTTTCCTGCAGGTTCATTTACAGTTAACTCCCATTATTTTGTCAAGGCTCTCCATCTTCCCAGAGTTTTTAGTAAAGATTATCTGAACGTGACAAAATTCAAGCTCAAGCATCTATAAAAGATTTTGACAAGAACAAATGGAATCTTAACTTTTTACCTAGAAGACCACTTCCAACACTTTTAAATCTAAATTTGAATTTAGAAGATGCACAGTGAATTTGTTGGAATGCATTAGGACTCCAATAGGAGGGTGTTTTCCTGTGGGCAGAATAGGTTGAAAGAGGAATGGAGCTGGTCCCTTATATCAAGGATCTTGGCAAGTTCGTCTCTTTTTTTTCCCCTCAATATTAGCCATCAGAATTTAACTGTTTTCTTCTGATTTTTAGTCTTGTGTATGTGTTACTTTTTTTATCCCTGAACTACACTTTATTTTGTCATTTTGGGGAGGAAGTTAATTGTTTTCTTCTGGCTTTGGTTTTTGTTTTCATTTCTGCCTATAAACTTCACAATTTCACCTTTTAATTTCAACTTTTTAAGTACTAACTTGACAACTCCAGCCACTGGCTTAAATGTACCTATCTTTACTAAGATATATGTGAGGACAGAGACGTGCCTAAGCATTTGTGGGGCACAGATGCAGAAGTTCATTGAGCAAACGTTTTTCCCTTACCAACACTGAATTCCATTATGAATATTTGATACAGGGATGACCATACAAAGTTTTTCTTCTATATCTTTTTGCATTTTCACCTCTTCTACAATACTTTCTCACTTGACTTTGACAAAACATTCTTTTTTCAGACTCGTTCTATTATGAGAATTACAGTTACTTTAAATGTAATTTGGAAATGAAAGAAAGCCCTTTTGCTTTAGTTCTTTTGCTTTGTCACAAAATTTATAGAAGGGGATGTTTTGTTTAATTTTTGGAGGTAGGAGTAGATCCCTAAGGAAACTCTGAAACATTAGTTAGTCAGTACTTTTTGTCCTTAAGAAGAAAATGTATTTTCGCTTAGGCAAGGTATGAATTACTTTCTTGGTTGCTCAGGTTCAATGCAATCCGTATAGCACACAGATCTTACCCTGCTCATTGTTTAGCCATTCATAGAATCTGCAAGGAAAAAAAGGTACATGTGGCTCACGTTTCTAATGTGAGCAAACAAAACTTGGCATTTATTTCTTTTACAAATTAAAAAGAATTAAAAAAGAAAAAAATACATTTTTTTCCCAGTCCACTTAAAGTTTCTTGGGCTTGGTTCATCATTACATTTATACTGAGGATTAATTTGGCCTCTGTATTTTTCCTATCCTACACTTATTTTCCCACTCAAACCAGTCCTTTTTATCACTCTTTATTCCAAACATTTGCTTCTAAGCCTTTTCCTAGCCTTTTCTTTATTGTAAGCATGTTTTTTCCTCCTTTCCTGTTACCTTTCAATTTCTTCGAGTAGAGCTCTTTAAACATTTACAGTTTCAGAAAGTTTCCAATCTGCCATTACTACTAAGCTCTTAAAAGAATTCCTCATCTAGAAGCATCTAAGTAGGACATTGTTACTTCATCAAAAGATTAAAATATTTTTCTAATTCCGTGTCAATTTAAATTGTAAAGCTCTTGTTGAAATCCTTGTGTTTGCTGGTCGTTTCCTTAAATACATTTCAGTAAGAAAGACAAGGGTTGCAAGTGGCGGCAAGATATGCCTTCAAACTGTTTAGGTTTGATTGCATTGCATTATAGAATGCTTCATTACTAGTTTAACCTCTCAAAGGTTTTCAGCTGCTGTTTTATTTAGCTATACCGACTACACTGCCTACAGCAACTCCAGGCAATGATTCCCCCAGTGGCATGCATGAGCTGCCCTGCTCTACTGCAAAAATACATTATGGCTGAATTTGCCCTCAGAGTTTGGAAAGATCTAAAGTCTTTGGAGACTAAAAATGTGTTTTTTTCTTTGTTTTAGCTGGCAGTATGAGCCTCTGGCATTTTAAAGTGCAAGTCATTAGCGTCCACAAGGGTGATGTTAATATGTCTGTGTTTCAATCTCAGGACATTTTCCAGTTGCTTCTGCCACAACAATCTCTGCCATCTCAGTGCTTTTTAAGCCCCTTGTGAATTCAAGTAAGCTTTGCAATGCCAGTAGGAATCACTGTAGACTTCAGCTGAAACCAGTTGCTACCTGATTTATTCTTTTTGCAGTAGTTGGCAGTGAGGTTGAAAGTCACTCAGAGCTACTTGATGTGGGGGGTGGGGAATGAAGAGAATGAGGGTTGTAATGTTTAGAAACATTAAACACAATCAAAAGAAAAGCTAGAGGATTTTGCATGGCCTTTTTTTTTAATTATTTGTATTTACTTTTTAAAATTGAGGACCTATGATTTAGGCTTATAATAATACTCAGTTGCACATGCAAACTCCCAGCAACAGTGATAACATGGCATCCAGAAATAAAAGCAAACTAAAGGATCAATTGAAGCAGTCAAGAGTGTAGCCTGAGGGACCTGATGACAGTCCTCATTGAGGAGAAGGATGGAATCTGTCAACAAAGGTAATGCCTTGCGGGAAATGCAATAAGGCAACACGGAGAGATCAAGGGCTGACCCTTTCACCCAGTGTGTAAGTGCCGAGTGTGGATGTACAGCGTGTTTGGTCAATTGCTGCTTGCTTTCACTAGGAGGAATGTCAGAAATATTCCCCCTTCCCTTTTAGACTGCTTTACTGTATTCCCTCCAGTTCCCAGCTCAGCCGTAATTCCAGCTCCCACAACTAAGAGGAATGTAATCTAATCGGAGGGATAGGGCAGAAGAAGAAAATAGGTCTGCATGTGAAGACAACTGAGTGAAGCTAAAAACATAAACATTTTGGCAAGCATTAGGCATTTCATTAGGTCTTAGGGAAAACTAAGTAGTATGGTGCCAAGTCAATAAAGCCTGGGCTTAGATTGCAAGGTTTCAGAGCTGCCACTGCCTGTCCCCACTGTGTAAATATATAAAAGCACTGGGGACTAAGAAATATGGTTTATCTCTTAGTTTTCTTCTGATTCATTATTGGTTTCCCCCAAACGTCTTTAAATTAAGAACTTTGCAGGGGGTTATTCTCTCCAGCTCCAAGCAGAGAGAGTCTCTCTGGCACAGATTCCTCCCCACTCCTGACACTAGTGTGTCACACACGGATCTTCCAGAAAAGAGCAGGAAGAGGCATCTGCGCACATGTGCCCACATGCATGCGTCCGCCATCTTGTACCCAGCCTGGTGGTGGCTTAGAGTGAGAGCTTGACCGGAGGGGTAACCCTGGATCACATTATAATTACTACTGCCTGGCTGATTTGGTGCTTTATAGAACTGAATCTCTTGCTCATGAAGTGTATGAAGAGTCCCAGAAGGGTTGTGGTTTGGACAAAGCCAACCCAGATCTTCAGACCTGCAGGTAGTGAGATCATGGTGTATCGGTTAAAAAAAATCAGTCTTGTTCACCCATTTATTTTTACATTAATTATTACATTTATAGATAAATATAAGGCTATTAAGATTTTTCTAAACTCAGTCTTCTTGAAAATGTCACAACTCCTTATTCTGGTCTTGAGTAACACATTTTCCTTTGGATCACCAGCTTTTATTGCAAATACTGGGAGTGCATATATTCATTCTGGCCATTTCCTTTTGTTCTTGTGCGTTACGGTAGCAAGTAGCTCTGATCCAGGTAAGACCTTACAGAAACTCATGTGTTACTCTGAATGTCAGTAATAGTTTATATTCTATATTGGTCTGACCTGTTTACACATTGGCCTAGAAGGAACTAAAAACTTCAATATAAATTTCAGTTTTGATCAAACTGCAGCCATTCTGGGCCTCTGCAGAACTGGGAGTGGTAAGAATGGACGGTGCAAGTGATTAAAATGCAGAGCCCAGGTGTTGGCTAATTCACAGTACCCTAAATGTCAACACCTGAGGAGAGGGATGGACTCTCTTGTTTTGTATGGGAAGAGGTTGTGCTGTCTTATGGGAACTGTAGCAGTAAATTTATGGTCATCGGAATGAAAATTCAGAGTTTTGTGACTAAAGTTGCAAAGTGAGTGGATGGCAGCGCTAAGCACAGACTTGGTTTGACTTCCAGTCCCATATACCAGAGCAGATCTTACCTCTTTTGATTTGATCCGGACATGACTGGAATGAGCAAGTAAGCATCTCCTCACACTCTGAAAACTATGTTCAGATGCTCCTTTTAAAGTGTGAATTTGACAGCATTCACAAACAAGTACCAGAAAGAAAAACTAGTGGGCAGTGTCTTGTATTTCTCCTTAGCTGAAAGATGCACAAAGCAAAACATGCTTAGAAAGCTTTGTACATGTTTTACTGACAAGAAGAGGCAAGGATGACTGTGGGCCTGTGTTCGTGTAACACATGTCAGTATGACATAGATGTTCAGTGCATCTACATCTTAACAGAGGCTGAGTTTATCTGATGTATTTTCAATTTAATTTATTATTGTTTATTTGCAAAAAAATCTGAGGGCATCATACTATTTTAATGGTTAATGGCCAAGTTTTCTTTATATTGTTAAAAAATAGTATGCCATTTTATATAAATTCAACACAAATTGTTTGAGAATAATTGTCTGAGAATATTCAGTATTTCTTTTATGTATATTCAACAGAAATTGTATGAGAATAATAGCTACAAGAGGTTCTGTTTTGCATATCTCTCATTCTTCCAGTTGGATGCTCTAAAAGCATTTTACAAACAATAATAAATTTAGCTTTACAACACCCTGCTGGTGTGAATGAAAATTATGTACATTTTTTAAAATAGGAAAACTGAGGCATAGAGATATTAAAGCAAAATGCCTCAAGGGTAGCCACTGGCATTACTTTGGGATGCTTCCATTTTATTTCGGTGAAAGAAAATGACACTACATTATCAAACACTACATTATCAAACTGGTGAAAGTGTGAGGAAAAACTTTTATGATGCTGTCATCACTTCTGCACTGTTTTTACTTGGAAGATGAGTGGTAGTCTAGGAGGATGTTCAGGATTTCAAAGAAAATCACTTCAGGTTAGCTGGAAAGGGCTGATGTGAACATCATCAGACCTTTTGTGTAATGTAGTGCATTAAATATTATGACCCTTATAATTTGTAATAACATACAATCATATGTGAATGTAACTTTTAGATGACTTTCTAAAATACATAATGAACATTTTCTGTTTTGATGGTAAGTCCATTCCAAATTTTCTAGATATGCATTTAAAAGCATTTATCTTAAATGGGCAGAGAAATATTTTAAAATTTCAGTATCCTTATACCTCCAACACAATATTACAAACAGAAAGGTAAAGAAAAGCTCTCCCCATTGCTGCAGATATTCAGTTTTGCTAGTGCAAGAAGAAAAGTCTTATTTCATAAGCAAAAAGCCAAAGGAGAGACATTGCATGAGTTGCTAAAAGATTTGGCAGTCTTGATGAATAATAAGCAATAAGAATCACACACTGGACTCTATTATAGCTGTAGCCCATAGGTGCATCCAAAGTTTGATCTAAACTCTGCACCATGGATATGAGAAAGCTAATCGAAGCTGATGGATCTTTACAATAATGTGAAGTTCCTTTGGCTTTAAATGGGGTTGGTATATTTATAACTTGATTGTACTAGCTCTCTCGATTTTTTGGCTTCTGCTTCAGCCAGCTGTGGAAGAAAGTCTCGATGGGGTTTATTAACTAGAAAGCCACTGCAATTTCTTTGTACCAAAAAATCTGAGATAAGCTATAGAAGGTGTAAGAATGGATATTAAAATTGGTCAGGGCTGAAGGCAGCCCTTAGTAAAAGTATCTGTGGCATAGTTACATATCAGTGTAAAATATATATCTCATTTGTAGAAGGTACATTGCCTTATGTCCTTATTGTAGAGAACTTTGATTCAGGTTTCCCGTATATAGCATCACTTAGCGTTTATAGACTTGCAGCTTTAGAATTCTGCCTGTGCTCCATGGGACATCCTTCTTTGCAGCAAAACAACGAAGGAAAATTTCATGTACGAGTTATTCATAAATTACTTCAAACATGAGAAATTGTTCTTTACAAATATATCATTATTGTGCATTGCATGCTTATTTTATCATCTAGTAATTAGAGTTGTTTCATGATTTATAATATGTTCCGTATTTCAGCTATTTAACAATTCATTTCTAAGTAAGTTAAATAAATTAGTTGGCAGTAGAATGATCACACATCAAATTCCAATATGGGTCCCTAGCTAAAACCAGTTGCCATGTAGGTACTTCCAAATATAATTACCTTGGAAATCCTGACACTAGGTAACAGCATAACTTACAGTTCATTTTGCTGCAAATATAAGTCAGAATGCTCTACCTGAAACTGAGCATTTACTTTTGAATTGAGCATTAGCACTGATACACTGTGTCTCAGGAAATGAACAGAATTAAGAAAGTAAATGAATTAAAGAAAATAGAAAGCAGGGGTCTGTGTAGAACCAATTCTGATTTATTTGAATCTCATTGGTCTTAAAAATAGCTCTGTGTCAATGTAATTACTTGGCCTGTCAGCTTTTTGGGGTAGGAAATCTTACTAACTTAAATATTAGGCATCTGAGGACTATTTTATTCTTTTCGTATTGAGACCATGCTGCAAATGTTAGTGAGGCTTGCAGGACAGATGTTACTCGTGAAACAGTGAAACCAGTTCCAGTGAATCCTGGTTCAGAACCTGCAAATGTGGAATAAAAACCGGTTCATATTGCTTCACAGAGAGACCACCTCAGTCCCCAAAAAATCAGAATGTCTTCCCCCCCCCCGCCTTGTTGTTCCTCTGATTGGAGAGTACTGCAATTTTCTTATCTTTTCCTACTTAAATAGAAAGCTGCTTGTGGTTTTTTTTCCCTTAGCTTCCTAAGAAAGCTATTGCTGAGTATCCTCCGTTCTGGCTGGACAGGACTCAGTTCCATTGGGTTGATGGTCTAAGAAGAGGAAGGCATTAAAGTAAAAGCTGAGCAGCAGAGTTTGAGCCCTATAGTAAAGTTATTTAATCAAATTGTTTTTCAGGTGTTCGCAAGAATGCTTGATAGAAGAGTCTTGGTGTTTGGTTTTTTTAAAGGCTATTGGATTTCAGTATTTGTCCCTTAAGACTCAGTGACGGGAAGGCTTTGAGTGCAATGAAAACTTGATCAATTTTAATATAAATCCTTATTCTGAAAATAATGATTTAAAGTTTTTGTAGGGCAACTCCCTTCAAAAGATTAGCCAGGCTAATCTGATCATACTATCTGTTGAATCTATGGAAATCTTGAAAGTGCTGTATAGTTGAACTGTTTTCACAGAATAAAATTAGTGTAATAGGTGTATATGTATTGCATTAATTTATGAAATATGTATTAGTAACTATCCTGCAATACAATGCAGAAAGAAAGATTTCCCTATCTCATGTGACTCGCTATCTATATTAATTAAACTATTGCATTCCAGTTTACCGTTTATAAGCATCACTACTTGTAGGTGCTTTGAGTTAGACCTTTAATAATTAGACTCAACTAGGGGATCATCACTCCCTCAGCCTCTCTCCCCACCTCTCAGTGTATCTGTACACACATGGCTCTACAGTAAGGTGATATCTACTATAAATGGAAAAGGTAGATTTAGTATAGGTCTGTCTTGTTCCTAAAAGGTTGTATGATTTACTGACTCTTCCCTGGATTAAAAGTGGTCAGGATCACCAGAGTGGTGAAAAACAGACATTTTTGCACACTGAAGATGTAGAATTCAAAGATTTAAAGCTTGAATGTGAGTCAAAAGTTGTCAGTGTCACCTGCACTGGAAGTGTGCTTGGATCTTTACTCCGTCTCTGCAGAAAAAGGTGGCTGAGGTTCCCTTTTCCAAATTTTTTTATTTAATGCCATTAATATTGCTGGTTGTAAAGTTCTACAGGTGCTGAATGCCTTTGAAAAATCTCCCCATGGTCCATTAATACAAAATTATTAATGTATTTACTGGTATAGTACTTTGGGCTGAGGACACTTCTCAGATACTGGCCTAAATTGTACCTTTGAGCATACTGCTGATAAAAATGGTGTTATAGAGCTCCATACAGCCCAAGATAATGTAAGCAAAGGACCTCCTAGGTCTTCACATCAAACACAACTGCACATACCACACCACATAACTGTTTTCCTGACCTTGCCAGAGTTCATTGTGCTGGGGAGCAGCCCTTTTGCTTCCACCAGTCAGATGACAAGCTACATTCCAGAATGGGATGGCCATGGGAATTTCCTCCAGCAGCCCTTTGGCTTGTGTACAGCCAGTCATTCATTTGCCTGTCGTGGTGTTAAATGGAAATTCTTTTCCTTCTGCACCCAATTGATATATTTCTTACAAGGAAATGATAGCTGTAATCAGCCTCAACAGGTCACTTTCTTCTCATATTATCTCATCAGATAGCCTCTTCTTGCAGGACTGTTCCAGTTTGAGGAGTTCTTTCCTGAACCAGGTGATCTGAAAGCTTCATAGTAAGGTATCACCTAAAGCTTCCAGGTGGGGTCTCACCAGCTGTGTTGCGCAATGCTATTAGTAGTTCTTCAACAGAAAAATCTCATCTGATACCATCTTGGTATCATTTGCTTTTCTCACGCTGACATTAGATTGTCACCTGCAACTCCTCTTGTGATCACTCATTACACCAAAATTTTTCTCCTTATCCAGCTGATGGATTCCCAGCTTACAACAAAGATTTTGTCATTAGTCTCCAAATGCACAGTCTTGCATTTTGTGATACACCATTTCGTCACAGTTTTATTATTCCAGTCATCAGGTCTTTCTCCGAGACATGTGGACTCTTTTTGTACTACTGTACATTTTAGCTGAGCATTGTCAATGCATCTCATCAGCACACTGTCATTTCTCTGTTAAGGTCACAGAACATTTGACAAAGTTTGTTTTTAAAATTATCCTGGAAGATACCCACTAATAACCTCTCTACAACTTGAAATGCTTATTTTCAACATTGTTTGCTATTATATCCTCTTGGATCAGTTCCTTATGTAACATGTTTTCCTTCACAGGTACCAATTTGTCAAATATTTCACTGGAAACCTGGCAGAGATTTTCCTCATTTTTTATAACCAGAAGCCATTATTTACTTGAAGAAAAAAAACAAGGTGAGGCAAACATGAATGTGAAAAAATAATTTTTTCTGCCATTTTCCATTGTATTTATTGAGGAATTTCCATTTGTTTCCAGTCTTTCTTGCTGATTTGCTGAATTTTAGTCCTTGCATGCTATCATATTATTTATGTCTGATTAACAGATTTTATCTCCTTCTCAACCTGTTCAATTTTCTTCCTGACATTAAAGACTGTTATTCTTCAGTCCCCATTTAGACAAGATGTTCGAGGACTTCAGTACTGGAAGTTTGAATTTAATGACTTAACTAAAAGAAGCACTACATAGTCCCAAAGTGAGAAATAAACAGCTGAACAATGGATTTTCTTGGTTGCTTGCCTTAGCTGTCAGTTGGAATTTTTTAGCTCAGGAAAAACAGAAGTTTAGCTGATAGCAACTAACACAAATTTTATATTTATTGCATTTCCCTATTTTTATGCCTTTTACATGAGTTCTAATGAAGGATTCACAAGGAAACCCAGCTGGCAGTCACTTCCCTATACATTTTATCACATATCCCAATAGAGTGACATTTTTAGCATGCTTTTCCAAGTTGTTACATTAACAAATTTGCACTGATTTCTTTATCCTGTCATCTAAAGACCACCTTGTAGTAAGACAGTGAACTTTTACAGCATTCCATAGTTGATGCACTGTCTAATGTCACAAATGTCTGCTCAAATTACTTCACTAAGACTTGAGAAGAGTCTACATTGTGCCTTCCATTTGAGGTTGATTTGACAGAATCAGTCCCTGTGCTAGCTCATGGCACTTATCAGTTAGTCAGCCTTCCTCAGGGAAGAGAATTTAGAGTGCACCATATTCAGTTTTCAGATCAAGCCCTGTCCCCTTAGGAAGCTATGTACTGCATTATTAAACAAGGTGCCATCAGCCATAACACCATGCTTAAACATTCAGTCAAATAAAAGACGACATCATTATGTTAACTCTTTTTTCACCAATTTAATTTATCTTTCAGTGATCTGAAATAAAATCCTAAGACAAAGAAAACTTTGCTACACCTTTCTTTTAATTTCTCTTTAAAGTGCATAAACATGGGCATGAAAAGCTGTCTGATGTTATAAAATAATGATTAAACTTAATGCTATATGAGGTGGTTTTTTGCAAATTAGAATTTTTAAGTTATATGAGACCAAGGTATTGTTTATTTTGTCAGTTTTATATGTAGTTCTCTTATAGACTACTCATTTTGTATGTTTTGATTTAACTGTCTCAGCTATACACAACCAAATTCTGATGATTGCTATAACTTTACATATGTCAAGGACAGAAAAGTTACTTCAAGCTGATATATCTAAATAAGAGAAGAAATTGGTCATAAATGTAGAATTCTCTTTATAAAATGTATTACCTGTTATACCATCAGTGCACTGTGCAATAAGGTATAAGTAGATTGTGATCAAATTATGCACACGGCGTCAAGAATTATGGATCCTTTAAAGTATTTTATGTCATTTCAATCAAACTGAAAATCACACAGAAGGGAGATGTGCTCCCTCTTGAAAGTGAGTAGATTCAGGATATATACTTTAAGATTTGCATTTTAAATCTCCTTGGGTCTTCTCCTTATATTCAAAGTGAGTTTTGTACATCTTTATTTATCTTGTCAGACCAGAAATTGTCAAGATTCTCCGAGAAAAGGAAAGATATCTGTTTTAAAGCTTCATGTTGATATAAATATGAAAATGGATTAAACTCTGCTTCCAATTTTCAAACATATGTACTTCAATGAATATTAAATGGTAGACCCATATCATCATCATGACTTATTTACTTTGTAGAGTTTTTATCAAAAAAGGACTGGAGTTTGCTGTGGAGCGTGAAACTCCACTGTAATTGAGTTTAGAGTGGTAAAACCACTAAAGAGGCCATGGCCCCAGAGAATTCCCTGAAACCCACCTGTCAGCTGGTGTTACATCACTGATCCAACAAGCCATGCCTTCCTCTTCCCACTAAAGACTTCTGTGGCAAAAAAAAAAAAAACCACCATGAAAAAACACCCCAAGTTGCTCCTAGAAAAAAGACCCTCTGCAACAGCTGCACAGTGTCAGCAGAAATAATGATCTCAAACAGCCTCCAAGGGATGCTAGTCTGGGTCCTAATTCTGTAAGGTGTCATTTCTTTCATTGCAATGCCATTAAGCATGAAAGTAATGGAGAGGACATGAAGTGTTCTTTCAGCGAAGTATAACAAGAGAGAGAAAGGGTACTTCAGGATATTGACAGGAAAAGGTGTCTTGTTTTGCTAGAAGTATCATCTTAAGGGATCCATGCATAAAAATGGCAATTTAATTCTCACTATTTTACCATCGGAATTGCACATTTAAACATTGTAGCTTTTTGAACATGTATGTTCACATGAAAATTGAAATTGTAGGCAGGTTTAGTTCCATAGTTTCTTCGGGTTAAAAGCAGTTTTTTCCAGGTGGATTGAATGACTCAGAAGACTGATACTAGACTACTTCAAAATCATTGATGAAATCAGTCCTCAGGTCAAGTGTTTTGCTTGCAGAACTCCATTTACTTCAGTGGAGTTATATCTCTGCAGGATCTGGTTATAAGTCGATAGTGACTGTTGATATTTAACAAATGGTTTACTAGCCTGCTTTCTGTCCAGCAAACAGATCTGAAGCAACCCCCCCGCTATAATGTAAGCACCTGCACTAGCCTTTTTAGCAGAACTGAGGAGCCGAACAACACGGGAAATAGCTCCTTTGTGAAACTCAGGGTGATGCCTGCCCCAAAATGTCAAGGCAAGCTGGCAGGGCCTTGCGAGCAGTTTTCCAAAATGGTGCATTTATTCTATTTTTGGCATGAAAAGAGGCTTTCGTCTTCAGACTGTCAAGTGCGTCCCTTCACAAAAGCAAACACCTAGCTTCAAAGACAGTTAAATGCCTGAGCCTTATTTAAGAGCTTACCTCCACTGAAATCATTGCCATTCTGACATTGGATCAAAGTCTGTAAAAGAAAAGAGTCCAAATGTTTTCTTTTGAGAAGATGTAGCTGATCATATTGAGTCCCTTTTTCAAGAAAGGGAAAGAAGCTGCTGTTAGACTTGGATTTGTTTCAAAGATTGTGGCTGGCAGATACATTGTTCTGAAAACTACTCCTGCCAGTTTTTTTTTATCTATTACACCTACATTAATATTCAGTGCAAATGAGTCCTCAGTTTGGTCTTTGAATTACTACTGTGATCATCAGTGGTGAAATTGAGAAAGGAGATTATATTTCTCCTATATCTTATGCTGCACATCGAAGTCTGAAATAGTGCTTCCTACAGGAGGTGTGCCGCTCTCAGAGTTGTCCTGCTGTAACATGTTTCAAAAATAGTTGCTGGGAGGAACATTACAAATTGCTGTGCATTGCCTACTTGACCTTGGCATGCAGGCTTACTACAGGTAAGGAACTCCAAACTGGATCACTGCTGGGAAAAGGATACACAGAAACTTCCAACCTACTGAGGAAGTGATTTGGGCTCCCCCCTATTCCTGAAGGAGAATAAAGCTGTTGTTAGTGTGGGTGCTCTCCTAGCGGTATGGAGGTATGTCTTCTTTAAATCAGAGAAGATCACTGCAGATTCAGTGTCTCCCAATGTGTCTGCTTGCTTTCAGCTTCAGACTCAAGAGTCTTGAGTGATTATTTATTGAACTGAAGATGATAAATCTGATGTCCCTCACTGAAGAAAACTTCTAATTGTCCATTGTTTCACTATTCTATGCATTTTTACAACCAAGGAAACCTTTAGGCACATAATGAAATTAAAAAATATGTGTGTTGAGAATAAACACACATTTTGTCTTCTGATTTAGTCTTAGTGTGAAGAGGCATGCTTTTTTCTTCAAAGGATGCAGCTTAAACATTAAAAATATCACTTTCTCTGTACTATAAATAATTCTAATTTTAGTATTGATATATCAAAATAAACTTTACTCCCCTGCTTTGATATTTTATGCTTCTTGAGGGGCTACACCTCACGACCATCGGTGAATACTTTGGTCTGTAGTACTGCAGTCTTGGGTGTCGTTTCAGTTGTTCTTAAACCAGTTGAACTGTGGGCTGCTGCTAAAAGGGGTGATTTTTTCTTGAATGATCAAGCTGCTGTTCCTGCCCCAGTATCTGCTGCAGGGTGTCATTTTTGGTGGCTATCTGACTGATAGAAAACTGTTTTCCCCCCAGTTAGTTTTCAGTTGGATCAGCTCACTGACCTGGCAAAATCTGATGCTGCAGGATCACTGGACCTGACATGAGGAAAGTGGTGGGAGCATGGCACCACAGGAGGGCAATCTGAGTGACTTTTTTTTGGCAACAGTCCAAGTTACACAGGGTAAGATGTATCATGAAGTCACTTTGCAGTTAGTAAAAGTGCTGGTTTATTACACTAAACAAACAGGGGAAATGTGACTTAGTATCTCTGAATTACCCTCCTTTTTCTCCCCTTACTCTGTGCACCAGTGTAGTGCCTGCATTCACATCAGCCTTAATTTTAGCAATACATCAAGAAGATGAGGGATGTTTAAAATAACTTTTTCCATAGATTTTCACAGACAATCTTTTTTACTCTGACTGCGGTACAACTTCTTGCCTCCAACCCTGCTCACCCACAATGTTTTCTGGCATCTCTATTTGAGGGCCCCAAAATGGAACAGTGGAAGAAAAAATGACACCATATCCCAAAGAATTTACATTTTGATATTTGTGGAAATGTACCAGATTTCAGGTGTTCATGCTTGTCCTTACTGTGCCATGAGAGATTCTCTCAATTGTTTAGGAGAACTTCATGGTAACGTATGTTAGCCGTTTATGCTCCTCAGTGATAACACAGTATTTGTGCTAGGAGAGAACTGCCAGAATGAAAGTGGTGCTGTGGGTTTGGCTGTCGATATCTGTGTTGCTGCTATCTCATCACTGAATATGGAGTAGCTGACAAGAACCAAAGGAACAAAAAATGGCAGCCTGCATGTCTTCAACTTTCATTACCTATTTTGCTGTTGTATGAGGGTGGTAATTGGGTTATATTGTCCTCCTTACTGGAGTTTCAGGAACAGTGTAGCATGTTGTTACAGTCTGTTGCACAGCAAGCTGGGCTATCAGTTCCAGCAGTTTACTGAAATAAGTGATCATTGCATGTCCACAGTATATTCAAGGTAATTTACTGTGATGATGGGCAACTCTGTTCGCTGAAACATACCGCTTCACTGTTTCTGCAGAAGAGTCATTACGCTTTGGATGTGCTTGTTATCAGATGTTGATTGGCAGCTTTCAAACACAGGGCATTCACACAGTGGTCTCACATACTGCCTGGACATCGTGGAGGTGAAAAATTATTATTATTGTTGAGCCTTACATTTAATACCCAAGCGCGATATCAGCAGCCTGTCCAGTAAGTGATGAAGGATATATTACGAATATTGTAAACATTGCGGAGATTAATTAACGCTTTCCCTTTGACAAGCCGTACCCAACACTAGATGGCACACTTGGCTTTAGGATCACAGCCGCTTCGGCATGTCCTGGCGTTGCCTACGTGCCTTACCAGTTTGGTCCTTCTTTTCTGCAGTTTTAAAATAAGAAAGGCAGGTGAGGTTACAGAGCACGGCTGGGTGATCCTAGTAGAGTAATTTGAAACCTCTGTCCTGTGATCCTCCCCAAGCTGCTTTTTTCTACAGATTTTGAAAATTTTCAAGAAATCCCTGAATATGGAAAGAAAATAACACTGAAAGCAAAATTAGAGGAGAAACAGGAATGCAGATAGCAGAGCACTAAAAATAGCAACATTTTTAAGCAAACAGTAATTCATCAAAAAAAATGGGAAAGGGGATGCAAAACTGTTTTCAACAGACATTTTCCTCCGCCTCTATTCCATCTCCATCATCTACTATTCTTATACTGGTGGATTAAAAATGGTTACATAAGCTAAAAATAAATTGCTTCATGTCAGTTTAATTAAAATAAAAATTTTTCTTTATTTTATGACAATTCTTGATTTGATCATTGAACAAAAATCCACAATTTCAATAGTCCTAGGGCAAAGTGTTACATTTAACCTCTGCCTATGTCAGGAACTAGTGGGACATAATGGGATTGGGAGAAAAGAGCAAAATGGATGGAGCTAAGGATCCAATGTCCACACAAAATGAATTTCAGGGAGGTTACTTTGACTACTCTAATCTGGTCCTGTGCGCTGAATGCCTGTACATCAGGCGAGGTCTTGGAGCAAAACCTCTGGTTTAATTGCATTGGCCTTGATGATCTCTTGAGATGCTTTCCAGACTATTGTATTACAAAATCTTGTTCAAAGCCTGTTTTGGTTATGCCTGAAAAACACATACTACCTTTTCCATGTACAGCACTTAGTTCTTAGAAATTAAAATACTGCTTTTGCTGCCATCAACACAATGTACAGACAGCTGGGTTTCTCTGTACTTCTCTCCATCACTCAGCTGTGGAAAAATTCATCTCACTTAGCTACCAGGAATAGAAGCTTTCATGAAGTCCTCATCTCACTAAAGTATTTTTAGCTCTTCTTTATCTCACTTTTATGTGAAAATGCATATATCTCTGGTATTTGTGCCTCATCCTTTTCCATCATGGAAGGCCTGGCCACACAATCCCGATGCTGCATTGATGATATCCAAGTACAGACCTCTGGTGTTCTCTTATAAATCTCTGCTCAACTGGGATTATTATCAGGGTATGATCTCCCCAGTGAAAGCCTTGGCTCAGATGTTTCTTCTTTCTGAAAGAGTGGAAGCAAGACTCAAAGCGTGGCTTTCTGTTGGAAGCTGGGAGTCCTGTCCTGGCAAAGGCAGGCATTGAAGAGAGTGCAGAGTTATTTTTTGCACTCTGGTGCCACTTGGTACCAATGTTCGCTCTAAATATTTTAAAATAATTAGTCATCAATTCTTTCTAACTTTCTGCCTTTCCACCACTGTAATTGAATAATTTTATTTGCATTGTTAATGATTGACATGAACCAAAGTGAGAAGAAAATCAAACCACTAAAATCTTAGGAAGTGAAAAGGGACTTTATTGTACTGTCCACACTAATAACAAATGTATTAATTTTAGTAGTTCAGCATCCTAATTTTTAGAAGCACTGAAATATCTCCCAGCTGGATAAAAAAATGCAGGAAAGGCAGCCCTGTCTAGCTGACACAAAGTCAGAAACCTAACAAAGGGAATGTAGCCTTAGAAAGTACAAAAGTCAACAGGTCAACATAAATCAACTTTGTCAGAATGAAAAGGATAAGTCCATTTGTTGGTAGATCAGATTAACGTAAATCAAGGGAGTATAAAGGTTACACATTATAGGGATTTGTGACTGGTAAACTTTCATAGTGTGATCAGAGATAGTAATCACCTGGCAGTGGGAATAAAAAGTCAAAGTGAAGCTTAAACACTGAATCAAAAATCAGTCCTGTTAATGTCTAACAGACTGAGGTCAAAAATTCATAAGAGTCCAGCTGTGAAAATAAGATGGGAGCTGTATTAGTTTCCTCCATTCTGTATCTCACATTTAAGTGTTGTCAGTTGATGAGGGTTTGTCCCTTGGGAATTGTTGTGGGGTAGTTTAGTCCATGTAAAGTGAAAATTTTGCATCACACAGAGGATCTTGTGAAATTCTGTAAGTCATGAGGACTACATGCTGAGATTCATAATGGCAAGGCAGGAACAGCAGAAACAGTAATCTGCCACATGCCCTTATCTAAAAGTGGTTCTTGACAAAAGAAGGCAGCATGTTTGCAGTGTGGAAGCTATCAAAATCTGTGACACATTTTAACAGTCAGTGGTTATTAATGGATAAAAACTGGTAACTTTAGACCGATGCTGAAGTATATAACTATTTAGAATAAATATAAATCCCAGTGTCACATCTTTTGGTACTATTTCTGTTTGTGGCATTGTGTAAAGTTCCATTACTGGGTCAGAAGTTTGATGTAAACAAACAATAAGCTCTCTAGCAGGATTTATATACTGAGGAAACTTGAATTAAGAAAACAAATCACATGCACCTTCTTTAATGCACATTTTGCATAACGTCTATGCAAATATTTTACAAAGCTTTTTGTACTTTGTCCATTTTTCCTCTTTGTTTTCAAATGATGTACTCACTGTTCATTGTTTATAACTCCACAAATTTCAAAATTTATGTAACATTTTAATATCATGGTTTTACTGCATACTCAAGAGAAAGAATCTAAATCAAGCAAAGAATCAATTTTAAAAGAAATTAATGTAGTCCTGCTTCTTTTCTAAAAATTATTTGCAATCCTTGTCAAATTGTTTAACCTATGTTATCTAAATTCGGACATATTTAGGAAGTGCTTTCCTCTGTATTTGGCCCCACTCTCTTATTTTTAGTCTGTAATGCTTTCCAAAGAGTAAGATGCTAATAAGCACATGAACACATCACATCTATCTATAAGGGATGTATTATGTACGCACAAACTACATTACACAGAATTGTTGATTTAGGGTATTCACAGGATTTTCCAATGTGTATTTGTTTAGTATATTTAGCCTCATTTTATAGATGGAGTGACATATATAGAGAGTGACATAAAAACTGATGGCAGATTATGTCACTACATAACTTCTTCTCTTGTGATGGTCTAAATGTAATTGAAGGAAGGTTGTGAGGATGTTGGCTAAGGCTGATGTGCCCAAGAGCATGGCCTATGAGCCCATTTGTTTCCCCAACTCTATGACTATCTACTTGTGAGTAACTAAAGCTCCAGAAGCTGGAAGTCATAGTCTGAAACAGTGATTTGTCCAAGGAAACAGTGACATTACTGTTCATGCATCTATTTATCCTTTGAAAATACAAACTGAGAATAAAGTATACAAGTAGCATCAGGTCATGGTATCAGAAGCACAGGTTCTATTACTATTACTTCGTTAAGAATATTTTACTGAATATTCCCATGACTCCTGTGTAGAAGAGAGTACTGCCCTTTGTGAATAAAGGTGGTATATGCTTTCCAAATTATCCACAATGGCTTTAACTTTGAAATAAATCACTAAAGGGCCAACTGACTTATCCACTACATTAAGGGAAACACTGAGTTGTACAAGTTTCCTCAGCAAGTCATAAGGAGCTTGACTTATCGTTCCTGACTGATAGTTCTCATTTGGGTGGGGAAAAAAAATCTTACATGATAATAAGACAAACGTTAATGCTGATGAGGTGGGAAGGTCATAACCAGGATCATGAAGTGTAGAGCTTAATATTCAGAATGGCAACAAAAGACAATCAGTGACACAAAAACTGAGGGCAGATGATGTCACTTCATTCCTCCTTACCTTGTAGTGATTTTATCGACCACAGATTGTCATGGGATGGTGTCCTAACCAAATAAAAAATAAAGTTGGTTAAAAAGCTACTAACGATAAAAAGATCCACAATTAAACTAATAGCTAAGGTAATTTACTTCCATTCAGAAAGGTCTCAATATAGTTTAACAACTACTTCTGTGGAAATTATTTTATTTGCCACATAAATCTAGCCAACTCAGAAATGGGACAAAAAGCTTTTAGCAGTTCAGAGTAACAGAACACCAGGTGATGACATAAAATGAGAACCAAAATATGCTACTGGAATAGAAGTATGTGTAGCAAATGTAGTGAAATGCCAATGGCCTGAGAGGGAGGCAGTCATTGCTAGAGTAATTGGAAGATGAACCTGATCCTGTAGCATTAGGAGTTACAGTAGACCTAGAGGAGAAGAAGGGATGATACTGGGTCAGAGCTAGGAGCTCTCAGTGAGCATTATCAACGAAGGGAAAATACAGTAGTGGCAGAAAGGTCTGCAGACAAGTAATGAGGGCAACCACAGACTTGTAGGGTAAGTGAAAAATGAACCATCTCACTGAAATAATTGTTGTTGTTTTACACTGAGTGTACTCAAGCTGGGTTTCACTCCAGACGTGAAGTCTATCAACACTGAAATTGTCTTGAAATCTTCTATTGTAACTTTCTAACTTCATTTGCTGTGGCTGATTCAGTACTGCTGGGTGCTGACTGAGACTGAAAAATACATCAGGGGTGGGAAAGTACTCTTTCCTGCAAATATTTGAGTTTTCTTGGAAGTTTCCCATACTGACCTGGCCTGACCCTAGTTAGCTTGTGAGATCTGATGAGATCAGAGCCCGAGGTTATGGCACTAAACTAAGAAAAGTGATAACAAAACAAAAATAGCATGATTGACAGGGTAGTAGGCTGAACACAATAAACCTATGGAGAACTATGTGTATGTATTCCACTCCTTAATATCCTCTTTGTAGATAAGAAAAATAAGCCTTACCCTGGAGCTAAAATAGTAATGGGATGAGGGCTGCCTTCCTTACTTGATGGCCATAAACAATAAGTATATTATACAAAGATGGATGACTGAAATGGAAAGTGGGTACTCATGAGATGCTACCTTGAGGCAGGACCAAAGCAGGAGCCATCCTGGACCCTTGTGCTGTCTACAGTTACCTCCTTTTGGTGGCCCTGTGTTTCTCAGTAAGCTGTGATACGACCCTGTGTAGTCCAACTTTAGTGCTTTTCATTGTCAGGTTCATTGAAGCTATAGAAGATTATTTTGCTTGGAGAAAAAAAAAAAGATATGTGAACAAGTCACTGAAAGCATTTACAGATAAAAGGAGTAGTCAGCAGAAAGCTGTCTAAAGAGGTTTCTTTTGTAGTGCAGCAACGAAAAGCAGCTACTTATGACAATAGAAAAAAATGGCAATAGAAGAGTTACGTAAGGAAGCTCAGGTTTCTTTTTTTGTGTCCATGTTTTTCACTAATCTTGAAAATTATTGAGACACATGCTATTAAGGTTGTGATGTAATTATATTGAACTCATTTAAAAGAGCTGTAATGACAGATTTTTCCCTCTGCAATGAGTACTGGAAGTACTTCAGAAATTAGGCCAAGTTCTGATGTTACTTTATAGTGTGATAAATAGGGAGAAACTCCATTAATTTCAAAGGAATTGTTCTAGATTGTTACAGAATACCTATAGTTGCTCAGTGCTTAGAGCCTCTATTTTTCAGTTTTTCAGAAAACTAGCATATTTTCTAAACATCTTTCATTTCTATAGACTATTTTATATGCAAGCTAAAGCCTCATATACATCTTCTCCTTGCTTGGAACAAGCTGGGACAAATTAGATGTCCCTGAGGCTTTTTTCTCCAGTATTCCAGTTCAAGGTAGAAATGCAAATACATTACACAAAAAGCTTCCTCTTTTGGTGATTCAGAGCTGGTTTGCAATTTCTGGATGTGAACTAGAGCTGGTGGGAATTTTTCTGCTGAAACAACTAATGGAGAATTGGATTTCTGAGGGAGCAAAAAATTCCCTAAAAGGGAGAATACATAGTTATAAAATTATAAATTAATAAAAGTTGCTGATTTAATGTATTTTAGACCAGTTCTGGTGAAGATCTCACAGATCTTCTGGCCCTGTTAAATTAAATATAAAGGCCACAAATGTTTGGCTTATCATTTTTAGTGCAACCTGGAATACAGGGATTTTCCTCTTTACTAAAAAATCTGAAGTGGTTGTCTTCTGTGCTGTCAGAGGACATGAATTAATTTGGAAAGCAATAGATCATTTTCCTGTTGACTTTTCCAAATACAGTTTCATTTCCTTGTGAGGCATACTTGTGAGTGTTATTATTTTATGTTCTACATAAACCTCAAATGCAATAAAATACAAAATCATTTTAGTACTGTTATCTCAGTTGTTGAAAAGAACTGGCTTCAGTCCAATTTGTAGGCATAGTTTTGCAAGTACTAAGAAGTCACTTGCTCCCTGAGAATAAAATCACTATGGTAGGGACACCTAAAACCTGGAATACAAACCATTTTATAAAGGCAAAGTGGTCCATCCTCAAGTCTTTGTTACTAAATTCATGCATATGCTTTTCAGGCATCTGAAGCCACTTCTTGGGAAAGATGATATTGGACAAATCCATGATTAGAGCCTTTCTAATGTTAACCATCCCTACTGCACTGGAATTGATTACACACATTTGGTAAAAGACAATTTGAATAGTAAGTCACTTAGTCATATTCTCGTTTTCACATACCATTCAGCATCCTACTGTCCTTCTGCTCTTTCTTTTCTCTTTTCTCGCAGCAGTATGCACAGCATGTCCCCACTATTGTTCAGAATAGTTTAAGATGGCATTAAGATAGAAAGATTGGTGTAAACATGCAGAAAAAGTTCACAGTGAAATGTCCAGGCTTCTCCAATGCACAGACAGCAACAGTGTCCTAACGTCCCTGATGAAAAATGGAGAAATTAGCAGCATTTTCACCTGAAGAGGTGAACTAATTTCTGCAAACAGGTTAAAGCCTAGTCCTACAAGTGACTGGGCATTCTTACTGTACCAGTGAAATTTGAGGGAACAGAGCATACTCAGCAGCTTTATCTCTTAAATTTGACCACTTAACCAAAGAAACTCAGTTTCCTGCTATGTAGAATATCTGGGGTTGAAAATTAACCTGCAGATTAGAACTGAGCCAAAACAGAACCCAGACCTCAACTCTAAAGCTACATCAAATTTATCTTTTTAACCATTAGATTAAATTTCCGTGTATGAACATGGTGAAGTATGAACTTTACCAGATTGTAAAATGTTTTGATTTTCTTTTTACAAAGAGCAGCATCATAGAAAGACTCAAATCTAAACAGACCTTCATCCACTATTTCAAGCCCCATGGTTTCCTCTTTCTTTTGGGGCTCTTACTACTACATAGCATCACAACTGGCCTCTCATACTGATGTTTATGTCACTCAGATATCAAACACTAGGATTGCCTGGTTTTGTTTAAAACAAGATTGGCTGAACTGCATGGCAGCACTTACACAGAGCTACGCAGAGTCATGGTTATAACAGCTTTGAGGTCTTTTTTTGATGGCAAGGCTGTATGCTGAGAGCTGGGGAAAAACATCTGTAGCTGACAGCACAGTCTTTATTAGAGGTACTTAGCCAGAGTCTGAAGCTGCGAAGTGGTGTATTCCTCAATACGTGTGAGGTATATCAGCATGGCACAATGCAGTTCTGAGGCAAGAAATGCGAGCTGCTGAAATGACTTAAGGACCAGCAGTATTGCTACATTAGCACAGAGCTTTGCTCAGGCTTAAAGAGCCCATGTTTCTTGTAGAATCAATGTTTGGCCGTCTGAGCTGCCTGCCCCAGTTTAAAATGCACCTGAGGAAGTGCCAGTGGTACAAAAATACAAGGTGGTAGGATGCAGCAAGACAGAGGGGAAGGCAGAACCATGGAAGTATTGCCTCAGAACACCTTGGGCTAATGACCATGAAACTGTGCTCTCAGGCCAACACCTGCTCCTGAGCTGAAGACCTCATTTACAACTGCATTGTGCAGTCCTGGTAGTCCCTTAGGTCTACTCAAGCTCTCACCGCAGCCAGCGATAAAATTTCAGTTGAATTAAGGCTGGACAGCACTGTCCCAATGTCTGGGAGCAGAGGCATTTCCAGAATCCCCAAAACACCTCAGAGAAGTGGTATCTTCAGGAACTGTATCCCTGCAGGAGCTATAGTGCTGAGATCTCACAGGCTGCATGTCAGAGATCTATAGATATAAACTGAAGGGACCCTCTGGTTTGTCTTCTTGTACAACACAGGGCAGAATTTCTCCAGTTATCCTGGTTTTATTCCATATACCAAGTGGTCAACACACAAAATGAGAGGGAGAATTGTAAATAATATACTTCCTATGTGATGCCCAGCAAAGGCCATATTTTTCACAGTAAGTGGGGCTGTATATTTGCTATCTTTTACAGGCATATTAAAAAAGGTCTGAACAATCATTGTGCATCCAATGAATCTACCTTTTAGAAATGCATTCCAATCTTCGAATGGTTTGATACATCTGCTGTGTTGACTGAAGGGTGCACATTGTGATTTCTTCCCTGCCCGTGTCAGGCAGCATTCCCTAGCATTTCTTCTTCCCAGTAAATAAATCTGTGCATAAATAAGACCCTAAAAATAATTTCTCTTTCATAAATATTTCAGTGAATATTCCTGCTTGCACAGGGCTCTCTCTGGTTCCCCTGAAGCCAGATCTGGCCCACATACAGTGAAAATGAAGCTGTCTGCTCAACATGCAAAACTCCTTATGTTCTAGCTAAACAGTAAGCATCAAGTAAAAGGAAAAGGACTTTTTCTTCCTTTGTCTTCCAGCAATGTTAGCTTAGACAGCCACCAGCACATGATCATTTACATAAGGAGGGAACTGCAGAGCTGCTGCCAACTGCCCATAGTGCCTGCCAAAACAGATGTTAGATGTTACTGTTAGAATAATGTCTTCTTCAGCTTGACATGTGAGTGTTGCAATCTTTATTTAAAAGGAAGAGGAAAAAATATGGTTGAATTAATGAAATGAAGCACACAACATACAGTCTGAAAAAAATTATAACGTAAGGGAAAGTGCTAGTTGTCCAATTGCCTAAGACTGCTAAAACTCGGCTGGGTGGATTTGTCACAGAGAACTGTCCTGGTCTGTCACATAGATGGATCTGGTGACCTAATAGGTCTATTGTATTTTTACTTTTTTACTCCCATGACTTCACATCAATTTTTAGATAGTTTCCAAAAGGCAGTTAGTAAAACTGTAAAGCTCTATATTGACCAGGATGGTGCTAAATCCAGCATTCTTTGTTACCAAAAATTTACACATTAAGTACCAGGCAGCCTTATCACAAAACCTGTGATTTATGCTTGGGTTTTGCTATCATTTTGCATGAATCCTGGGGGCTCTATAAAAACACAATTGAGATGAAGCTTTTGTATTTTATCTATGGGGTATTTTGATCATATATCTTACAGGAAAAGAAAGAACCTGTCTGCAAAGGTGAACAATATTATAATTTATTACTTTGTTTGCCTGTCTTCCTGTAAGCAGGGAACTAAACCTCTTGGTCTATAGAGCTAAAATGCTGACTTATATTGCAGTCAGCCTTATATAGTCAGCCTCTGTGAAGACTTACATTGATGCTGGTTTGGTGCAGTCAGTAGAACCAATGAACCCTCATATTTGCATTTGTATTTTGAGATTGAGCTTTCACAAGGCCTCAGCCATGTCTAACAATGCTCACTCTTCAGCCCTTCCTTTGGTTAATAGCCACACTATTGTTTCTTGCTAGCCTGAGGCTGTGGGAATTCAACATCCCTGGGACCACTGTCCCTCACCCAAATGTTGTTGGAAGTCGTCAAAAAAAGGTAAAAAGAAGTACAGATAGACTTGCAGGCACACATACTGCGTGATCTCACTAACATTGTTTCTTCAGGAGAACTGGCTAAAATGAGTTCAGACCCTCAGCTTTCACGTGCTGTGATTTCATTGCAGGTCCTGTAGTAAAAGCAATTTGCACCTACGAGCTCTCTGTCCCCAGATGACTAGGAGGTAAGGCGGAGTATCTCTCTCTCCCACAGCAAGAGTAGCTGATACAAACTGCCTCACAGGGGATGCTCCTGCAGTTTTTAGGACTTCAACTTGAAGCTGCTCTGTGGAAAAAGCAACCGCCTAATTGCACAGTTGCCCGCTCTATGTGGGCATGCAAAGGAAGTGCTGCCATCTGCTTCTGAAGACAGATGGGACAAGAAAGCATGTGAGTGCTTTGTGTCCTCTCTAGCTTCCTTTTCTTCTCCGGGGCAGGGAAAGGTGGTGGTCAATGTGTTCCCTGGGTATTAGGTTCTGGTGGGCAGGTTTGGAGGAGGTAGGCTCTGTGACCAGGTCACAGCTGGCAGGAGGGGAAGCCCTCATCCCCTTCTCCTTACACCTGCCATGTGTGTGGCAAACTCTGGTGCTCCTCTGCTCCTGCAGTGAGCTGTTTTAACTGATTAACATGACATTTTAGGTGTGTTTTGTTACTTTTTATGGCTCTGGTGAACGCAATCAGCTCAGTGAAGAGTCTGATGTATACCAGAGCTTGCTCCAGAGAAGAGGAAGAGGGAATGGGATTGCACATTTTGGTAGCACTGATGTATAGGATTGGCTCAGCCATCTTGCTTAAAAACAGCAACAGACTGTGTTGAGATGTTATCACTGCAGGAGGGTTACACAGACATTACACTTCGTGGTATGGTTTCAAAACTGCAGTAATCTTGGACTTTGGTCATTCTGATTCTTTAAGCATTTTTAAACCCTTTCCTCTTCCAAATTACAGACTGTTTCTCCAGCCATTTGCAAAGGGACTGGGGGAGGACTCAAGAGGGAAATGTGTGCTGGTACATCTCTGCAACAGCACACTGATGTGAAGCTTTAGCTAGATGCAAAATATATTGTGTTCAGCAGTTAAGCCCTTTTTCTTTGCATACTCCTATGCAAAGAAGTATTTACATGAAATGTCAGTCACCCTGTGGAATTATATGAGAATTAATTATCTGTGGAGAATGATTTGGCCCTATTAATTATGGGTCTCACATAAGAAAAAGAATAGGCCTAATGTGTCATATGATTTTTTTTTTAGCTAGTAAACTAGGAACTCATTGACATCAAATATCAATAATGGTTTTGTTGAATAGAAATTGATGACCTCTGACAAAAAATTATAGGAGAAACTTGTATCATTTTGTCTTATTATAGCCTACTAAGACCTTAGTCAAGATCGGGGTCTTATTTTCTTAGGCTGTCATGCAAGGGGTTAAAGCTGATATTTATCAGATTATTGTTTGCAACCAGTCATGAATGAATAAGGCTTTAATGTATGTAGAGTCAGAAATAACTGATGTTAAAATGCAATTGCAAATCAAATACAGTATTTCACGGAGACAGTTAAAACATTATGTCTAATTAAGTCTTCATTTAAACATGTGTGTAATTTTGTTGTTCAGATTTATGTACAGCCTTGTAGACTCCTCCCTGCAGTGAATCACTGTGCCTGTTTGTATCTTGCCATTTAGTAGAGGAAATCTTGAATTTTATGTTTTGCGGATACAGTCAGATATAAACAAAGTCCTAAGAAGTTTTCTGGGTTATTCAAAAATCTGTATATTTCACTGGGAAAAATGGAGTATTTATCATATTGTACTTTTAGAATATGCTCTAAATATTTTCTTGTCCCTGTGCTTTCTCTTTCTCTTCTCACATTGTTCAGCACCTTTTCTGAATGGCTGCAAAGCACAGTACTGGCACAGCAAACTTGCTGCAACGGGATCCCTTCTAGGGGAAATGGCTTCTTGGCTGCAAGGGAAAGTCATACTTAGGTACCAACAAAATAGATATCACCACCATGTGTATGAATTTCTGACTGTAGCATAAATATATGAATAACATGAAATGGCAACCTGATTTTTTTTTCTTTTAGGGGAAAGTAAATCCTGGAAGTTAAAGTAGAAATTGAAAGAAGGTTTGTATTTTTTTTCCCTTTGCAAATTATGAGTAACATCTAGCTGTTATCTTTCTGTGCTGCCAAAAGTGGTTTAGGAGGTTGGTTGAAGTAAATCTGAAGACACCTCATGTCTTTGTAGCTGTTATAGAACTGCAAATATGCTGAATGCTGAATATAAGAACATCATGCCAGCAACAGAGGTAATCCTCCTGCAGTAGGACCATTTGAGATAAATGATGGTCTAGCAAGGGGATAAGCTGGTCTGTAGCTCCTTTTTGAAAAAAAGCAGTATGCGTACATGCTACTTTGTCCAGCATATGTACTCGGCTGTCTTGCCTGCATAAGGAGTCCAAAAAATATCTGTCAGGCTGAGGAGAGATGATGCAAAGGAGTCCCATGGGCAGTGCCCTAAGTTTCACAGGAATTCCGTAGAAGGGGAGTGCAAACCACACATTCAGTAGGACAAATCCATCGAAAAATGTTTTTCCTAAATTAATGCACTAATGCAGAATGACTTTCTCGTGCATAAAATCAGTGCAAGCTTAATTTTTGTCCAGATACTTTACTGTTGCAGTAACACACCTACTGCTGCTTGAAACAGTAAACCTGTGACAGACTTTGATTTTGGGAAACAGTGCTACAGTGGGAGCAGTTAACGTTGTAAAGCAGATGATTCTCAGTTTTCAGACAGTGATGTTGGACTGTAGGTCAGGGAAACACATTGGCATGTTCATCCTTCACCCAATTCCTTTGAGGGTGGACATTTAATATGAAAAATAAATGGCAAAAGAAGCATAAAGAGAACTCCCTACTACAGGGACCTTGTGTTTTATAGTTTAGAAAAATCATTTCACCTACTAGCTTGGCTGGTGAGTTTAAGAACTGCAGTTAAATGAAACTTCCAAATCACAAACCAGTTATTTGGAAATTGAAGAGAAAGAACATTCTAAAGGAAACTCAGATGATACAAATACTCCTTTGATATCAATTTCGTAGCAGTCTATTCAGATAGCATATAATGGGAAATGCAGCGAGGGATACCCATAAAGATACTTAACTGAAGAAAAGCTCCTTCTTTGTTCTGTGTATTTTTAAAAAAAGTATTTCTGTTGCATTTAGTGTCATCTCCCCAGCCTAAGCTTTTCCTTCTTTTTTCTTTTTTTTTTTTTTTGGTAATTTCTATGGACAGGATAAATTGAAAATGTAAATTTTCATATATTTTCAAGGCACAAGCCATTTTTGCATGCAGATTGGGTTCAGTCATGACCATTTATTCAGATGCAGACACATCTACATAGAAGTGCAAAATCACAAACAGGAAAAGGAAAAAACCAAACAGGAAAATGATAAACAGGAAAAGTCTTTGAGAGGTTTCACTGCAAGTATTTTCCACAGCTCTGCTGGAGATGAGTGGCCCCTACCCTGTGATACTTTCTTGGCCACCACAGATCTAGTATCAGGCTTTGGTAGGATCTGGGCTGTAGAACTGGACCTGATTAAGGAGAAGAGAGCAAGTTAAAAAAAGAAATAGAATAAATATGTACAGCTACTATTCACACCTGCATTTTAGGTCTTTTTGCTTTGCTTATACAAGAAAAAGAAAGCAAGTGTAAACAACAACAGAGGCAGTTTATTCATTAATGGCAAATCATTGCCTCTGTTTCCAGAGGTAAACAAAAGCCTTACCCCGGTGGGCACAGAAGGACAGAAGGCCAGCTCCAGTATACACTGCACCTCCCTATTCATCCCTCTAGAAAGCCTTCTGTGGATGGGCTGCATATGTAAGGAGGGCTAGAAATCCTGCTGTAATCCATGAACTCTTTTCCCAAATATGCATAGTAAACCATATTAATTTGCCATACCCTCCCCATCAATAAATTTCCTTCTTCTAAGGGATGGGCCAGCAGTCCAGTGCAGCACAGAAGATCTTCTGAACAGTATTTTTAGTCTTCTGAAATGAGGAGGCTACAAAAAAGTGCAGAAATACAGACCTGTTGTGGTTTAACCCTGGCTGACAACTAAGCACCACACAGCTGCTCACTCACTCCCCCCCCGATGGGATGGGGGAGAAAACCAGAAGGGTAAAAGTGAGAAAACTTGTGGGCTGAGATAAAGACAGTTTAATAGGTAAAGCAAAAGCCACACACACAAGCAAAGCAAAACAAAGAATCCATTCGCCACTTCCCATGGGCTGGCCGGTGTTCAGCCATCTCCAGGAAAGCAGGGTCCATCACGCCTAACGGTGACTTGGGAAGACAAACACCATCACTCCGAACGTCCCCCCTTCTTTCTTCTCCCCCCAGCTTTATACGCTGATCATGACGTCATATGGTCTGGAATATCCCTTGGGTCACTTGGGGTCGGCTGTCCCAACTGTGTCCCCTCCCAAGCCCTTGTGCCCCCCCAGCCTCCTCACTGATGGGGTGAGAAGCAGAAAAGGCCTTGGCTCTGTGTGAGCGCTGCTCAGCAGTAACAAAAACATCCCTGTGGATTTATCAACACTGTTTTCAGCACAAATGCAAAACATAGGCCCATACTAGCTACTATGAAGAAAATTAACTCTACCTTGCCTCCTTCCACGTGTGTGTGTGTATAGGGAGGCTAGGAACAAGTACAGAAATACAGAGCCTTCCCATAGATTTCCTCCTTCCATGTGTGTGTGGGGTATATGCACTCAAACCTTATTCCCAGAGCAGGATTAAGTAGAGTTTTTAATTATAGTGAGGACTGTGTGAAAAAGCAACACTACATAATGTTTTTTAGTTTTAGTGTTTTTTAATTTTGATAATTGTTTATCCGCATGCTGTCCTGATGGAGAAGTATACGATGGAAATAATTTTTAGTTCCACAGAGAACGAAGTAAAGCATTATCTCAATCCTAGCAAAAATGTTATTAGCCTTTTAGTTCATAATGATTTGACACATGTAAGTGATCATCACATACCAAGGACTTCAAAATATAGTCCTAGATATTTTTCACAGTCACAGTCCTTTCATCTTTTCTGACAGTTTCCCAGAGAAACAATGAATAGAGAAAATTAGATTTATTAATAAATTCAGAAAATGAGGAAAATGTCTCTCAATGAAAAATGTATCCACTTCTAATAAGCACTAGCATTTTTATTTCTTTCACTTAATTTTCAGTTTCACACTGTTATGGTAATATTGATTTTAAAATTTAACTTCGAACACTAGAATGATTAACAATAAGGTATAAAAGACGATGAAGACAGAAGGCAGGTCCTCACCTTCATAAACTGCTATAGCTCAGAGGCTACCAATGACATTTTATTCCCAAGAATCTGACTCAGGGTGAAGAGTGAAACAGATGTAAGGCAGGAGGAAGTGAAAAAAAAGGAAGGCATGTGCTGATACCCTGGGCACAGTCAATATACAGTTCCCCGTTCATCAGAAATATGCATTTTCTGCATATCTTTCAAGCAAATTATACTTCAAAAGGATACACGCAAAAGTATTGTTCCTCAGCAGTTTTTCAAGAATTGATTCCAGGAGACTCATCAACCACAGTTTTCTATGTCTTTGTTATTTTTTCAGCTGATTAATCATTTACTTAACATCAGAACGTGGGTAAGACATAATCGCATACAGTATCATACAGGGACTGACTACTCTGCCAGCTCTGAGGAATGACAAGATACAAAAAAGTCACAGCAAGGTATCTTACCACTACAGTATGATGGCATTTACCTTGCCACAACTTTTATTCTTTATTCAAAGAGCCATTTTTTTGAAATGAATATCTTGCTAATATATTAGGATCTCAGTCTGCAATTGCTCTGAGGCTATTTGCACTTACATTCAATGGAGTGTTCACTTCTCCCTTTAATTTTTCCTAGAAAAGAAAGGTGTCTTCCTTCATTCTCCACTCCTGCTTCTTCCAAAGACAGTCTTATGACTTGTCAGGGCTTCCTAAAGGCGCAAAATGCCCTTGATCCTGGTAAACTCATCAAGAAATGAAAGTGCTTGGATCTTATGAAGAGGCAACTTGAATTTGTATGTTTAGTCCCACCTGCAGGGCCCAGAGGAATTGTGTGTGGCTGTAAGATCACATACTGCATGCATTTGCACTAGGGTGATGTTGATATTTACAGAAGCATCAAAGTTCGCAGCTGCCTGTCCTTTCATAGACAATCAATAAATCATATGTCAGCTCTGGTGATTGTGCATGTCAAGTAACAAGTCATCTACATCTAAGCTATTAAAGATGGTGCACTATTTTTGTGTTGGTTTAAGAGCTGTAAATCTGTTCTGACTAAAAGAAGGAAACAGGAGGGGGAAAAAAAGAAACTCCATATACAGACCATCACTTGCTGCCATTTCTGGCTCTGGTCAGTAAATGCAGAAATGTTTACGAATAAGGAGAGAGCCCTCCCCAGTAAAAAAAAATAAAAATCTGCATGATCTCTAAACTGCCCTACTTGTCACCAGCTGACAGATCTGAAAAATGAAAACTACTTTAGACATTTACTGATCTTCGTCTACCAGATGGTATATGGCAATTCCAGACCAATGTGATGGGAAGGATAGGAATGGATGGAAAGCAAAGCAGATCATAATTGTAAGCATCCTTTTTTGTAATTCTGACGATTTGCCACTTCATAAATTAATCAGTCTGATTTCCTACATATAGTTATAATTTTACTGAAAAACAGACTAGGCTAAATGGATCCTGTTCTGCATCCCAGATGAAAATAAAGATTACAGAAAATAAACAGAATTCTGTGAGACTCTGGCATCAGCTCTTTACCTCCACTGGCTCCCTTCTGACACAAAGGTATTTATGGTCTAAATTAGTGTTAATGTTTTGCAGGGCTTAATTCGTATTACTAAGTGGCTTTGCGATAAACAGCTAAAAGTGCAAAACATTACAATTCTGTTTCCCAGACTATAATTTTCTGCAGCAATAGAAATGCATTAGTGCTAGCTTCGACTTCTCTTCTGCTAAATAAGGGCATGTTTTAATGCATACCTGAATCTACTGTACCTCTTTCTTCTGGGGTAGTTCACTGACTTCTTTCCAACTAATGAAACATGGGCAAATGCTGATGATCTGAAATCTGGAATTGTAGATGACATCTAGGAGCTTCCCTCAAGATGGCACTACTGAACTGCTTCACATACCTCTGAACCCTTATGTAATCTTGTTTAAACAGTATCAGGGTCATTTTAAAGCTAAGATCACACGATGCTAATTTGGCCAATGATTTTCATTTTAATTTTGGCAAAATGCCTTCTTTATGTCTAAGCACAGGCATTTAAATGCAATATTTTTTGTGCAGGCTCTGCCAATAGTCTTGTAGTCAGGGAATACTTGTTAAAAAATAGCCAGGATTATACTTTGCAATTTGCCTTAGAAACCACAAACCCCTCTGAAATCTGCTACACAGATTTGTGTACATCACACATGTGTACACCCTAACATATTAATTGAAAAGGATGATACAAAGTAAGGGGGAGAATCTGTGAACAGAGAGCCCCTCCACGCAGCTATCTATTTCCACTCTTAAGCAGCAAAACTCTTGCTTTTCCACCATCCTAATAGACCCTCCTGAAACACTGTGTAGAAAAGTCTGAGGTCATAAAGTATCTATAGGTGGAAGGTCTGGAGCTGCATCATTACTTCTTCTCGCATCTTAAGATTTCCAAGAAATACACCCCAAACTTCCCACACGCTGTCCTGACCTTTGCACACGTGCACAGCCTTCCAGACTGGGAGCTTCGTTACAAAGAAATCTGGACTATGATCAGTAGAGGCAGTCCTTAGAAAACAAATGCTTTTTTTCATCTTTCCTTTTCTGACTTTCCACAGTTGTTCTCAAAATCCCTCTCTCTGAGAGGGCAGCTCTCTTGAATAATATTGTAAAGAAGTATTTTTTTGTAGAGAATTCCATAGAGAATTTCTACACAGTTTGGGATAAGACATCAAGGAAAACCTAGCTGATCTATATCGATGAACTGTAGGAAGAAACCGAGATAATATCATTTGCATTAGCAATCACCTTATAAACCACTGGAAAGAATCTGGTTATACTTCATTCAAGTGTTGTAGGAGATTAAATGAAACTATCCTCATCTCAGGACTAAAGAACCTTGCTTTGCTATGCTAAAACTATACTATGCCTTGAGTAACTGATTCATCATAGCAAAACCTCATCTGTGTACCTATGAATAATGTGAAATGACCTAAAAAATACGGAACTAGGGAAGTTTTTACACTGTGAATAGCATCATAAGCACAGACTCTGTTCAAAACAGCTAACGTTTTGTAACTTAAATGTCTCCTCCATGTTTTAAGGGTAGTTGAAATCCTAGTTTTTTATGCTTAAGAAAGCTGATTAGTTTTGGGGGGTTTTTTTGAAGCTGTAGCAATCTGCAAGAAATGAACAGACTTTTGTGAGACCTCCCTGTTACGTGGCACTAACACAGCTCAGTCTTTGCTTAGCACAAAATTCATTCCATCCATATGAGACTTCTGAGGTCAGGCCCTGTGGGACCAAAAGCTTGTCTGCTTTTTTCCTGCAACTCTGTCAGTTGGTTTGATAAGGTACATCACCTCTTCCTCACAAATGTTGCCTTCCCACAGCTGCAGTTACAGAGATCTCAAATTACTATGAAAGGAGCTTCATGACTGTATGTGATGTTTCAATAAGAGATGGCCAAAACTGTTCACTGCAGGTGAAAAGGGGCCAGTTTTGCCTAGCATACCTCGAGCTGAAATGTCTGACTTAAATAAAGGTTCCTTAGACAACCCTGGATATATTTGCAAATGGTGTCATGCTGAAAAACAATAATTTAGCATCAGCTGTGACAGAACAGCTGAAGGAGGTAATACGAAGACAGCATGTGGGACCTGTGCCTTGAACAATGATACCTGAGGGAATCCATGGCAAGGGACCACTACCCAGGACTCTGGTGGGTTAAGTGCTGTAGTCACGGAGAATTACTGGTTATTACTTCAAATCTCCAAATTAATATTCTGTTTTTCTCTCTCCTTGTAATAAAAATTTGTATTTTCAGAATCCGATCAAGCATTTGTGAACAAGTGGAACAATTATCCATTGTATATTCAACAGAAGGATTGATTGGTACATCTAACCAGGTTTTAGAGGATGAAGGGAGAGGTGCATATTGAGCTGCATTTGCTTTATAACAAAAGCCCAGATTTCAATCACCATGTTAAAGATATACATTGTAATTCCTGGGGTTTTGGGGGTAAAGGAAGTTACCTGAAGAAATCCTTTTGTCTTTGTCCTTGTGTGGAAAAATTCAGTATTTCTGAGCAGTAGTGGTAAGAAACACTATGATTAAAAGGTCTAGCTGAAGTCAATAAAAGCTTGCAGTTTATTCAACAGCACCAGCAGTTCACTCCTAAACTCTTGGAAGCTGCTGTGATGACAAAAGCAAAGCAAAGCAAAATCATGGTGTCTTGCTACTTCCTGAATGCAATGAGCAGGCTTAAAACAAACAGTACCCTGTTGCTTACTGGGTCTTAATCGCAAAAGCACATATGCATGTGCTGCTCTTCACAACCATAGACCTTCTAACTGATTTATGTAAGACAACTTTGTGGAAATGTTTTCAGAATTAAGACCCTACATCTACTATGGATGAGCTGCAGCACATACTCTACTGATTAGCTGCACCATGGTAGAATTATTATTGATTGCTTATGTTATTGGTGAGCTCACAATGTACTAAATACTGGCCTTAGAAGACACAGCCCCTCCTACAAAGTGTAATAGTCTGAAAAGGGATGAAACAAGGGATGCAGGGTAAGGGAGGAAGGCAGATGAAACATAAAATTAAAGCTAGACGCAGTTCCAGTCTTCCAATACTTGCTGTTCCTTTTGCTCTGGCAAACTACGGAAACTATCGCAGAACGTTTCTGACTGTATGAACAAATAACAGTTTCAAGGCATGCAAGAAAAGACTCAGAACCTCAGCTAAAAACAATGTTATTTGAAGGCATCATTAACTATCTTAGAAGAACAAAATTTGTACTCCCACTGATCTATACCTATTATACTTGCCTTCTTTTTTTCAGGTTTTCTACCCTTCATCTTCCCACTCCTTAGACTTCATTGCATAGCTATTATTTAGTAGCTTACTGAATGGTTCCTCTACTATCCATGCATTTGGTAAATATTATCTAAAATTATTCCCAGATTTAAGGATAACAAGAAGTAGAAAAGCAGAGAAAAAAATAAAGTCTAAGTATATCTTTGCATCTCAGTCAACTCAGGCCCATGAGTACAGCCTCTAAAAATGACCCACTCAATATATTGAACAGTTCCTTTTGCTTAGAATATAACAGATGCCAGTGAAAGGTGCAGAAAAGTGACCTTCTAATTGCTAGATCTGTCATATCCATGCATGTATGGAATGCCTCTACTTTCATACTCTGCAGCTGTGCAACATGAAGTGACATAGTAGGAATTTCCGGTGAATGAATGGACTTACAAGAATGGATGTGGAAAACTAATAGATGTATGACATGTCAGTTTGATTCTGATGAGAAAGCAACATTCACATGTCCAAGCAGAAGTAAGAAAGGAACCACTAAGCTAGGCTTTCACAGAGGAGCAGCTACACTGCTAGATGGAATCTAATCAATGCAAGCCTGCTTACAGGGAGGTTGGCATCAAAACACAACAGCTGAAGTGTAGCAGATGGCTAGATCTGAAGGAGATGTAAACAGAGGCTGAATAACTAAGCATTGCATTCTGCAGATGTCAAAGTTTCCAGGCTGTAAAAAGTTTAGTCTAAGCGCTCTCCTGAAAGCTTTTTTTGGTTTTGGCTACCTAACTCCGAACTCTACCCACTCTCTCTCCATGTGATATCTTAAAGGCATCTGAATTGTGGTTGATGAGGAGTTGTCCCTGAAAGACCATCAACCGCAGAGGATTATCGTTTCCCTGCTCCTTGTATATGGATCCTGCCAGTACTGGGTCCTCTAGGGATTTCACTCTCAGTAGCGAGGGGTATTGTAAAGGTGGGGAGAACACTGACATCGATATGGTTAAAGAATAGAGAAGCACAGGGATGGAGTGGTTAATTCAAATTTTCT
Source organism: Haliaeetus albicilla (assembly GCF_947461875.1). NCBI lineage: Eukaryota > Metazoa > Chordata > Aves > Accipitriformes > Accipitridae > Haliaeetus > Haliaeetus albicilla. Next base: position 16,482,360 of record NC_091495.1, read on the forward strand.
GCAGATCGGGGAAGTGACAGAAGTCTCTTAACACCCTTCTCCTTCCTCGCACATTCACAGATTGTTTATAGGGCCTGTGTATGAGGAAGGTCTCTACCTAGAGAACGGCAGAAAACCAGAGAACAAGGCTGTGTGCAGGAGTCAATTGTCCACAAGGCAAACAGATGTCTGTGTAGTCCTCCAAAGAAATAAACAGACTTGAAAACCATATGAGTCAACCCTAATCTGTTCTACACATTTTCTGCTGCCTACTTCTTTTGTCATCTTCTCCCACTTATGACTTGCACTTCTTTTCATATCACACCTCTACTTAGAACAGGGCACTACTTTGCAGATTATAAGCACCATTCATCTCTTTCAGTCTTCCCTTAAAACACTCTACCATTGAAAAGAAAAATTGTGAGATTTCTTCATCAACAATAACTGGTCTGTGCATCACATTCTGCAAGCAAGATAGTGAGTTGTTCATTCTCAATGTGCTTTGTAAAGAGTATGTGCATACTTGATGCTGTGTACACAGCAGTATCTTCCAAAGTTGGGTAATTCAAACTGTTAGGGCAGACGTTTTGACTAGTCTTCAAGGAAAGGACAGCAAATGGCAGTGCAGAGGGGAATAATAGCTCATACGCTGAGCCACTACCCAGAAACTGATACTAAGAAAGATCTATAGGGAGAACGTCGCTTCCCAGCTTAGGAGTAGTGGAGAATGAAGTTCAATAGAAAAAATACTGTGAGAAAATTAACTGAAATTTAAAAGATTATTTTTAGTCCCTTGCTCTCATCTTTAGTTAATTGCAATTGTTCTTGTTGGGTAGGTGTATCACAAAAGCTTTTTGCCTCATTTCTACCTTGCTTTGCAGGAATTCCAACTTTATGCCCTCTTAACTTTGGGCTGCTGCCAGCAACGTAGCTTAATTAGCCTAATATGCCTGTCTCCAATCATCAGCAATGCCATGCTATGCCTTCTACTGTTCACTTTGTGAAAGGTCATCAAACAATACCCTACAGTTGTCTCTTCAGCTCCTGGTCAGCAGGAATCCTTCTCACCTCTGAAACAAGGATTTTTAGGTCTTCCTTTGGACTCTTTTGTCCCTCTCCATGGCTTAAAGATGAAGTGTATCAAAGTTACAATTGGATGCTCCCTGAAACTGCCTGAATAAAGGATAATTTTAATAGTGACTTCAGCTGGTATAGATGATCTCAAACCATGCTATAAGGATATTTATGGTAGCAAAAGAGATAGGCTTTACTGAAAGAACAAAAAGAGACCATGCTTCAGCTAACATTCAGCTTGCAGTATTAGAGTGATTTGTTTCACTTTGGCAATAAAGCTTTAGGTAACCAAATTGAATCTGAGACAGAATGTCATGGTAGAAAGTAACTATGAATGACATTGGCCAGTTCGATGACTTTGCTGGTGAAATTACTATTAAAGCTGACAGTTCGGCTCTGGGACGTGGAAAACACTATGTTGTAGCCTGGACCACAGACCACATGGGGAAAAGGAAAGTCTACATCCCTGAAAAGTGTAATTGTATAGTGTCTGCATAGACTATGGGTACATGTCATCTATGGTTTTAAATTCAGATCCACATGTAAACATTGCCAGTCGTAAAGGTCTTTCTTCCAGCCATCTAAGTATTTTTAAATGCTAAAGGTGATCGGAAGTAAAATTCAGATCCAAACTGAAATTAACACTTTTCAGTAAAATGTGTGTGTTCAAAATGAGGTCCAAGTTCACATTCATCTCTAGCTAAATACTCTACTTTCTCATCTTGAAAGGAAGAAGATTAATGAATTATGTAATTAAAGAATTAATAGAGTTAAGCAGAGAAAGCCAATGACTCTGTCTTTGAAGTTCTGGCTGCTTTCAGGCAACATGCTTGAAGCCTCTGGTCACTGGCAAAGCCACTACTTTACCCTTAGTAATCCATTTCACCTCTCTTTCCTGAAATATACCACATCACTGAGACTTCCTCACTACCCAGAAAGCCCAGGTGCTACACTGATGGACACCGGCAGATTTGAGAGATCGGTTTGTCAGACATCTCTGGACCTAGTTTTGTCCTTTTGTACTCACTGACTCCTTGCTCCTCTAGCTATGTCTTCCACCGCGTGCCTTTCATCGCAAGTTTTCTGTGGATTCTGGCTATGAATCAACACTTCAGTCTTTTGGTGCAAATTCAGTCATTCTCAACTCTAAGGCACTCACTTAGGAGTGCTGCTCTATGGGATGCTGCACGCTGTGCATGAACACTACAAATGTGAAGTCTGTTTTTTGTAGGAGTTCGCCTTTGTAGACATGGGCCAAAATTCTCCTTCCTTCTGCTGCTATGGGGTGAGTTCGGCACCAGCCTACTGCTATGCTTTTCCTTAGGGAGAGCGGTATTTCAGACAGTGCTTCCTACAGGTATATATTTATGTACACATAGATACATATTGATGTACATACACATCTGTATATATATGTATAAATATATGTTACAGATTGTTCAGATTCTTTTGGGGTAAATGCTGCTAACATTCTGTTTTCTAAGCTTCAAGTGTGGCTATTTGCCATATGCAAGGAAAATGTTATGATTTTGTTTAATAAAGCAAGGAAGAATTTCCAAACTGGTCCAAAAAAATACAGGATCTGACCCTGGCCAATATCAGATGCTTCAGAGAAAAATGTAAGGGATGCTACGGTACATATTTCTGGAATAAACTCATTAATTATACAGAATAAACCAAACGTAGCTGCCACAGTTAGTGAGTGAATATTAACCATGCATTGTAAAAACACAAAACATGAGTGCAGTCAGCTGTTACTACCCTGAGTGATTTATGGAGTTTGAGCAGGTCAACACAGTTTCCAGCTCACTCCTAACTTTCTGCTTCTGCTTCTCACACAGACATATCATTTGCCTCAGTACGGCAGCAGGGACTGCACACCCCTGTCACTAATTAAACTGCAGGGTTGTTTGTCTCTGCGTGGTCATGGTATAGCTAGCTGTTTACAACTGAAGCTTTCACATATATTCTCATAAATCTCATTCTGCTGGTCGCTTACCCAATTCTTCTCTGTGGTGTTTCTCAAACATGCCCGTTAGTTACAGCCTTTGCTTTCAGTTTCTGAAACTCCGCAGCAGGGAAGTTTCTGTACACTGGCAACCAGATACCATTACACACAGTGTATAATGAACTCCAAAACATCCATGAGCTTATCCTCTGTTGGACAGCTTTGTTTTAATATCCCTTAAAGAAATAGTGATGGTACGTGGCTTAGCTCAGAAAATGGGGTTTCCTTCCCAGAGGCTCAGGAATGCCTTGGAGTCATGTCTTTTCCCCAGTGGTTCATGTGAGTCTGTGGGACTTTCTGTTAACTTACAGTTTCACACCAGTGAGTGGGTTGTGCCGATCAAGCTTCAGTCTCTGACTGCTCATCAGACATGTCACCGGGCCTGACTGCCACCCAAAAGTGAATTGGCGCATCTCTGCCAGGGATCCACTCATAATGGCTGACTTGCTTGATCTTACACTGCCCACAGTTACAGTTCATCATAACACAATCATACCATCAACTACTCAGAAAGGCAGCTCAAAGACCAAGTGTGGGGTCAGTCAAAGCAGGTGGTGAGGTGTGACTGCAAACCTGCCTCACTGGACTCTTCCTCCTTCCCACACCTCCCACACCTTCAGAAGGGGAAGGATAGAGGGGAGAGAACCCAGACAGGTCCGTCCCTTTGATTTCCCTTAGGTCTGAAGTCACTCTCCTGATGAGCATGTGCCCTGAAGAGACAATACCACTGCAGCCATTGTGGTTTGGGTTATATAATGCTGAGTTGCACAGTTTTCACCCTGCGCGCTTCTCCCGGGGGCTGCCAGGGGAGAGAACAAGCCAGCCGCTCTGCACGTTGCTCCTACACCTAGGCACTCAGGCATCTGTGTTGCTGAACACATGCCGTGCTAGGAGAGCACCTCTCAACTATTCAGAATTAATATTTGTGAATTAGTAGCTATGAATAACAACTTATTTCTACTGAAGAAATAAAAAAAGCCAAATTAAAAGCGTGTGTCTGATTTAAAGAACAAAACCCCACAAAACCTGAAAAGCATCTTTGTGAGGTCTGTTTAAATGTTGGAGGCAACTCTGAGGCAAGTAGCTAAATTTAGTCGAGTGATTCAAGAGTTACATTAGCCTACATGATACCAGCCCTAACTTGTCTGGCAGACAGCCAAAGTTGCAGGGCCAGATTGTGAGCTTGTCTTACTTGTCTTAAGGAAAGCAATGCTAGTTGCTTTTATTCTTTTACATGTATATTATATGAGTAAAATATGTTCAGAAAGAACATAGGCTATAACTAATACCAAATGCTCTTAATTCCTGACTCACTGACATCAAAGTATTTTAAATGCTCCACAAACACCTGGGCATTTAGTTGCAAACTTCATGTAAGGCAAGCAGGATGCTTGTACAAATAAGTACTCTATAGCACAGCAAAATTAAGATACTTGCCCAGTGTTTCTGAATAAGTGAATGTATGTTCTTTGAAACAGTGGAAGGGTACTCCAAGAACTTAAGTTTATTAGAAGTTAAGTTAAAGATCTCTCCAGAAATGTTAAGTCACAGCAGAAACTTCCTAGGTGACGATTCATTTACGCCTTCCTTCTGACCTATTCTTCCTCCTTGTAAATGAGTATCTTGCATGGAATTGTGGACTGCTGAAAGAGCTCTTCCTGATCAACAAAACACTCCTGAAATTTGCAAGGCTTTTTGAAATCTTCCCCCATTCACCTCAGCTGTATTCAGATTTTTCAGCCTTTCTGAGATACTGGAAGTCTCAGCTCAAATGTTAGGTCTAGTCCTGAATCAACAAATCCTTTCGAAAGCAGGCAGAAAAGATTTTCCTTATCACAACCCATCTTTTTGGTGAGATGCATCAGGAGTATCAACCTTGGGAAGTGTCTGTGGCCGTCCTACTTCTGGCATTTCTGTAAAAGTGTGGGTGATGCTAGGCAGACCTGGATGTGCAGCACAGCTGGCTCCCACGCTCTGGAGCAACTTAAGCGCAGAGTGGGCTTTGTGGTAGGCTGCTGTGCCCACTGTTTCACCAACTCAGTTATCTTTGAGACAAGCCATTAGCATTTCTAATTCCAGGACACTTTATCCAGACCCTAGGTACCTTGCCCTATTACATTATTAATTTCTGTCCCAGCTTTGGACACTTTCACATACCGGAGACTATGCTGTTTTGTAATTGCTTTATTAAAAGTGCAGATGAAAATCAGTTGGAGCACTACTGGCAGCAAATGAATTTCACTTAGAAGCTATTACAGTTACCAACCCCAAATTATCCTCATCCCAGCTGGAGTGGTGCCTCAGTCAGCAATTCACCTTTTAAAGTGTTCTTTGTGTGAATAAGAGAAAAAAGAACATAATTGGCCTTTGTTGTAATTTTTATTGGTGCATTTCCAGTGGATCTTTCTGCTTAGCATTACAACAGAGTAACTCAGAAGCTCAGTGTAAATGAAAGTAACCACTTGGATTAACATCACTGCCATGGAAAATGGAGACAAACCCTCAGGGTGGAGATTCAGCACTTGGCTCCTGCAGAGTCTGATACAAACACTGAGAAAAGATGGTTTCTTTCCTAAATTTTTGACAGGTTTTCAACTTGGACTAGGGCAGCTGTGGCCACATCTCTGGTGTGGGATTCTGGATGCTTTGGTCCAGAAGAGCGCTGGTGAGTGCTGTAAGATACCCCAAGCACGTGAAGAGCAGTCCAGAAACCCCTCATACCCCTCACTCTGACAGATGTTTTCCCCATTGCTCCAGAGCTACCTGTTCTTGCTGTTCTTTGTACACAGGAGAGTTATCCAGAGGCTGCACAGTCCCTGTTCTGGACTGGTCATGGAGGCTCTTTGCATAGGGAAGGCCATTTGGGTCTGAGGAAGCTGAGAAATGCTGTTCTCAGCCACCAGCAGTGCAGAAGGCAGCTCCATTCCTCCCTCTTCCACATGTGTACGGTGAGGCATAGATCCCAGTTCCCTATGGTGATCACCAGTGCTAGCTGCAGAAATGCGGAGGGGCTTAAATTTCCAGTGAGTGCTCAGGATACTCAGCACTTTAGGAATTGCTAGAAACTTGAAGGTTTGGTTGCTAATACAGGACTTTTCAGGCACACGCTCCTTTTCTGCTTGCAGAGATGATGATAATTTAGAGAGCAAGAAGTGCAAAAGGGAGGAGGTAGCAATTCAGGGACACTTCATACCACAGCCTGTTGGAAGCCATGCTCTACCAACATCGAACTAAAAGGCTTCAGAGGTGCTTGGAGCTTGCAGGGTCTGCATCACACCAAGACAGGGAATAGGTACAGGAAACACCACATCACCCTTTTTATTACTTGCATGACTTTGACTTCAGTGGCAAAACATCTCATTCACAGAATAGGACAGCTGTAGAAAGAACAAAAAGGGGGCCAAAATGCCTAGTACCTTGCATTTAACTGAGCAACCAACTAATCAGTTTGCTTCCTTTGGAAGGAACCATATATTCCTGGCAAGTCTCCCACACTCAGGGTGAAGCAGACCATCAGTAGCTGTTGTGTGCCGCAGCAATAGAAGAAGGGCTTGCAATATGGAAGTGGATCTGTCTGAGCTGTCTAAGAAAAATCACCCTTCAGGGAGATTTAACTTATAAGATTCTGAACAAATATAGTCAGGATTTGGGAGAAGATTTCCATTTCACTGGAATGTGGTCATTTCAATATCATTTTATTCCTTTGTTAAATGTGTTACATTCTGTTCAGTTGTTCCTTGTGTTTTTCAGTTTAGGTCAACTCTTACAGTGAGTTTATTCTCAAAATGATGGCATTATGTGACCCATGGCTACTAATTTCCACATCTAATTATTCAGTTTGCAACTAAATAAATGGGCTTTCTTTCTGCATAATCGTATCACAAAAATTTCATAATAATCAGCATTCATGGCCTGTCTGATCTTTGGAGCCCTTTGAGCTATGACAGTTAAGATATACCAGATTCTGGCACGCTAGAGCGCCATGTAGCTAACATCTAATTCATCTGCTTTTGACTTCTCAGCCCAACAGCGTGTTTATGGTTTTGAGAGGAGACACTTTTTGGAACAATCTCAAAGCCATCCTTGTAACATCCTAGCAACCCATTTTAACCACTCCACCACTGTACTCCTATATGTTCCTGCTATCACTTAGCTTAATGTGGCATGTTAAAACCACAGTTTGCTTATATACCAATATGTTTTTGTGAAATATTATTTTGCAAAATGCCAAAGCCACGTGGTTGGCAAGAACCTGAAACTGGGATGCTTATTTAAGTACTTAGCTTCAGGTATTAGCATTTGTCTTAACATACAAAGCTTTTGATGCCTTGACAGTAGTTCTTCTCTCCATATAATGAATCCAAAGAGCAGACAGCAGCCCCTGACCTTGCTCTTATTAAAGCCATGTTTTAAAGGCATGACCTGGATTTTTCCATCACCTGTGATAGGGTTGCATGTTACCCTGCCTAAATATTGGTATTAGGAGGACAGAACAGGAGATTCTGGGTACTTTCATCTCCTTTTCATCCATTCACCTACCCCAAAACTACTCTGACTTTGGGGAAGGAGGAGCAGGTGTCTGCCTTCTGTAGCACTTCTGCATGGCTGCTTTACTCCAAGCTGCAGAATAACAGGTCAGGTAGACGATGTAAGGAGGTTTTGCACTGCAGAGCATATAAATTGCAAGCGTTGGAACACCTCCCTTTATGCAAAGATGGGCAGGAACCAAAATAGTAAGAGCAACACGGGTTTCACCCCAATTTCATTAGCATGCACCTCTTCTGGCTCCACAAGATTCCATTCTCCTGAATAATGTTTGCTATCATTGGAAAGGGGTTACTGCTGGAACCAGCTTTGTCTCTTGAAAAACCCACATGTTTCAAGCGCAAGAGTTAGGGGTTTTGTTTAGAATCACTGGGGAAGTTACCAGTGACATAAGATTTTAGGGAATTCCCATTTTTCTTACAGCAGAGAGAGGGTCTATCAGTCCTCTCTTTCCATGTCAGGACCATTCCTTGACCGATAACAGCTAGCGCTAATACTTCCCAAGGTGTCCAGTTAGGGACAAGGTCTCACTAGGCTTCCTGCGTTGACTCATGGAGAAAGATAGACACCTTTAGAAAATGCATCAGACCTTAGGTGGACTGACTCAGTCCATCACTCATGACTAACCCTATGCAGACATGAGGGCTACTACTTACCCTTTTGATCGACTCAAACATTTGCCTACAGCTAGGTGAGATGAATCCAGACCTAAGACATTATTCAGATATGAACCGTGAAAACTCAGCCAGGATCTCAAACTCAAACTGGCATCTTTTGACTCTTGTCCTGGCCGTGACAATAGAGACTCTGTCAATTTGCTCTTCAGCGGCACCTGTGCATGGGTGGTTTCAGTCTTTGGTGAGACCAGTATAAATCCACTGACTCTGCTGGCTAAAAGAGGTTGCAGAAACATAACTCTATACATTAGTTATATACAGTATAAGTAATAGAAACCTAATCGTGATCCTCTAGGTGACACGTGAGACAAAGGAGAACCCAATTCATTCTCTCCTACTCCTGGCAGTTTCTGCAGAGGTGCATAAAAGTAACAGGTGGTTACTTTTGTAATGAAATTGTGTTTGTGATTCAGAAGACAGAAACAAACAGGTCTGTCCCCCACAGATGGTAGCAGTGTTACCAAATAAGTTTCATAACAGGGTTGCCCTCTGTTAGTCCAGTAGAAAATGATTTTTTTCAGCACGCTGTTCCACTTAACTTTCTGAGGCCAGCTGAGTTGTATTGTACTTGCAATTGTATCTGAGAAGATACATACAATTAAATGATGGGGAGTGAAAATAAAGTTTGTTTTGTCTCCTTCTGTGATGTGCTAATATTTATATGAAAGACTTCCAGTTCAGTGCTCAGTATATTTCCACAATCTCCACATCTGTATTTAAAAGAGTAACTGGAATGATGACATCCAGTTGTACCTAAAATAGTCAGGACTACCAAGGGGAAGTGTCATGAAATGACATTTAGTAAAAACTATTCTCTCTTCCACAAGCCCTGTTCCCTGCCATGTCCTTCATGCCAGTTATTGATCAGATCTTCACTCGATGCAAAAAGCATCTCTTTGAGCCCACGCTTTAAATGTAATAATAAAGTAGGTCATTGATTAACTGGAAGTATGACAGACAACTCCTCCAGTCAGGTCCTGACGTACTGTAAATCTTAAGGGAGGAAAGCAAGCGATGAATCAGTGATGTGAAAAGAAATGAAGCCCACCGGTTTTAGTCTTTTGGGAGGACTTCTCTCAGCAGCATAGTTAGTAGCATTACCCTCAGCAAGTTGACGGCTATGCAAATTTACAAGAGAAGCATTTGGGATTTCCAAAAAAAGAAACAGAAGAAACAAATGTGTAAGATGAAATTCACTTACCCAACTACAGTACCTAAGGAGTTTTTTACTTTGCAGGCAACTAACTTACATCGGCTACTCCTACTCATTGTTCTCTACATTTAGATATAATATATATAATTAAGCACTGTATAATTAAGCAGTTTTACATGCGTTGGTTTCCACTGCACTGTCTTCTGGCAGCACTTCCTCAAGAGTCCTTATCCCCAGGTCCACTCCATGGCTGCCCACTCTGTCCTGACCTCCAAGCAAAGCAGCCGTCAGCAGGAGAGTATGTGCATCGGCACGCTCCGGGGAAGTCTCAGGCTCACTTAGCTCCAGCAGCACTGTACAGGGCAGTCCTGCACGCAGTTCTGCCATCCTACACACCTCATTGTCCCCATCTACCCATTGCCCGCAAGCAGCACAAACATCCTCTTATTCCCTTTTCCTGTGCCCTCACACTTTCCAAGCAAAAATTGCAGCACACGCAAGCCTTTCATTAACTGGTTTGCACCATTAGTAACATCTAAGGAAGGATGGTGCTAATACCACAGAGCAATTCCATGTCAGACTCTCACTGGGAAAAGACCAGAGATGTGGCTTTGACTGAGCCAGAGCTAGCCTTATCCTGACCATGCTGAGTAGCCAGTATTCCCTCTTCCCCTGCCCCCACTGGCTTTTTTTTCTCCAAAATTGCTCATTGTGTGCCACGACTGGAGTTGCTAGATGTCAAATCTGCTCATCAATCAGTTCAGAGAGCAGAACAATGTTGGCTCAGCACTATGCACTGTGACACCCAGCAGCTTTCACAGGCTCGTGTTTGATGCGTTTTTTTCCTAAGCATGTATAATCTGCAATTTCTACTGCTGCCTCCTCACTGCCTCGCACTTTCCCACCCAGTAAAAGCTAGCTCAGCCACTCGCACAACTTTTTTTTCAGACACTAGCATTGCCCACAGACAGTCTGCATAAACATATTGGTGTGCAAAAAGAGAAAATGAAACAACAGGCATTTATTTAGCTAATTTTTATTTACAGCTATGCTCTGTGGACCTCATCGTCACCCACGCATCTCAAGCCTTTCTGTCTCTCATGTCCATGTCCCCGGTGTCCTGCCAACTCCAGCCCTCCACTGTCTCTGCCTGTAGCTACAGTAGCCTGAGCTAAGCAGTGGCTACTTTCATAGGTTTAAGGGGGAAAATTATGCATGTGAATTAACCAGGTAGCATTGACTAGTTTAAAGTCAAAGCTATGATGTTTATTTTAGATCAGAATTACACAAATATATGTATATGCATACAGTCCACAAATATACATGTAGACTTGTAAAATACTGTCGGATTCCTCACTGCCCTGCATTTTATATAATGATTATATTAGTGCAAAAAAATTGAAGTTATATTAAATATTGCCAAAGTATAAAGGTCACTGTCAATGAACAAGCTTAGTTTGATTCTGTCATGCTTCATTTTTACTTTTAGAAATTTTATTTGACATTTTATCAATCAAATAGGAAAATTAAAGGATGCTGAAAAATAATTTAACATATTTTTGTTTGTTAAAAGTTATTTTACGTAACAAATTAATTAATGAAAAACTTTAGCCCAATCTTTTTTTCCAGAGCTTGCTTGCTTCATTCCTTCCTTTCCTTCTGTTCATTCTCTCTCTCACTTTCTCTCTCTTTCTTTCTTTGTTTTTTTTTTTTGTTTGAAATACCAGCACTTGTACCTGATCTTGACATCCAATTTATCAAAGCTGGAAAATGTAGCAGTAGGTGTGCACGGCAGAGCTGAATGTTTGATACTACCAGCAACTCTTAGCTAACAATTACCTAAATGCTACAGGCATGAAAATGATGCTCTAAATTACATTAAATGAAGCAGCATACTGGAAAATGACCAAGATTATGCAGCAGTTTCATCTTAGGAAATCCGCCTGTTGCTAGAGTAGAAAAAGCCTTTACTAGTCCCTTTCCAGCAAGGACACAGAACGACCACATATTTCCTTAGCTGAATTCATACACTGTCTATTTAGACAGAGAGCGATATCATAAGTGCATTCAGGTATGACTTAAATCAGAACAGCACTACAGGGGCTACACAGAATTTTAAGAATAAGCATCCCAAACCCTTGGAGTAAGCCCTCCTGGAGACTTGCAATGTCACCCCACTACCCAGTCATGGGAGCTGGGACTTCCTTGTTCAGAGTCCTATGTGAGGTCCCAAGGGGACTGAGGTACCTAGATTCTTTTTCAGATCCCCATTCAATGGCTGTGTACCTGAAGTGAGGAGCAGCCCTAACCCCAGGATATACCAAAGACCCAGACATGAACTGATCCCAGCCTTCCAGGCAGCCTGAACTGGGGTGAGCAGAAATTGCCAGGGCACGCGGGAGCTTCCAACCTCCACTGCCCAGGTAGCTAAGATACTGAACACAGACAGTGGCTCTGTCTGGTGGCCCAGAGATTTGTTTTTAAATGCACCTGAAAGCATTTAAGGGTGGAAAGGAGATAAATACACCTGTGGTTTTCCCTCTTGTATGCCTACTTAGTGGATTACTCGCACAGTCTCCATCTGTGTAAGTCTGGCTGGAAGTTTTTAGGTGTGAGCCTGTGAACTTCAGTTTTGAGGTTTCTCCTGGGAGAACTTGTGGTGAAAGAAAAGGAAACTCCATGCACCTTCTCCAGGCCCTGATAGCCTCTGCTGAGAGATTGTCCCTCAAAGGTAACTCAAGAATTATTGTTCGGTATGTCATCTGCTGCAGCCAAATATTAAATCATCTTTGACAAATCCTTTGTTCTGAACCTGTTGTATGGTTACCAGAGTGGATTTTCCCTACTCATAGCAAGTTTGGAAATAAACTTCCCCTAAATTACAGAAAATGTTAATTTCAGTAGCTGATAGGAAGCATAAGGAAATGGGAATTTGCCTCATTTTTTATCATTTAAGCTAGTGTTCATCAACCCACTTTAATTGTAAGGAACGCTGAAGAAAAAGCAATATCTCAGAAGACTGTTGCTTCTAGCAACATTTGATAATGAGTTTACTAAAATAGATGCTACTTTACATTTTTGTATAAAATACAGCTTAAAATATACAGAGCATATTGAATATTGACTTTCTGTGGAAAGACTACATGCTAAGAATATATTCTAAAAAGATATGTGTATGTACATAAGTGTATATTGCCTATATATATCTACAAAAATGAGTTTTTCTGCAAAAGATGTTTTCCACTCTCCACTGTTTACAGTCAAAAAGCAGCAATGTCCTACAAGATTTGACTTTGAGTAAAATATTTGAAGTAAAGCCATTATTGAATGCTATTATTGAGTGAACATGGTTGAAGAAAAGTATTTCTGGTTTTCTTTGCGTGTATTTTTGCAATATGCTAGCTATTATTAATAGATATGTTGCTAACTGATCTTATTTACAACTTGGGTTAAGTGCTGAAGTCTTGGGGCTGTGTGTGGGGAGTTGGCAACCCTGATTGTCCAGTAAGTAAAACAGCATTGGTATTTGGTAAATGTGTCTTTGAGTTTGTCCTTGTGGCTGTACTTGAAGACTGGAAGCCCAAATCCAGCACTAAGATGCCTCTGATGCTCACGATCCCATCTCTGGGATTCACTTTGCCTGCAGAACTTCTTGCAAAACCTTCAAGGGGCTTATGGTCTTCTGCAAGGTGTGCCTAGGGTTACCTATCCTAATGACACTAGTTCACTCCTCAATTCAACAAGATTCTCAAAATTGATGTTTCCTCATCCAGCCAAAAGGCCCAATCCAATAGACAAGTTCCAACTGTGGTTAATGCCTTACAAAAATAGGCAGAGGCAGCAACACTGGCAAGTGTACCCTCATTTACTCATTGTATAGGAGTCAATATATAATTCACAGGATTAAAAAAATAAACAAGTTTTTACTAAGACTACTAGTACATAGTAATAGCACATGAAGGGCAATATTAATTGCCTGAAATACTAAGTAGGTGATATAGAGACAACTTATCTGGGAAAGGAATTAGCAAACCAAAACATAATAGTTAGGAGTAAATCCAGGAAACATCCTCCCCCTGAGAATGATGAGAGAGCAAATTCAGAATGCATTTACCAAGCTATGGGGAGAACAGGAAACAAGAGTCTGAGGCCTAAAATAAGAGGTTAAGCCATTTCTGTTTACACAGATTTTAATATATCTGATAGAACCAGGGCCTCTGTTTTGTAACTAGATTAGCTGATGTAGATCTGGCTGCAGCTGTGTGGCATCACTGTAATAAGTGGGATCCAAGTGGATGACTAATTGTGGCAGTGGATTTGGTTTCCAGACTGGGCTGTGAGGTGGTCAGTCGGCCAAATAGCTGTGTACTTATATGCCTATGAGCAATCCTAGTCCATTCACTAGATTGTACACACAGCCATATTACTTGTGAAATTTCCCTAATCTTCAGCAGAACTAAAGAAAAAGTAAATATTAGAGCTCCCGAAATTAATATGAGAAGGAGTGGAAAATGCTTTTCCTATGTAGCTGTACAAATTGGGGTATGCTGGGTAATTATATATTGTATATGGAATGACAGGCTGGAAAAAAATGAAATCTGTTTCAGAGGAAAATGAAGTATTGAGTTAACAATTTAACTTTTCCATAGAAATTAAGAAAAGTGGAAGAGGAGAAAGCAGAAATAGTTTCAGCCTTACAAATGCTCATCTATGTGTTCAGTCTTTCAATAAAATGCCACAATTAAAAAGTCCTTCGGAACAAAATTGACACTATTTTGCTTATTACACAGTTGGTGATGTCAGCTAAATAACTTCATTTGTCATGGCATCTTATTACCCCCTTGAAATTTTGAGTGATGGAAACAGTTAAAATTGGAAGAGAGAAAAAGAAACTCCCTGTGCTTCAATCAAGTAAACAGAAATCCACCTGAAAAGTAGCTGTTGCTCAGTTGTTTATCAGTGTAATGCAACTATGTAAATGATTTTATTTACAACCTGAGGCTTTCCTAACAGCTTTTCATATTTGTGTTAGCTTTGCTTAATGAAAATACCAAAGTAGAGAGACTTTTTTTTTTTAACCTCACATGTTGAGCTGAGAACACCTACAATATTTTAGGAAAGCTGGGGCTGTCATTAATGTCCTCTAGACAAAAAGCAGGAGGATGGCATTATTTTGTTACTGTGAAATGTTTCTAAATGTACCTTGTGGATTCATATAACCGTAGGATGGTATGTCTGCTGATGACTCATGCTGACTCACCTACTGAGCCAGAATTTACTGAGCCTTCTGTGCCCACACACAGTGATATGATTTCCAGTCTGAGTGAATTCTTAAAAATTTAATTTAGTAGGCTTTAACTACAGAGACAGATACACTTCTTCAATGGTTGCCTTAATTTGTATTTACGTCTTACTATATGTGTGTTCAGATTATGTTTTGCAGAATCCCTTGAAATCAATTTTTAAAATAATGTGGATAAGTGCAACTGTACTTTCCAAATATGAGTGTCTGTCTGAAAATACTGCAGGAATATAGAAGCAGTGATAACTTCCTGATGTTATGGACCTAAAGGCCTAATACATAATCGCTGCCTTTTTGCTATGGCTTTAGAGCAGTGCAAGTGGGCCTCAACTGCGATAGGTCACTAGGCTTAGGCAATGAATAATTAATAAAAAGACAAATTGACCTGATTCTGTTTTTATTTTTAAGACTGAAAAACATATATTACCCCACTGAAGTCAACAGAATAAAATGGTATAAAACTAGGTGTGAAAGCAATTCTTTAAATGGTACTACAAATACCTTCAGACTGATTTTGCTTTTTCTGAAATAAATAGGAATTGTATGGCAGACTTCAATGGGAACACAATCAGTCCAATTATTTGTCTCTCTCCAAGTTCTGGTCAAACTGATGTGATGTAGCAGCCTGAAAAGTAATTATTGTTGTTGCAGTACAAGCTGCAGTGACTGAAGAGATAAATACCAGTGAGATTCTCTCTTGGAACCAAATAAATCCTTCTCTTCAATCTCGTACTCTTTGATACAGACTCATATATTTGTTAAATCAGGATTTATGATAGTCTCATCCTCACTCCAGGATTCTTTCCCCTCCACACAAAGACAGAGAGAAAAAATATTTTGCTTGGACTACTCCTGCACAATTTGCTTTTCAAACTCTTCTGACAAATGACTAATGAATGTTCAGGCAACAGAAAATGAGATGCATGTATCTTCCCTCAAAAGAAACACAATCAAATGCCTCAGTAAACTGATCGAGGTCTCTAGACTTTTCTCCACCTTTCCAATATTCTGAAAGAACAGTTGATGCCCCCAAGCCATGCACCCTTCCCTCTTTCTCAGGGAATTTATGTCATTTCTCAAAAGTATGTCAGCTTTGACAGTGTTTTGGGGCTGTGTGTTTTACTTCTCTTGCTCCTGCAGTCAGTCAGGCATGATTCCTAATCTGCAAGAGTTTGTCTATGATTCTGTCTTCTGATCTCTGGGATTCACTAAATTGCCCTGTCCTCTAAATCTGAAAGTGCTGGATGAGTGGATACTTCATCCCCTGTGGTTTCTGCTTCACTGACTTCCTTGTACTTTGGGTATACGGTCCTTTGTTTTGCTTTTGGAAAACAAAAATCCTAGACTTTAAGTCTTTAGTCACACCTTCCTGCCCGCATCATTGTTCACACAGGGCTTTCTTGTTAATTCTGCCACTAGAATTCAGAAGTGGTTGGTTTTGTGGTTTGAGTTAAATGTGCTTGAAAATAGAGTATAACTTCTTTTTGTTACTTCAACCCTCAGTGGTCATTAAGATTCTGTATGTAATGGGGCATGATACAAGGAGAACCACATAGCTCTATGACAAGGTTTGAATAGCATTTGAAATATGTCTTTCTACCTCAGTCCCCAGATGTTCTGCCTACTAATGTTCCATCTCTTGCTGTTGCACTGCTAGTAAAGGTCTACATTTTATCTGAGACCATCCATGATTTCTATCAAACAGGCATGCACAAAGGACACTGCTGAACTCCTGTCGGATGCTCTGTAGTAGAGATGCCCACTTCTGTCACTAGAGAAAGGTGTAGCATCTCAGGAGAGAGCCATATACTGCAGTCCATCCTTTGCTGCAGGACACAGCAATTTCCTGAAAGTGCCCTCATTACTGAATATATACAACAGGTTGCTTGCAGGAAGTTTCCCATGCTGAAGAGATGAATGGCCAAGAAATACAGCAGCTGAGAGTAGATTAGTATTGCCAAGTAATTCAGACAGCTCACTGTTGGTCTCCTTCTTTCCAAGTAGTGCCATGGACCTGTGGGGAGAAAAGAGTGATTACTGGATTAATTGTTCTGACAGTAGCTAATTTCTAAAAGCCCTCTTTCTCAAGGGGCTCTGGTCCTTTCTGTGTTTTATTGCTGGGCAGGGAAAGGGCCTCTGGAAGAAATGGTGGTAAGAAGTAGGCTACTGCCACTACCAGAGCAAGTCTTCTTGCCTACAGCCTATTCCAGAGGGCCACAGACTGAATAAATAAACTTGGAAGTCATAGCCACTGGAGACTGAATGTCCCTGCTCTTTTCAATGTCTCTACAAGTACTGTATCTTCCTTTCTTTTATTCCTGATTTGCAAAAAATATAATGATAATGTCATAGCGACGTGCTAGTAATTGAAAAAAGTAGCTTTTTTTCAAGGAGTGAAAATTCCCAAGCCCCATCTAGCAATGCAAATAAGCAGTTTATGGTGTTTCAGATAACACTGGCCTATCTTAGATAAACATACATAATTGCAAAGGCTGTATCCAAAGGTCCCTCTCTAGCTGAATAAACTGGCATTGAGGTTTTCTGTATCTCTATAGCTTATACACTGCTGGCATCCAGTTTTAAGCATCCTACTGTGATGTGACAGTGCCAGCAGTGTGTTTGGCAGTGCCCACTATGTACTTACCTTTGCACTTATTACACTTCAGCTGTGGAGCCTCTCAATTTTTTTTTCCAAACACTTTATGGAAAAGCTGAGCTTGTTACCATTGAAGAGCTTTGCACAGTAGTGCTCACCAGTTGTCATTCTTTCTTTTCCAGCTTTCAGAATTTTGTTGTTCTTATACCCCTTTGCAATGGAATGTAATATTTACATTTCTTTAATCTTTTTCTAGATGCAGGATACTCACTTGGCTTATCCTGGCAGCCATACACTCTGTGGTTCCCTGTGGCACTCTCACTTGACTGTCTTGGAGTTCCACCTATTCTTCTGCCTCACCCCTCCTTCCCTGTGATATGTTGCGTCCTTGGTAGTGCTAGAGCACTGTGTAACCTCGAAAAGATTTAATCTCAGTTGGGCACCTGCAATTGTGCAATCTCACGTGCTCAATAAATGCCGCACTGGAAAGACTTCTCCCCATAGTGTAACACTGAGTCTTGCTATTTGTTAAGAAATGCCTTGGTTTCTCAAATTTCTCCCAGGTTGTGGGTATCCTAAAGGTAGGTGTGCCAACTCATTTATTTGGACTTGATGCTTGCTTAGAAATAATGTTCCTTGTGCTTGCCACAGTTACTTGAAATCACTATTATTACCAGGCAAAGTTAAATAAGGAAAAAAAAAAAAAGATTATGCTAGCAAAGCAAGGGTTAAGTTTCTGTTTACAAAATGGAAACAAACTTAAACACACAAACAAAAAGCATAGAAGCAAGAAAATCCAATTTCAATATGTACCTTTTTCTGGCAGTCACTCACAGCTTGCCTCTGGGAACCAAGGAACCAGTACAACTGTACTTTAGGATGTACTTCTCAGTTGGGTTTTTGCCTGCCTCCACCCAAAATATGAGGGACTTCCCTACTGCAAGGGAGGGTACACCTCAGAACACTTATTTGGACCATCTCTCTTTCCTTGCTTCCTTCAGTTTAGAGAAAATTCTAATATATTGTATGGTAGTTTTGACCAACCTGAACTATTTAGATGAATGCAAATGAAATTTGTTTACACTTGTCTCAAACTGAATTCTCTCTGATATGCAGTGATCCTTTGACACACTGATTTCCAAACTTAGATTTACCTTCCTGCTTAGATAGTCAGTTGAATTATAATTTGATTTGGGTCTCCATTTCCCAGACAGCATAACTTCTATTATGAACCTGTTTTTCATGGCTTTTTAAGATCTTACAAATGATATATCATAAAACTATCAACTATACATCAGACCCGAACCTTGCAGTGTGACAAATGGATTACTTTATTCACAGCGTTCACACATGAGATGTCACTAATAATGATGATCAGTTTAGGGTTTGGAGCATTTTCTCAAATAATTTTCGTTCCTCTTACTTCCTCACTTTATAACATCAGAAGCTTTGCAACTATCATAGTAACTTCCAACTCTAATTCCCTTAGCCACAGTTAATTATAGATATCCCAGAAGTTTCTCTTGGAGTTATTTATTCCAGAGTTTCTTGATAGTTAGCAGGCTAATAAGAGGTCTTCTGGGGGCCCTTTCACTTTCAGAAATACAGCTTTTAAAATGTCAAGTACTATCACCAAGACTTTGTTGGTTTTGTTTCATTTTTGTACTGCAGAGTGTAAAATTCATGAAACTGCTCATTTCTCCAAAGATGAACATTCACATTTAAAATCCGCTGTCCTCTTGTCACTAGCTTTAGATTACCTTTGAAATTAGAAAATCTTTTCTAATAATTTGAAATACACTTATTTAATTGGGTAACAGCCTGTTAAAAAGGTATGCATTACACATGTCACTGACTTAGTAGTTCTCCTGTTGACAAAAACAGCCTTTGCAACATGTTTATTTTAACTGGCAGTCCTTTGGTGGAGTGTGGGAATACAGTTCATAACACTCATTGTGCAGAGAGACAACATGCCTATTCTTTATATTTTCTCTTTGATAACTGCAACTACTAATTTATTTTTGTGTTTCAGAAACACCACTAGACTTTACTTTCCCTTTGAGGGGGATAAATGCTCTACTTCTTACCTGGCTTGTATTCTTACCAAGATTAGCGGCACTCTGGCTTGAGCAGAGCTGAACCCAAAGGCTGTGATTGTGTTGCTAGTTTCCCTTTGCTGAAACAGGAGGGAGTCAGAGCACTCGATACCTCAAAGGAAGTACACAGCATACTTAATGTTGACACTATTATTATGGTTGGCATATTTTGATCATCTCATTTTCTCTTTGATACTGATGTACAGTAAAGTGTGAACATTATCTTTAAGCTGCAATCTGATCTTACTGAGCTTTAAGTGCAGCGAAGGGCAGTGGATTTTTCTCTTCAGCAACAACATGAACAGCAGGAGCTCTGGAAATTGTAGCGGCAACAGCAGCTTCTGTTGTGACAGTTCTCTTGTAGGTCACCATGGTGAGAATGTATCTGAGTGTTTTTGGGGTTTTTTTCTGTCCAGACACTAATATAATTTCTAGAAGCCAGAATAATAGCTTATATAAATTAATACCCTTGTCATGAATAATCTCCATGTGGATATGCTAGTAAGAAATACACACACTTTCTTTTTTAGGAAGGATTTAACAATACTTTCAAAACTAAATACAACATTTACCTTAAAACAGTTGTTCTGTCTGTTAGTGTATAATTGGAAAAAACCCCCACCACTATTAATTGAAAAAAAAACCTTAATAAATAACGACATGGAACCTGGCCTACGTTCTGCTTTGCTTTTCTTTGTGAAGATTAATTATGTGCTTATATGTTTTAACATTAAAAATGTTAATTTTTATACTGTGGATGCTGCAAGACAATGCAGGGAACGTACCTGGATTTAGCATGCAGAAGGCTAAGTTCTTTGCACAGAGCTCAATATTTAAACAGCTGTAATGAGACAAAGTCTCTGACTCGGGCTGCTTTGATGGTCAGGGATAGCACTTACCAAACCACGCTGCAGAAATGCAGAAAAGGAAGAACTCTTTTTTTTCCTAACAACTTCATGAGGGGCTCCATTTGGAGTCAGTGTTATTCCTCTTGCCAATCATGCTTATTAGCTTTACCTCCCAGCAAGCTGGTGTGCAGCTTGTTCTGACTGGATGGGTTTGCTATTGGTGACTCTTTTAACTGAGTCACCACCAAGTGTTTCCATTAGCAAGTTCACAACCAGTCATGTCTGCAGCTCTGGCCTGCTGGGCCACTTCTGGGGTTGTGCACCACTGGGATGGATACCAGAGAGCACTGCTTAGACATTACAAGACTGTAAAGAAAGAGAGGCCCTTCCCTTGCTGTGGCCTTACTTTTCTTGGATTATTTGATTTCTTGCCACCTTTTCTTTCTACTTAAACTGGTATTCATCAGTTGCATGCATCTATAAATTACAGCCCCTGCTGCAGTTCAGTTCTTTAGGAAAAGGTTCAGTGACCTACTGGACATACATAAAATTTCTGTCAGAAGATGATGTTCCACCCCACCCTTCAGTCTTTAAAATAAATAAATAATCTTCTCAAGACCCACTTTGCTCATCGCTAGTGTTTCAAGTGTGTGTTAGGGCAACCCTTCACACTGTGCACAGTTTGGTTGCTGGTGGTTTTCCCCTCAGAAGAGTGATGGGTCACATCCTTTCCAGTTTAACAGCTCAGCTGATCTTAACAGAATGGCCTCACCAGAAACATCCTTGAATAATATAAGCCACTCATAGATCAGATTGCTTCTGCCTGATGCATTGCCTCATACTAGGCAGCTTCTCTTACCCATGGGTATATGAGAACAGTGTGTATTATAGCCCCCCTCTCTCACTGGGGCTCTCAAGCTGCTGTTTTCCCTCAACAATGGGGTGAAAAAGAGATTATGGTGAATGGAAATGTGGGAAAGTATTTTTACAGTGTTACTGATTTTATGAAGCAACCTTTGCCACTCTGCCAGGCAATTACTTCTCATAGTTAAAGTAGGAAGGGTAAAATAGTGAATTAACAGTAATATCACAAAGATTAAGTAGGAAGCTGTTAAATTGTTGTCATTAGATTACTATTAGAGACATGCTTAGGAGAGAAGTGTAAGTGGGCAGGAAAAGGTAGCAATGGAATTGAATCAACAGTAATGTATCTCAGTTCATAGCTGCATATTTCATGATAATCTCTTTAGATTTAATTTTTTCTTTTTTGAATCTCATGCTTATTTTCATATTTTCATTAGAATAGCCTGTACTATATCACATTGTATGTATACAGAATTTGAAAGATGTTTGAAAATTGAGAAGATAGTTACCAGAATTCATGTATTCTATGGAGCTTAAAAGCAAGCTTGCTAGCCAAACTTGATCAACTTCTTCAATAACATAACCTTAAAAGATAAGAACATAAGTACTTTACAGTTGATTATGCTTAAGATTTGAACTCTTTTAAAGCATTTTAAGCTCTCTTAAAATGTTCTAAGCTCTCATAAAATACTTCAGTCAAAGGGTAGAAAAAGTAATCTGAAGTCCAGGTAGTCAGTGAAGAACCAACCAGGGCAGTAATAATGATGAAGACACAGTAGAGATGACAGGTGAGAATAGTCTAAGCAACAATTGGTATTCTGACATCAAAGTAAAATGTTTAGCAAGATTTTAAACTGCAAAAGGAGACATCTCAACAAGAATTTAACAAAACGAATGCTTATAGTTTATCTCCCATGCTACCTCCAATACTGCATTGAGTTCTGACCTTCCCAGTAGCATGGAGGAAAAGTGTGAACATATGCTCACAACTTCATTGGGTTACTAAGGCAAAATATTGCTTGTCAGCTAGGATG
The DNA here is from genome assembly GCF_947461875.1 of Haliaeetus albicilla. Lineage (NCBI taxonomy): Eukaryota > Metazoa > Chordata > Aves > Accipitriformes > Accipitridae > Haliaeetus > Haliaeetus albicilla. The sequence goes on from NC_091495.1 coordinate 16,504,536, forward strand.
CTATAGCAGTGTATAGTAGCTTAAACTAACACATTTTACTTCAGCAGCCGGACGAGCTGAGAGCATGCACACAGGCAGTTATTACAGCTTGTCTGTGGAGTAGTAACTTATTAAGCCATGCTAAGTCATGGCTTAATTACAAACTGGCTTGACAGCTTGTGGCTGTCTGTCCCTACCCAATTTAACAACGTGAACAAAGCTCAAACGAAGGCAACAGAAATAATCATGGCACATCAACCCCTTCAGTTTGTTACATCTCAAAGCCAGCTCATGGCTGCCTGTGTGGAGCTCTGAATAAGTACTGCCACACTGCCAATTAAGTGCCTGTGTGAAGGCACTTAACCTGTTGCCCAGCCATGCTTAAGATTGCATTTGTCATTCTAATGCTGAAACTGAATGGCATTTCATATCATGCTGTGATAAACTAGAATATTCTGTCCTTCTTTGTCATCCTTTTGAAGTGACGAGCTCCCAGCTGCTAGAGGAAATTTCTGATATTAATCCCCAGAGGTTTTGCTTTTATACTCTTGAGTTAACTGCATTTCTATTTCTCCATCAGTTTAATTGTGTATGGTTTCCTAGTCCTCCCTAATGTTGGTACCTCTGAGCACTGGATCATTTACAAATTAATTTCCCACCACCTTCTTTTGTCAGTGCCATTAAGGAAAATATCTAGTAGGTTTAAGCCCAAAACTGATCTTGGGCAGGGTGTGGGGAAGAAAAGAGAACAACCTTTACTCAGATACTTCACCTCTGATCATTAGATTTTGCTTTATCCTCTACGGATAGTCCATCACCTCCATTAGTCTCTGGTACTGCTCTGCTAATTCCTATCATCTCCTCCTTTATCTAGAAGTTGAATGATATGAGGAAGAAAGATGCTAGATTAATCTGGTAATGCCCACCTTTTGTAAACAAACATTACTCTTTCTCATTTCCTGCTATACTTACTTTAAAGAGCTTACGATGAGACAAGTGATTTCATTTAACAGTTTTCTGACTTCTGGAATGGGCATTATCTGTTCTTTCTGCCCAGAGGCTGTAGGCTGTGTTTTATTTTCACCTTATATGTGATACTAGTGATTTTCTCTCCCTCTTCGCTATTAGCCATCCTGCCCTCTAACCCCATGTTCAACATCACCATCTTTACTGAAAATTGAGACAAAATATGCATTTAGTTTTAGAATCAGATGGAGACTGTCTCTAAACCCCACTTCCTCACTGGAAAGTGACGACACTTCTTTCTTACAATATTATGTCACAGCTGGATAATATCCTGCTGGTTTTCCAGGTGTCATATGTAAGGTCTAAATTAACCTGATTTTCCAGATAAATTCTCCCTTCATTCTCACATTTATTGTTGTTTGAGATCTTTCCCGAACCAGACCTTTTTTTCTGTTCTGTTATATGCTCTCTGCTTATAATTCTTACCTCTCTCTTGATGCCACTTCTCTTCCACTTACGCCTTGAAGCCTCTACCCGTAAACCTTTTTGCCTTGTGTGAGATATAGGATCCCAATGGAATTAGCAATTTCGGTTTTAAGATGCCTAAAGCTTCTTCCACATTCAAATTTCTGTTTTCATTATACAAGCTGATTTTATTGCCACGTCCCTTCATTTATCACAGTTTGCCTTTCTGAAATTGAGAATGTTCTACTTTCTTTCACCTCTACCTTCCATCACACAACTTGTGATCACCTACTCCAGGGTTATTATCTACAGTCAGGCCTTTGAGGGCATGTTCCTGAACCATCCAAAAGCTTTACTTCTTACAGGCTCAGTGACAGTTTGGAGGAGGAATTCATTGAGTACCACAGTCCAGAATGTCTGGCCCCAACTACAAGTAGCATGTATTCCCCAATTAACTGAGAATTTGAAATCTCACTGGCTGGTTCTTTGTATCCAAGTGGTACCATCTCTTTAAGAACAGGGAGTTTTCTAGCTGCCTCCAAAACTTCCACCCAGGGGTCTGTGACGATCTCACAGCCCTCTCCTCTCAATACACTCTGTAACCATCTTTTCCAAAAACAAATTGGAACTAAATTATGAGCTGTTTTATTCCCTATGTTTTATCTGCAGAACATTGCTTCCTTAATATAGAATGTTACTACACATCTTTATTTTCACTTCTGTATTTCCTCAATGGCAAATCCCCTCTAATCCACATGTTCCAGTTAGGAACTCCACAAGTTGTGGGGTTTTTTATTGCAAGGGGGGAAGCCTGAGCTGTTTTGTGAAATTCCTCCATTTTTTTCCCCCAAATGCTGGAAATAGGATAGCCACTTTTCAGTTATTTCATTTTGACACAGTAACATTACTTGTTTTTTGCCTTTGTCTGTATCTGTGCCTTTTTCTTTGCTACCCATTGCACATTCTTCCTACTCCCCATTGCTGTATTAGCATTTAATCTTCCTCTTGTTGAGCAAAACCAAGGTAAAATATTACACGAATCTTTCCAAATTTTCTCTACTAATTTCTTAATATGAAGATAACCCTATTATCTGTGGTGATTTCCTTCCTTTCTTTACAGATGGTGTAATCTAGAAGGGGTATGCAGGGAAGTGGTGAAGAACTTAACTACTGTTGTTTAGTCAATTAATTTCCATGGGAAGTTACTCAGCAGAAAATGAAAGAGCTTGTTTGCTTTGCAGATAAAAAATATTCATGTACCATGAATATTTTCAGCATCTGAGAATGCTTTCTTGTGAAACTAGAGCAGTTGCCACTTGTGGTCAAACCAGTGTGAAGGCCAGTTAAAACACCAGATGGATACATGCTTCCAATGAAAAGCTAACTTTTTCAAAAACAGAGGTAAAAGTTGAGATAACGATGTGAAAATGCTGTCAGATCGAGTAGCTTCCCAAAGTTACTGATATTTTGTCAAGACCTGTTTTACACTTATTCATTTGAATGTGAAACAAATTTAGTTATTGAGATTCATGAACAGCTACTCCTAAAAGGACAAATCTGTTCACCAATAGAACAATAGAACATTAAAAAAATGGGAATTTAAAAAACTCTATATGGTAAGAACTCACTTTCATTCCTCTTAAGTGCAGTATCAAATAAAGTTGTTTGCAAATTACCTTTATCCTGTACAATCTATTTCCCATTTACTGGTTAGCATTTCTATTGTTCATAGTTATTTTCATCACCACTAAGAATCAGATGGACATTGTATGTATTAAAAAATGCACACACTTTCAGGCATGCATGCATTACTGCCAATCCAACACACATGTATGCTCACAAGCAAATATCCTTCTTTAGTAATCCTACACGAAGCTTAACTGGGGCCAGCCATGAAAAGGCACAAAATCCCTAGATTAGCCATTAACTCCACATTGCCACATACAACCATTATTTCACCTACTTATTACTTCACCCACCGACCCTGCTGCCTGTCGCTGTGCTGCTTGCCTCTTGCCACACACACCTCTTGAGCAATGCCAGCATTTAGTTTTAGCCCACACAAACCAGCCAGATATGCACATTTTCTAGTGATTAGGAATGTGCTGTTTACGCTGGGTTAAGGACTCGTGTGCATGGTGTAGATTTTTAGTTAATCTCTAACATTTAAGCAGGTCATATTTGAGAAGCAGTAGGGGATATGATTTATTACATTAGAGATAATGTAGGGTAATATTTATTATTTTGGGAAGTCAATTCTGTAAAGGTTGTACTGGTAGTGAGGTGATATGATAATGAAGTATTTTATTTTTTCTAAATTTATTATAAAATGATATATTCCGTTAGAGCTGAAGGTGAAATGAAGGGGACAAGAATGAAAGCGTCGAACCTAGAAGCAAGAAGAAAGGCAGGGTCTGAAGGTTTGAATGACAACTGAAAGACTACCTTGTAATTTCCTTCAGTATTTCTGTACATTTTTGTTTTAGTAGTCACTGTGGGAAGAATGGCTGCTACAGTAAATTAGATGGAAGAGTCAGTAGCAGCTGAGTATACCTTGGTCATACTGAGCAAAATTATCTAATGCTACCTATGGTAACTCTCTGGCAGATAGCCAAGAAGCAAAGTAAAGGGTGTAAACAGAGAACTGATAAAATTACAGGCCAGTTCTGTACCTGGTGAAATCTGTGCGAGATTTGCCATTACTTTAAAGAGTGACAGGCTCTCAAAAAATTCCTGGTGAACCACATTAAATAATTAATTAAATATTTCAAAAGTTCAGTAAGTATCTAGGCTGAATGAATTTTACATTCATCAACCTGAAGATATAGCAATTTTTAGCCAGATTTGTCATTGCTTTAATAATACATGAATTGTGTTTAAATAGCTATGAGATATAAGCCTGAGGGGGAAAAAAAAAAAAATCCCTAGCTAGATGTATAAAAGTATCTTGAGTCCCAGATCATGTGGACACTGCATAGTTAACTAGGTTGATTGGCAGCTGGGTCTGGGTACTCGAATTAGCTTGTCTATGAGCAAGTTTTCTATGACAGAAGGCTAACTGCAGTCTCAGTGTTCTGGCTGTTTCTGAACTTGCTCACAAGTGCCTGTGCTGAGGCAATCTAGGTTTTATTCTCAATCACTCTTATCAACTGGCAGAGAGCTGTGGGAAGCAGCACTGTCACGCTGGAGTGACCTTTCCCATCTTCTCGTTGCAGAGTACATGCACTTGAACCCACAGTAAGCAAAGCTTCAGCTCTTAGAAACGCAGTCGCATCAGTTACCTGAGCTCAAAGTGCCTCCAGAGCTCTGTGTAAGGATTTCCTAACGTGAGTGGTGGTGCTGATGACCTTAAAGCTGTATAGTGTTTTCTGTACTGTGGACATAACGCTAGAGAGCCTGGAAAAATAATCACATAGTGTGCCTATGTCGAAGACTGGGAGAGAATGCCAACTCCAGAAGGGAAAGTTCCCATCTTTTTCAGGGCCAGCTCCTTTGCAAACACTCCAGAAAAGACAGATGGATAAATAAAAACCCTGCATAAACTGTGTTTCGACCTATGATCTCAAGTCCTGCATACAAGTGTTCATTCACACTGATGTATATAGTGTGTGGGGAGGAAACACCTCAGCGGAAGGGGACGAGGGCATCAGTAGATTTGTACGTCATTCGTACGGATGGTACGCTAAAGTTTGGGCGCTCAGGAGTGTAAGGGAAGGACACCCCTTCTCAGTCATTAGCTTACAAGGAAAGACTATGGTGTCTAACAGCAGCGAGCAGAACTGCCGTACAGGGCTGCAGAGCAAGGCAGGAGTTGGGTCCCGTTCCTGAGTGATGAACCCCAGCTGGCTACAGCCCATTGATTGGGAAAGATGGGAATCTCAAGGGATTATGAAGCATCTGGCAGATGTTCATGTTCCTTCCTGAATAAACATTTTGTTTTGGGGTGAGAAAGAAGTTAAAGGGTAGGTGAGCCCACGTAGGGGCTAATTACACCCTCCCACGGGGAGGCTCTCGGTGGAGCCGGAGGGGCCAACGGCTGAGAGCAGTTGCCACTCGCGCCCTCCCGCAGCTGCCGTTACTTTTCAGGCGCGGCGCCCTCAGCGGGCCCGGTGCGGTGCTCGGCTCCCTCCCCCCGGGCCGGCGGCGGAAACGAACGCCGAGGACGGAGGCACCGCCAGCCTCACTCTTCACTGTGGGGAAAACGGCAGCTCCGCCCACCGGGCCGGGACCCGCCGCCGGCCTAACCTCCAGCCTCACCCCCCCCACCCCGGGCGCGCCAGGCGCAACGGCTCCCGCGGGCGGGCGCGAGGCCCCGCCCTCCGGCGACCAGGAGACGGGCCCCGCGCCCCCTGATTGGCTGGCGGTGATGTAATCGCGCGAACATACGGGTACTCCTTGCCGCCCCCCCGTGGGACAGGGGGGAGGCCGCGCACCTCTCCCTCTCCCCGCCCGCCCCGCGACCAATCGCTGTGCAGAGCGGCGCGCGGGCCGGGAGGCGCTCTGCGGCTCCGCCGGAGCCCACCGGCCCTTCCCCAGCGCCCGCCGGCTCCGCTTTATTGGCAGGGGCGACGGCCAATCAGGAGAAGGCACCCACCGGCCGATTCACGCCCGTTTCGCGAAGCGGCGGCCGGGGCGAGACAGGCTGCGGGACTGGCGGCGCTGAGAGCCAATGGCCTGCAGGCAAACCGCGCCGGGAGGGAAAGGATGTGGCGGGGGGAGGGAGGCTGGGAGGGGCAAGGGCGCTCGCTGAAAGCCGCTTCCGTCAGTCCTGCCCAGGCTACGAGGCCGGATTAAGAAAAACTGCGGAGAAAGAGAGTCCGTAGGCTGGCGCCTTGACTGACAAGAGCCGCAGCCAATAGTTACCAAAGCAGAGGGGAAAGGCCCAATCAGGAAAAAGCTTTCGGGCGGGGCTGGCGAGTGAGCGGCGAACGGATCGACCAATGACGCTGAGGAAGCGTAGAGTCAGGAGGTCGGGCGGCCAATAGCCGCCGGGAGGGGACGGGACGGGATGAGCGACGGACAGCGGCAGCCAGTAAGCTGCGAAGGACGCGAGGCGGCCCGGCCGGGAACGGCAGCGGGGCGGTGGGGGCGGGGCAGGGGGCCGTGCCCCGCCCGCCCCTCCCCTCCCCTCCCGGAGCGCTCTGACGTGGGCGGTGGGGAGGGCGGGCCGAGCGGCGGCCTTTGGGACGGGGGCTCCCAACATGTCCGCGCTGCTGGCGGCGCTCGGAGTGCGCGAGCGGGCGGCGACTGCGGCCGGCGGCGGCCAGCGCGGGGCGGCCCGCGCCTGAGGCCGAGCCAGGCCCTCCGCCCCCCTCCCCTCACCCGGGCCGGGCCCTGCAAGGGCCGCCGGGGGCCCGGACGCCGGCGCTCGTCCGCCGACAGGTACAGAGGTCGGGGCCGGCCGTGGGGCACGGGCGAGCGGGTCGCCTCCGGGCCGGGCCGGGCCGAGGCAGGCAGAGAGGGGGAAGGGGCCGAGAGGCCGGGCCGGGCCTGGGCGCGCGTGTTATCGAGCGGCAGGGCCTGCGCGCCTGCCGTGGGAAGCGGGGGCTGGCAGCGCCGGCCTGCTCCGTGGGGCCGGAGGGGCGGCGGGCGAGGCCTGCTGCGTGTGCCTCCTCCGGGGAGCGGGCAGGCGCCGCGCAGGCACGGCCTTCGCCTCTGCCCGACGGGGGGAGAAAGGAGTGCCGGGGGCCGCGCTGACACGGCCTCCCGGCGGCGGAGCCGGGGCAGGCGCACGGGGGAGGGACGGCGGGGAGGCCGAGCCCGCCGGTGTGGCTGGGGCCGGGGGCTGGCGGGCCCGCCCTCTGTGCGCCGCGGTGGGGCGGGCCGGGGCGGCGGCAAGGGGGGCCCGGCGACCTAGGCCCTGCAAGCCGGCCGCTGCCGGGGAAGGAGCGGGGAGGGGAGAGGGAGCCGGCGGGCCGGCCGGCCCGGGCCCCGTGCGGCGTGCAGGGCGGGGAAGGGGCCGAAGGCGGTCGGCGGGCCGGTAGCTGCGTGCGGAGCGGGGTTAGGGGGCGGCGGGCCGGGCCTGTGCACGTGCATTGGCTGGGTCCGGGGGAGTGGCGGGCCGGGGTCCGGCGGGGTCCGGTGTTGACCGACGGGGTGGGGTGGTGGGAGGTGGCGAGCTGCGGGTACGGCCCTGGTGTCGGAGGGGGAAGCTGTCGTTAGGCCTGGGTGCTTGCGACGAGCTGGAGGTGTGCGGCGGGGATGAAGTCACAGGCAGATGGGCAGTGCCTGGGCGCCTTTAGCGGGGAAGGGGAAAGAAGTTGAAGGCGCTTCTCTGTTGCAGTTTGGAGCTTGCTGGCTCTGCGAACCCAGTGGAGGTAAACGTGGATATACTTTTACTATAACCTGTAGCTAGTCGAAGGGAGGGAGTCGTTTTGGTGGGCTGGAGGCAGCTGGAAAGATCTGTCTGTGTGTTGTTTTGTGTGCTGTGGTAGGTAGAGGGATATGCAGATGGTGGATGAAACCACATGTTTTGAGGAATAGTGGTGCATGAAGGCCTATGAATTTAAGAGTGGTAGGTAAACAATCTTGTGTGTGTTGTGAGAAGCAAGGTGATAAGTTGGCTGGCTTCTAAGTTGTGGAGGAGGGAGGCTTTGGGTGGTAAGCCTATGTACAACTTACAGGCACAGTGGTAACAGGTTGCTACAAGGTTCTGAACTTGTTTTGTTTGGTGGCCAGTGTGGTTAAACTTAATGTGTGAGACCTTCGTGTGTAATATGAGATGGTATGTGGACAGAAAGGCATGCATGTTCTTACTGTGTGTAAGTTGGTTTGTCTGCCGCTCATGCTGAGCGTTGAGAGATGCCTGGCTGTCACCAACTCAGTGAGCCCTGTTTCTTGTGTGTTGAGATGGACTAGGGCAGCAAGCAGTGTGGCCTGTGTCCTGGGAACATGAGAGAAGCTCTGAATTGGTCTCACCTATGATGAAATTGAAAGTCTGGATGTTTGTTGTCTAAGCCATGGGATACAAATTGGAGAACATCTAGCAAATGCCACATGTTGGGGTCATGATAGTGCTGTTTGGAGAAAAGTCTGTGCATGTCCTGGGGAGTTGTAGCATTGTAGGTATCTATATTTGTGACAGGTGTCAGGCATTGTAAATTCCTGTCTATAAGAGAATCAATGCACTTTGCTTGTGGGTAAATTTCCAGGGATTACCATGGATTATAAGAAAGTGAGGGGGCTTGGGTGGATATTTAGAAGTAGAAGTGAATGGTGGAGTCTTTGAAAGGTTTGTGTGCATTTGGAAAGGGGGGGGAGGATGAATTTGTGGGGATTATGCATATACAGGGTAAAGATTATGTTAGGCTGTGTATACATGTGTGTATCAGGTGAATGGTATTTGTGCAAAAGGGAAACTGGAGTTTTCGTATTGCTGAGTTAGTGGGAACTCTAGTCTGTGTTTGGAGAGAGGGGGCAGGCGTTTTTGGCTGAGGCTATGAAAAGTTGAAATGGTGTGGGGGAGGGACGATGAACTGGGTCCGGGGTCCCAGGTGTGTCCTGAGAAGGTCGGAGGCTCTGGGGATTCTTTGCTCCTCATGGTATGGAGAGAAGTATTTTACAGTTGTGACAGCCGGTGGAAAGTAAAAAAAAAAAAGTGAATGAAGATGAGGCAATTTGTGACTGTTATGAATATTATCAGATTAAAGGTGGTTACAGAATAGTCAGGGGGTTTCTGTTAAAGGTTTGTTTGTTTTGTTCTGTTTGTTCCACTGGGTAAATTGTCCATTAACTTTAAGGGTAAACTTTTGCTGAAACTAGCACTTATAATGGTGTTGATAGGTCAGCAGCTAACTAAAAGCACTTAATGTGGTGTAGACAAGCCTCATGTATGTATGTATGGGCTCAGAGGCTCGAATGTGTCTATTATATATATATTTATTATATTCATTATATATGCCTTAACACTTTAACTGAGTGCACGTGTCCAGAAGGTATGAAGTCTTTTGGACTGGATGTATGCTTGTGTTTGAAAGAGGGTTAGTGCATAAACATTTGAGGGTCAGAGATCTGTGAGAAGACTGCCCGTTTAGAATGGAAAGATGTTTGGCTGAGGTGGAAATGATGAAAAATTGCATGTGTATCCCATGTTCTGTGGGCTTGTGATAGTATGTATTATTTGTTTACACAGCCCCTCATTTCTTGTTCTGCACAGTTATTTAGAGGAGTTTGTTATATAGGATAGTGCTTTAATTAAGGAACATAGTATCAAGATGAGGGGAATGGAATTAATGTAGTATGGAGAGGGCTGTATAGAGAGTGCATAGAACCCATTTTTCTTTTATTGCGGTAGCTGTAAGGTGGTCAGTTACTGAGGTAGGGAACTAGAGAAAGAAAATAGTAGTCTCATAGTAGCTATCCCGGATAATCCGGTTCCCTTCTTATCTCTGGAATTATCATTGTTCACTTAAAGTTTTCCAAGGGTGGTCACTAGTGTGTGCTTCTGACTTACTAAACTCGACACCCTGTCTTGCAGAAATATCACCCCATCACGATTGAAATTAAAGCTTGTGAAATCTCTTTGTTGAACATAGTCTTTTAAGGTGCTCAGCATCAAGAACTACCACTCTCAGAGGGGGTGACTGAGAATAGTGAGTGTTTGTTACATGAATGTGTTGCCTCCATATTACAAAAAGGGAAAGGCAGTAAAAATCCACTCAATATTAGACATAAAAATCTGTGTCTGTGAAGCGTTTGTATTATAATAATGACTATCACTCTTGGAGCAGGGATTATTTAGACTGCAGCAAGGGATGGAGTTGTATATAGAACAATGTTCAGAGAACATTGTCCATCTTGAATGAAGCAAACTGCAGAACACCTAGCTGAATGCTACTACCATAATGTTCCTAAGGGAGGTGCATGTGGGTTTTTTTGTGTGGTTTTTACATAGTTGGTTTTGGTTTTTTCCCTCCAAAAAACTCTTGAGAATTGAAATTGATCATTTGGTAGTGTCTTGGATCATCAGTCCAGTAGGAATGCTTAAATCTGCCACACAGGCCTGCAGCTGTAGCTTAGTAGTAAATAGCTGTTCTTTTCCAGTCAGCACTGGAAGATAGCTAGCTAACCACTGGTTTTTGCAAGCACAGTCCCTTCCAAGTGAATGGGAAGGCCCTGGTGAAAGAATCCAAGCTCTAAACACTGTGTGGGTTGTAAAGAGTGATTACTGTAACAGGTCATGCATATCTTTGTGTCCATAGTTGTTTTTTTCCTCTAATATCGATTCTTTCTGCCTGCCACCTTGATACCATTAAGTATGCTCTTTTTTTTTTAAAATTCTTGCCACCTTGTCCAACAAGTTTTCTCATCTCTCTGACTTAAGTGCTGCACTAGTGTTTCTCCACTTCTCTGTGAAAGTGAAGAAGAATCCTTCAGATCTTGGTCCTTTTAGCAACCCAAGTGATTTGATCTGAATATTGGTCCTCTCAGTAAATTGGAGGAGAGCAATGGTGATTTCTTTGGAAAACTGTTAAAGTAAAAATTTTTGTTATCTTGGCTCCTTCTCTATTTGTCACTCTTTTCATTCTGTGCTTCAGTTGTTTATTCTTGATCATCTTCAAGATTTGGCTTATAGATGTACAGGGTGTGAGCTGTGGCTTCTTCCTTCTCACTGTCTGTTAGCAGTGTGAATGCAGGATAAATGTTTTATGAAACTTCAAGAGGGGTCTGGTTTAGCCCTGGTTTTCAGCATATCTAGTATGTATATAATCTTCAGGGAATTTAAATTCAAAATCTGGACAAGTCATTGCAGGTTCTTAATTTAAAAAAAAAAAAAGCCACCCAAATTCAAATAACATCAGACTATAAAAGTCCAGAAAAGAGAAGTTCTTTGCATGGGCAATGAAAGATGTGTCCCTGATGCAAGAGCAAGGATGCTGAGTTTCCAAAAAGATCATCAAAACTGTTTTTCTTTAACAGACAACCTTGCAAACTCCTCAGCTATTTGGCCGACATCTTTCAGTCTTGGGCAGATATCTAGTATGGGAAACTTTGGTCAAACTGCTTGAAGTTTTATATTTCTATTTCTATCTGTG